>NC_067150.1:33880392-34226672 GCF_903995435.1 Acomys russatus
AGGGAAAGGGCATGCTTTCCTGTGTCTTCCCTTCCCCCAACGAGGCTCCACATGAATTCAGCCTGATTTATTTATCCTGCTCAATTTCCCCAAATGTCATTAGCTCTATTTGTGCCTGTCCTTATTGGCCCATGCTGTGATATTTAGTATACACTTAAAGTGGATTCCGAGGAAAGCAGTCGCTTATTGCCAGCACTTAATACAAGTATCTAATTAAGTCCAGGTTATTGTGTTAATTATCATTCAGATCTATAAAGTTTATTAGGCCATCTGATTTTCATATCATCCCACTGCAATTAGTGGTTATGTATTCATTCAAGTGTTCAGATTTAAAAAAAAAAATTAAGTCTGGCTATGTCTAGTGAGTTGTTTCAATTCGCCTCACCATTAGGTTTGATCATAAAATGTTTATTAGAGTAAGACATGCAGTTTAGCTTGAACTCTTATCTTTCGCACACCTACCTGCCATTAACTGTCAAGGGTAGATCTTCCATAGAGTAGAATGCTGCTATATCCTGCCTCAGCTATGAATTCTGTTTGCCAAGATCGGTTTTAAAGGTATAACATTTTGGGAGAGTAGGTGGGTTGAAGGGGGGAAATGGGGGGGCAAATGATGCAATTATATTTTAATTTCAAAAAATATATAGCATTTTCAGAATTTTCTAGTCTCCTCACCAGTTCATGTATCTAGTTAAAATACTCACTTCAATAAGGACTTCAAGCTTTCCCTTGACTATGCAGACAAGGGTCCCCCCAGAACCTGTGGTGCTCACAGAGAAAACAAACGTTACCACAGGACTGCTTTCAGGCCCTTGCCTGTGAAGACACAGATGCCCACTCTCCTCTCCCAGCCTCCCCTGGCATTGGAAAACCACTTCTTTCCTCCACAGCCAATGCCTTCCTCAGAGACTGTTTCCAGTGTCTGCAGCCACCATGCTGTCTCAGTCGGGTCTCTGAGCCATTCTTCAAGCCCTCTCCTCAAGCTGCTTTCAGTGCTCAACCATCCTCAGCTTCTCAAGCCACGTCCCATCTGAGCCCATTGCCACCATCCCTCCGGCCTCTGCAGTTCCCATAAGCACTGGGCACTTCTCACGGCCTCCTCACATCTCTGGCTACTTCTTGGCACCATTTGTTATTGGGTCCTCTTCTCCCACTTGGCCCTAAGAGACTGTGGAAGATTCTGGTCCTGGCTCTGTTCTCCAGCCCTGCTCACTATCCAAGCTGTGGCCACAGACTGTTACTCTCAAATCTGTATCCCAGCCACCTTCTCATAATAGTTTTCATCTATTCATCTAGTCTGCTCACCTCCCCAGATGTTCTTTTCAGTCTCTTGCCCTGTTCCTTTCCTACGATAAGACCACCTCTTTCCAGAGGCAACAAAGTCCTTCAGCATCCATCCTCACCTTGATCTTGGGCCTCCATTCCTTTCCACCCTTCCAGAACTTTCCATTCAGTCATGCTGAACCACTCTCAGTCTCTTCAGTGGTCTATATTCTCTTTTAAACTCTGACCTTTCTCCACCCCGCTCCTTCTGCCACGACTCTCCGTTACTGATGCCCTTGCTTGCCTAGAATTACCTGTAAGAGCCTTTGGGGAGAACATTCTACTGGCTGTGTTGGGTCTTACTGACTTCTGACCTAACAGCATCCTACCAAAATATTCAATATGCTTTTAATATATTCTCTACTGCTTGATCCCACCTCCTAGCTCAGAGCTTGATACATACCAGGTAGGCAAAATGGTATGAGCGGGGGTGGGGGTATCTAGCTGATAGTACCTTATCCAGGCTTAAGTGCTTGAGACCTATGTGAGGCTGAGCCATTTGCTATCTAATCCTTGTTTCCAAACAACTTGCTCCTTCATAGCAGTTAGGTAAGTTTATAAGCTCCCAGAGGAAGAAGCTGCAGCTCACAAAGACAGCTGTGCTGTGACACTGCAGCAAGACATCGGATGAGCATTTAACAATTACAACAACAAAAACAAAAACCATCTACCATCTTAGACAACTCCTACATATTTGTTTTCCTTCAGATTTTCTCGGGCAGCCACACACACATACTCTAACGCCTATAGAAAGGCTGGTAGATGACCATGAAAACAGTTTCCCTTCAATGTCCAAACCGTGTTTGCTGCATTTCTAACCCTGGCACCATTAATTCTTAGATTTAGCACTTGCCTAATGTGTGGGTGTGGTCCTGGGTTCCATTCCTGGAGCCACAAGGAAACAAACAGCAAGAAAAGCTAATTTGTATTTTTTTTTTTTTTTAATCAAAATTAGATATGGAGGCATTTAAACCCCTAGAATTGAAACCAGTTTTTCTGCAAACCTCCTCCCGGGTTGTCCAGTAGTTCTTGGAGGTGTCAGTTTCTAAATCTTGCGCTACTGGTTCTTAATCCTGCTGCTTAGAATGTTGTGCCTGATGCTGTCCCTATTCCCTGCCTGCGCCTCAGCCCAATGGGAAGACTCCATTTCAGATAAACAGAATATTCCCTGCTAAGTAAGGGCATTCTTTACTCAACCACGGTGGTTGAGTAAAGCCGCTCTGGTGTCCCACGGCCCCACCGGTGCAGTTTTATCCCCAAGAAAGAAATGTGAGCACACACGCATGTTGGATTTTATTGGGGATTTGTTGTTCTGCGGGTTTGCCTGTTGTCTTTGAGCCAAGCCTGGAACAGGGGAGCCTTAACAGCGGTTGAAGGGAGCACAGCAGAGAGCTGATTTAGGAGTCCGCTTTTCTAAAGACAAGAGAGGGAGCAGATGACCTTTCCGGATCCCTCTTGTCTGAAGGTTTTATGATTCCATTCACGTCCTCTGTCTAGACTTGAAACGTGGACGCGCTTGCTTTTATGGCTAATCACCTGAGAAAAGTCTATCTGCGCCACCTACAGTCTGATCCTAGAAACTGCTCTGCTTCAGCCTTGGACAATACTAAACCCAGACAAGTATCAAGGGAGAAAAGCCGCTGGAAAGAACACATTTCAGAGGCTATCCCCCAAGAAGTCCCGTGTGTTTTTAGCCTAACCTTAGAAAGAGTCTGTATAATAACTCCACATACTTGCTTATTCATGCAGTCAATGGCTCATGGGATATGGAGACAGAAAAGTTTGTTCTTCTTTTGCCAGAGACAAAGACCCAGAGAAACATGTTAGCCATTCACGGTTACACAGGGACCACACTCAGACCTAGCGCTCTGACTATGAATATAACACTGGTGTGGTGCTTCTCCCATCGTCAAGCTTTGCTGGCATTATTTCTTCCCTCACGTCCAGGTCTATGCATGCACTGTTCTATGTCCCAGGCAGCCTGAACCCATCTTGTACCTTCTGACTTTATCTTTGTCTTTATAAATGCCTCCCACATCTGTAACTTTCCAGCTCTGGGAGGGCTCAGGAAAGGCCAGCCCAGCTCCTCCTCCTCCTCCTCCTCTTCCTCCTCCTCTTCCTTCTTCTTCAAGCATGCCAAAGACATGCCTTGGATACACTCTAATTCTCTGCTCCCCACAGAGCTCATACTCTCTTTTACCCCCGGGAGTCAGGTTGAACATTACATCCTTAGAGAAGGCGTCCTTAGCTATGACAGTGGCAGCAGCGACCGAGTCTGTCAGGTAAGTGTATTTTACAGACCCTTATTTATCTGGGAAAGGAATGGGTATATCTACTGCACGAAGTCCAAAGCTGATTAGTATGTTGGAGCTCTGGTTTCCACACCAGGCCCTCTGTCCTGACCCCATTTGATGGCTTCAAGACTGAGTGCCTGGGAAAGAAGGCAGAAGGAAGAGGGGGCACACTTCTATACCACATGGAGCTTTCATTTTCCTAGCTCTCACCTCAAAGAGAATGAGAGAATTTATTTTGGAACTAAATAAACGACTGTGGTCCAAGAACAAAGATTCATATTAGCACAAATACTGTGCCCCAGTGTGATTGTAGTTTTATAAAGTTTCGATGGAAACAGAACAAAGAAAGCTATAACTCAAGAACTTTTAGGATACATTGGTGGGGAACACCAGGCAGGTGAGTCACAGCCAAACAGGGAAAGCTGCCATAGGTGACTTGTGCTACCTTACGGCACTCCTATCCTGAGCTAGTGGTCTGTTTCCACATTACCTGAATACACAATGGGTGGGCATTAAGGAGGCTAGCCCAGCTATTATTTGGTTTCTGTTATGAAATATAATATGGTAAGAGGTTACCCTGAGTAATTACACTGTGCAGCATACCTAAGCAGAAGAAGGGGACAGGAGTGAAGGCCTGGGAAGGAGATAGAGGCAGGCAGGTAGACATATACACAGACAGATGGGGGCAGAGCCATGAGGGGATGGGGGAGAGAGAAGGAAGGGAGCCTGCAGAAAGAGGGGATCCTGGGAAAAAGGGGGATCCTGAGTGGTGGGTGGGTCCTTTTATATGCAACACACACTTGTCACACCTTGTGGCAGCAGCTCATGTCAGAAGCAATTGCTAGGTCCCCGAGGGCAGGCCAGCAGAATTGCCTGTAACATTCTCCCCTTTTTGTTCAATTAAAAATGAGAAACCAGGAAGGGGTGATGGTGCAGCAGGAATGAGAGTGTTGTGTTCTTGAGACTACTTCCTGCTGACCAGGGGTGATATCATCTTTGGGGAACCTAAGAAAACTGAGATGTTGGCCAAATCCCGAGAAAGCTAACTGTTTCACTGCTGTCTAGGATCCGGGGAACCATCTGCGGCTAGAAGAGTGCAGGTCCATGTGAGGCAGTCTATGGGTCTAGACCAGAGCATCTATAGGTGCCCACCCTGTAAGGGTATGTGTGTATTGTATGTGTGTATGTGTGTGTGTGTGTGTGTTAAAGTTAAGGAGTTTAAGGAGAAACTTTTTTTTCTCAGGTGTACAGTTGAAACTTTTAGGCCCATGGTCTTGGCAGTTGGAGGGGTGGGTCCTGAGACCAGGAGAGGAATACCACCCTCTGGAACAGCAATGATCAGCCTGTTGATTGACAGTACTTACCTGGAGTCAGTTTGACTCATGAGAGGTGAATTCAAATTGATTCTCTGAAGTCTGTAAGATTCTTTTAAGTTTGCAAAAGTAGGTAAGTTTCAGACTTGTTAGCATCACCGTTGTTTGTAATCTGAAACCCACACAGTAGAGAAAACAGCAGACTCTTTGTGTCATAGTAGAGACTTGGGAAACGGTTTGGGATTAAAAGCATGAGCACTCTTTAAGGGGAGCTCAGAGAAGACAGGAACCTTCCATGGAGGGGCAGCAGCTTACTTCAGCTCACTTGGTCTTGGTTTCCAGTGTGACTACAGACCGTGAAAGAGGGGCTTCTTCCCTCTCTCCAGAAGGCTGGATGTATACAGATTTAGCACAGTGAGAAACACTTTTAAGTCTATACTTAAAAGACAACAGAAGGAGATTTAAAATCTTGAGCTTGTGACTTTGATAGTGGATACTATAGTGGAAGGCTTTACCAGAGTTAGACCAATAGCTTATCTGAACTCCATTGATTAACGTTAGAAGTTCTGAACTCTGAAGTCTTAATACAACAGTAGCATAGTGGTTCATTCCTGAGAGCAGTCTTTGTAAAGCAAGTTCCTTTAGATAAAGAAACAGTAAAAAGTTACATCTGAAACCTGCTTATCTTTTAACATGAAGCCTGTGAGCAAGACAAACACATTTGCCTTTTTAATAAGAGACCTAGTACCTAGTAGTTTTATAGCATAATATTAAGATTTCTTTTTTTTTTTTTTTTTTTTTAGAGCAGAGTGCAAAGAAATCAAAGATAAAAGATTGAGTGGGGAAGTGAACTTTTAGGGTAGAGCAGAGCAAGTTTAGAGGTAAGATGTTTGAGACTCATTTGTCTGTGGCAGTGAGGATTTGCAAATCAGTTGTGCTCATTTGTAATAAAATATGAGTCCATAAAGGGAGAGGAAGAGGGAGAGGGAAAGAGAGAGAGTGAAGCTTAGGGGCAGGCTAGCTGCAGAAGGTCACGAGGGGCGAGGGGCATGTGGCCCACATGGGCAGGCTGAGAGCCAAAGCCACGTGGGGGCATCTGATTCTAGAATCTGGAATCAGATTCACAGATAGATGATCCGTATATGCCCAGGAGTGGGTTTGAGAGCTGCTGTTGCAGCAACAAAGGCATGTATGAGCGCTGTGGACCCCGGTCCTATCTCCCGTTTGGCTCCAACTTGTTGTAAACTCAGAGGCAAGATATTTACTCAGTGTGAGGAGGGAGACCAGACAGAAAAAAACAGGGCTTGGAGTGACAAAAAAAGGAATAAAGGAAGGAGAAGTTTTTTCCCCATGTTTCCCTGATCACTTGGGTGGTATACTAAGGCTAGATTCAATAAGTTTAGTGAGGTCTGAGGTCACCAGGGTGCAGTTCCCGTCAATGACGAGAGTCCCAGGCCTGGGTCTGAGGCATTCCAGGGACCCAGGAGAGACTCAATTGAGAAGGCACAAGCTGTCCTGGTGAAACATCATTCACTCAAACAGGGGCCAGTACTAAAAACATGGAGAAACAAGGCCTCATCCAGGGAGATGGTCAGACTTGGAGAAGCATTTAAGCCAAGCTAGAGAGAAAAAAAAAAAAACTCACCAATTTTCAGTGTCACATGGAGTGGCCCCAAAAGCAAATCTGTTGCGGGTGGGTGCAGTGGCAGATGGGATTCCAGTGTGGCCAGACACCAGCAGAGCCCATCCAAGTCACAGAGCCAAATGTTATATTGCTGCAAGGGGGTGCCTTTGGTGGGTCCATGCCAAGGTGTGCCCCTAAGAAATTACACCATACAACAGACCTGGTGGAAAAGAGTTTTAATCAGGGAGAGGAGAGGAGGGCCTGGGGTAGGGCTAGAGGCAGGCAAGTGGACATATAGACAGACAGATAGATGGGAGCAGAGCCATGAGGGTGGGGTCCTCAGAGAACAGAGAGAGGGGCTGCGGGGAACAGAGTGGGGGGGGCGGTGAGTGGCGGGTGGGTCTTTTTATTTGCAGCACGCAGCTGTTGCACCTTCTGCCATAAGCCATGTTGTAAGCAATTGCTAGGCCCCTGAGGGCAGGCCAGTGGAATTGCCTGTACACTAACAGTTTGGTCTGGTAACATCCCAGTTCTCCACCTCATGGAAGTTCTAATCAGTCGGTGAGCTGTTACGATTGGCTCTCCATCATTGCTGTGGCCCCCCCTTCCCCCAGGGAACATCAGTTCACATTCTCCAAGCTCTACACCTGCGCTCAACGTAGGCCCTTTTCTACCCCTACATGTCTACCCTCGAATTACTATTCAAGTGTCTGGATGTTAGACTCATTAAAAAAAAAAAAAAAAAGGCAACTTCTCAGCCAGCTACTAACCCAGAAGCCTGGGAGCCTCCTTAGCTTCCCATAGACTAGAACTTTAAATGTGAGAGGATTATCCATGGCCACTCAGTGCGCGTGCTCAGGAGGCATTGCTTCTTCTACAGCCACAGCACTGCAACCAAGATCACAGAGGGAGCTAGCATTTCATTAACATATTCATTGGATTTGGTGACTTGTCCCATGGCTGTGACCAGGTAGCAACTTAAGGGAAGAAAAGTTTATTCCGGCTTCAGATTGAGGAGCTCATTCCATGATGGTAAGGGAGAGATGGCGATAGTCAGAGAAGATACGGATGCAGGAACAAAAGCTGCCTGGCCATACTATATCCAGTCAGGCAGCAGAGACCCATGGATGCTCTGCTTGGCTCATCTTCTATCAGTTTACTCCAGATCCTAGCCCATGGAACAGTATAGCCAGCTAAGCTGGGTTTTTCTACCTCCATTAACCTAATCTAGGCTCTCCCTCACAGGCATGCTCAGAAGCTTGCCTCCTAGGTGATTTCCGAGCCCAACAGGGTGATGATAGTTATTAACCATCATAGTTTTTCTGTGAGGACTTGAGCCTCTTGGTAGTTACCATTCAGGCTTATGAACTCTCCATGTGATACTGAGCCATGGACCTGCCCTCCTCACATTGTTTGCTCCTCGGCAAACAGAAGATCGGGCTTGCAACACCAGTGTCCTATGTGAGTTTGTCATGGTGTGCATCCATAAAAGGTCTTTAAAGGGTTAAGATGTTAGTAAGTCGCCCCCATGACTGAGTCACAGGGATTTTCACAAAAGGAGAGAGGCTCAGAGTTGAACAGAGTTTGAAGACCATCATTCCCTAAGTGGAGTTTAACTTTTAACAGGCAAGAGCATCTTGTTTAGCAGATTAAATATGGAAAACAAGGGCAGCCACTAACTGTGGCTGACATCAGATGATATAGGTGCTCCCTCTTTTCATTATGTCATTGTGTTCCAATACAAGATCACACAAAAAGGGCTGTTAACAGGAGAGTTACATGCAGTGTTGGAGATGCTCAGTCCCTAACCATGAGCACTGAAACAGTATCTGAAGTCATCAGCTTTATGCTGTGTCTCCACTGACTAAAGAATACTACCTCAAAACAGTGTTCCTCCAGTGGAGTCTTCTCATTGCTAGAAAGGAGTGATCAATGTCCCAGTTCATATAAATTTGTCTGACTATCCCTACCCACTTTAAAATTTTACCCCCTTCCTAAGTGTATTAGTCAGGGTTTCTGTGGCTCTAATAAAACACTGTCACCAAGGCAACTTATAAAAGGAAGAGTTTCCTGGGGGGCTCACAGTTCCACAGGGATGAGTCAGCCACTATCATGCTGGGGAGCATGGCCGCAGGCGGGCACGGTGATGGAGCAGCAGCTGGGAGCTCACATCTTGATCTTGATCCACAAACAGGAAGCAGAGAGAGCTAGCTCAAGATGGCTTCAGTATTTTGCAACTTCAAAGAAAGCCCCCAGTGACATGCCTCCTCTAACAGGCCACACCCACCTCCTAAGCCCACCCAAACAGGGGCCATGTATTCGAATTCCTGCAACTTAAATGGGAGACACTGCATTCAAACTACTGCTCCAACCAATGTCACACCTCTACTATACAAAGTACAATGAGACCATGAGTCCAATCTGTTCTCAGTACAGATTAATTTTGAGACAGTTTTCTAAAAGATTGGGCTTATAAACTATAGAAGGTATGAATTTATTTTAGAAAAGTCAAAAAGCTGGGTGTGTTGGTGCACATCTGTAATCCCAGCACTCAAGAGGCAGAGGCAGGTGGATCTCTGTGAGTTCAAGGCCACCCTGGTCTACAAAGTGAATCCAGGACAGCCAAGGCTACACAGAGAAACCCTGTCTGGAAAAAACAAAAAAATAAATAAAAATAAATAAATGAACAAATAAATAAATAAATAAAAGAAGGAAAGAAAATAAAAAAGAAAAGTCACTGAAGATTTGGGGTGTTAAGACACTAGGCCTTGAAGCTCAGTACACTTAGGAGCAATCAACCAACTCTGCCCCTTTGTTTCCACTAAAGTGTCACATGCAGTATGTACTTGTTCCTGTAAAACCCTTCCTATAAACATTTTGTAGTCATCTATAGGTGATCTTAGAATAAAACTCAGTATGCACAAGTGTGTGTGTGTGTGTGTGTGTATGTGTGTGTGTGTGTGTGTGTGGTCTGTGGGTGGGTTGGTCAGGGGCGAACCCGTGGGAGATGATTCTCTCCTTCCACCATTTGGATGCTAAGGGGTAAAGAACTTAGGCATGAGAGCCATCGCCCAGCCCCTCCCTCCGTAGGTGATCTGCAAGTAATTGTTTTGCTGTTGCCTAAGGGGTAAGTTCAATCATATCAGAGAACACATACTACAGGGAGGACCAGTTTCAATGGCTGGCCTCTGGAGCCTGTTCAGCAGAACCCTCGTCACCAGTATGGCCAGAGACAAGTACAGAAGCTTTGAACGATGATGCATCTTAGGCTGGGATCCAGAGACACAGAGCAGAGATGAGCATGGGTCATCAGGAGGGCTGGGAACGAGTGGGGAGTAGATCTCTGTAAACTTTCTGATGGTGTTTATAGCACTGACTGCACTTTAGGGTGTGAACTAAGCCTGGACTTCTTAGGTTTCTTAACTTGTAGCTCCTTTCCACCAGAGAAATTCTTATGTGGCCTAATACACATCTATAAAAAGGGTATACAAGCCAAGTATCTAATGATAATAAACCATAAAGAAATTCACTTAAAACACTTGTTAGTTTAGGACAATTGGTTTAGATAGAACTTTACCATTTACTGAAGACACAAATGTTTATACTAACAACATGGATGTACATTTTTATTTTTACATGAATAATTAAATCCTACCTGAGAATTTGACCCTGGGAGCATTTCTGATATTTTCTAAAGGTGACTGATAACTTAGTTTTATTTATAGATTTTATTTTATTTTATTTATGTATATGGGTGCGCGAGTGCGTGCCACATATGCTCAGGTGCTTGTGGAGGCCAGAAGAGAGTGTCAAAGTCCCTGAAGCTGGAGTCACAGGTGAGTGAGAGCCACCCAAGATGGATGCATGGAGCCAAACTTGGGTCCTCTGGAAGAGCAGTAAGTGTTAATCACTGAGCCTTCTCTCCAGCCCTTACAGTTTGATTTATAGTCATCAACGCTGAGAGCACTGTTTTGCATAAATACACAGTACAAGCATATTTAAAACTATTTCCGAAATACTTAGCAATTATGTTCCAATTCTAAACTCAAATTCATTTCACAAGTTCTATGACACTCAAGCCAGCATATCAAACAGCACCTTTTGAAATGAAACATTTTGACACACTCCAACCAGAGGAAGATGTACCAGTTTGATAGTCACATGCTGAGGACTGACAGAAGAAAAAACACTGGAAGTCTTTGCTTTCCATAGACCATTATGTGTAGCGCTGAAGACTCTGTATGCACTGTAAACACTGTGGTCCTATGACAGTGGGCTAGAAGCTGAGCCGAGGTACTCAGGAGTACACGCTGTACAAAATGCATGTGTGGAGGGTTCAAGGCTGCAGTCAACTTGCACAATGCAACATGGGTAAGCCCTGCCAGAAACACCCATCTCATACTGAGAGAGAAAAAGAAAAAAACACAAGAGGCCAGGGGTCATTTCGAAACTGGAAGAATTTTCTTTTCTGCCGGTTTCATCTAATCTGAAGATGGTGCTCACTGGAAGGAAGTGGAGCAGCACGGAAGAGGCAAGGGAAGTGGAATGCCAGAAGTCTAGTCAACCAAGCACACAACCAAGATGCCAGCAACAAGAAAAAACCAAAAGAGTCAGTGAAAGATAAAGGTTGTAAACCAAAGAGCAAAGTGCGAGATAATGAGACTGCAGGTCACACTCGTAGGAAGGTACCAATTCCTCCTCTTCCCTAACACCTGCCCCCAGCGAACCTGATTCACCGGACATGTTTTGCGGGCATGTTGCCATGAGATGAAGCCAAGCAGCAAAGGCCAGAAATCTGAGGCTTATAAATGACTTCATGCAGGGGCTTCCCCATAGCAAATGCCCCAAATGAAGGATGTTCCTGACTTGTCAAGAGGCCAGGATGAAGACATCTGTGAAAAACTGAAGATGGAGGAGGCAGGAGAGCTGTGTTCTCAGGAGGCAGTTCCCTTTGAAGTGGCCCCTGTACCAGAGGAACAGGTACCTGCCCTGACAGATCCTGCTGTTCTCCATGAGGATGTCAGCACCCCTGTTGTGACTATGACTGCCTCTGGGGTGGGGTTGGCGTCTTGGGCCAAAATTGCAGCCAATGCTAAGTGGGTCGAGACAGTGCAGTCCAGTGCAACACCAGAGACCTATGGGGAAATGTGGTGTGTGGTTCATGGGAGAAGTTTTCCTTCGGATTCATGTGGTTGGGCTTGGCTGCAGTTCTATGCCGGACGAGCCTGGGTACCTGATAAGAAAGGAAAAGTGATTGTATTCTTCCTGCTTCCGGCCTGCACTTTTCCACCTCCACACCTGGAGGACAACATGCTGTGCCCCAAGTGTGTTCAGAGGAACAAGGTCTTAAGCCTTCAAGGACAAAGGAAGGAATCTCTTAGGTTTGGGCTAGCTACTGGCATCACCCCACTCTGGAGTGGTCTACAGAACTGCAGCTGACACTGAGACTGGAAATCCTTTGAAGGCGCCCATCTCACCCGGAAATTGGGATATTATTGGCTAAGTACAAGCAGCTTAGAAAAAGAGCCAGTAAGGCCACCAGAACCCAAGAAGACAACCTCTGCTCTTGGGATGACAGAATACTGGGAATGACCTCCTGCTCCTGTGAAGGTAACAAAGTGTCCCACATGTTTTGCTCCAAGCAGGTCCTGGGGCAGAATAATGACATCTCCACATCAACAGCTGCTTGTCCTGTCCCCAGCACAGCAGGGTCATAACCAGTTCCATGGTCAGCTGTAAAGACTTAAGACTTAGCTTTGCCTGTAGCCTTCCATTTCCTCTTCCCTGGCTTGTATTATGTTAGTGTTTGGTATGGGGTTTGTTTTATGTTGTAAAATAATACACCAAGTTTGGTTTGTGGGGAAAAAAGAAAGACAAGAAAAAACACAAATCAGTATTGTAATGGGTTAAGCAACTATAACTATGGATCATACAGGTGGTGTTGACATGCTAATAGAGGAATGTTCAAATGAATTCATGGCAAAAAAAGGTCATAAATTAAACAAAAGGAACACATTTCTTGAAAAATCGTGCATCACAAATGAAGAAAATAATTGACAAGTTAAAACCTTCCTATCTCTTAGAAGACTGGATTTGCTCTGAGCTTTTCAGGCACTGTGAGGTGAGCAGCTTTGCCCTGAACACACTCCCTGGCTCGATCTTCTGGCTGAGCACACCCAAACAGAGCCATGTGAGTGCAGCCTGAAACTTCTGAGATCATCAGAGCATTAGGAGTCACACCCAAACATGGAGGAGAATGCACCTCACCTCAGTTATAGGAGACAAACCTCATGAACTTTGAACCACCACATGGGAAGGGAAAGAAAAGGAAGAGAGAGGAGAGCCATACAGTGAGATCCTGGAAAAAAAAAAGAAAGAAAGAAAGAAGAAAGAAAAGAAAAGAAAAGACAAAGGAATAACACTTCTTTCCTCCAAACCAACAACAAAACCTTACCACAACTTCTAGGCACACTTTGGGGAGGTTAAGATGTCTTAGAAAGACATGAAATGCAGTTGCAAGAAAGACAGTTGTTAAATTGCTATTAACCTAAATTCAACATTTTCCTTATAAGACATTAGTATGGAAATGGAAAGACAAGCTAGATTAGAGTAGATATTTAAATAAGTACATAGAAAAATTCTCATAAATCAACAAAACAAAGCTAGGTGTGGATGGTATGTTGGCTAGTTTTCTGTCAACTTGACAGAAGCTAGAATAATTTTGGAAGAAGGGACATCAATTGAGGACATGCCCCATCAGATTGGTCTGTGGTACCTTTTCTTGACTGGTGATTGTTGTGGCAGTGCCCAGCTCACTGTGGGTGGTGCCACCCCTGGGCTGGTAGTCCTGCATACTGTAAGGCAGTTTTTTACTAAGCCAGTAAGCAGTGTTCCTCTACCACCTCTGCATTAGTCCCTACCTCTAGGTTCCTGCTCTGACTTCCCCAGGTGATGAAAGTGTAAGATGACAAGCTACTTTGGGTCAGAGTCTCTTATGACAGGAACAGAAAGCCTAGCTAAAACAGTAGTCCCAGCTCTCAACAGGCATGACTGATGCAAGTTCATGGTCAGCCTGTTCTACACTGAGAATACAGTCCATTTGGGGAGATTCAGCTAGATTCTAGCAAATATTACTACTACTACTACTACTGATGATGATAACAACAATAATAGTTTGGTTTTTTAAATGGCAAAAAAAAAAAACCTTGAGCAGATATAATACAAAAGAAGTCTTTCATTTTTCTTTTTAAAGATGTTTACCTGCATTATCGAATGGGAAATGCAAATTGATCCAGTCATGCCTTGAGAATAAAGACTGTCAATATTGTTAGTGAGGCTGTGGGGAAGGCAGAATTCTCACATTGTTAGTGTCTACAGAGTGAGTTCCAGGACAACCAGAACCACACAGAGAAACCTTGTCCCAAAAAACAAAACAAAACAAAATGACCTAAAATCCACAACACAGAACTGACTGGACTGCTCCCTGCCATTGGAGTGGTTACTTTTTGCTAAGCAAACTTCTGCTCCAACTACCTGTATTGTTCATTCTTTTTTGTTTGTTTGTTTGTTTGTTTGTTTTGTTTTTCGAGACAGGGTCTCTCTGTGTAGCCTTGGCTGTCCTGTACTCGCTTTGTAGACCAGGCTGGCCTCGGACTAACAGAGATCAGTCTGCCTCTGTCTCCCAAGTGCTGGGATTAAAGGCGTGCACCACCACACCCGACCCCTAGGGCATCATGACCCCATGACTCCAATATATATTTACCAATAAGAAATGAAAACATGTTGGGCAGTGGTGGCACACACCTTTAATCTCAGCACTCATGAGGCAAAGGAAAGCAAATCTCTGTGAGTTCAAGGCCAGCCTGGCCTACAGAGTACGTTCCAGGATAGCCAGAGTTATACAGAGAAACCCTATCTTGAAAAACTAAAAAAACCAAACCACCACCACCACCAACAACAACAACAATGAAAATAAAAAACACAGGTCCAGACAATGATTTGTTTACAAATGTCTGCTGTACATTTATTCAAAATATTCCCACACTGGAAATAACCCAAATACCCATCAACAGATACACAGATTGGCCAATAGTAGTATATTATTTAGTATAATAAGTACATCGTAATAGGAATACCACTTACCAATATAAAGAGACAAACTTGATAAATACAACAGCACACATGTCAAAACATGTTAAACTAAAACCAAACCAAAGCAAAACACACCCCAAGAACCTAACCTCAACACAAGAGTGTATCTCATCTGATTCAACTTAAATGAAATTCTAGAGCAGACAAAATGAATCCTCAGGGGCAGACTGTATCAGTGGTTACCTGGAATGCACCCAACCAAAGAGGGGAGAGGGGCAGGGGGAGGGGCGGCATTGACTGCAGAGGGGGACAATGCATGCTCTAATGAAGGAGATGTTCTGTCTTGACTGAGAGTGATGGTGGCATTGGTATGCCAAGGCTGAACTGTACAGTTCGGACAGGCACATTTAACTGTCTGAAAGCAAGATACTGCCAGAGCAGGAGACGTGAACCATCAGCCCAGTACCTGTCTTAATAGATTGATGTGTATCAAGTTTCTATTAGTTTCGTTAGCAGCATGGGTCATATTTTCATCTAATGAATGGCTGCGTAAAATTACAATATTCAGAGAGATAAAGATATGGGGGGGGGGGGGAGAAATGATGGAGGATAACAAAAGCTATGAGATAAGCTAGCTCCATGAGAGGGCACAGATGACTTCAAGTCAAATGACTAACTTCTGATACCACCTCACTGTTAAGTTGTTACCAGTTACCTCGGAATGATAGGATGCTGTCCAGGTACCTGAGCTCAAGTCTGACCTGGGGACTGGATCAAACTTATAAGTCTCTTACCAAATTTAGGAAAATCTCATTATAAAAAAGCAAATGACTACAAGTTCAGGAGACTTGGATAGGCTCAACTAAGGAGTTAACTGTTAAAGGAGCCAGATTAGAACTTATTTTTAATTTCTATTACACTTAGAATTAATAAAAAACCTTCAACTTGACTTTTAGAGATTTAGGAAGAAAACATTTTTGTCAGGCTGGGACAAAGCAAATATTTACTAAGACAATTTTTTATGAATATTCTTCTTCCTATGCAAACCCCACCTTGGTGGTAAAGCCTGGGTCACACAATTCCTGTGCTTGCTAAGAAGTTTATTCTATTTGGGGGGAAGACAGGCGTCTAGTTTGTCTCCTGATTTTACTGGTTTATGACATGCTTTTAAAAAGAATGCTACAGCAACAAAAATACTAGTTACTTTACTTCATTGAAGAAAACTCAGTGAGCAACATCTTGTTTTCGACTTTACTGTCACTCACTCATCTTCAGTGTTTTTCACCTGCTCCTGTGAAGGGGAAAGTAGCCTCCTCCACTGCACTGCTACTGAGGGCCTAGCCGAAGACTAAGAACAACCATCACTGGATGCAGAAAACAGGAGCCACCATTCTCTGTGCTGGATCTTATTGGGAGAGAGTGGCTCATCCCCTATGAGGTGGGAAAGCAAGACTGCAAAGGACAGCTGCTGTGACTCCCACTTCCTAACTCCAAGGCTCTTAGCAGCTCCTGAGGTGAAGCTACCGAGTAACTGCCCAGGAGTCTCTGAAAATGCATTTAGTTATTCTTTATTTCACACACACACACACAATGCATCTTGATCATATCCACTCTACCTTTCCCATGCCCAACTTCTCCCAGACAGCCCCACAATGCCTCTCCCAATTTCATACTTCTTTTTTCTTTATGAGCCAGAGTCCAGTTAAAGGTAACCCTAGCCTTTGGGGTGCAGGGCCACCCATCAGCACAAAAGCAACTTAAGAGACTGCACCACTGCAAAGTGACTCTCCCTTCCCTTGCAGCCATAAACTGTCAATAGCTCTCTAGCTAGAGGCACTGTGAGGCCCTAGCCACACCCAGCCATGCCGGAATGCTGACTGGTTGGATTGTGTATAAGTGGCCACAGCTACAGTGCACTCACAAGCACAAAGGCCCCGCATGTCCCCTCATACTGCAGCATTCTTCCCTGGCCTCTGCTCTCACAATCTTTCTGCCTCCTCCTCCTTTATGTGTCCTGAGCCTTGGGGGCTAGGAGTAATGGAGATGTCCCATTTGGCAGGGTTGCCTTTTCTTGATGTGGTGTCAAACAGTGTGTCTTGAGGACCATTTTGTATCCACGGCACACTTCTAAGATGGGCTGTCAGATTCATCCAACATCCCAATCAGTCCTTGTTTTAGAGATGCTTATGTATTCAAAATCCAGGGTCCTGAGTGGCTGTATTTTCAAAAAAGAGGAAGTCTAGATCCTAAACACAGAGCCTCTTTACTTCTTGTTTCCACTCCCTCAGAACACTTGATAATGTCAACTTAGTAATGAGAAAGGATTTGCCGAGTAAAAGATATCGTTGCAGTAATACTTGTATCCAGCACAGTCTGACTTTGAGCACCTAGGATGCTCTCAGCTTTTACAACCCACATCACCTCTATGCCTTCAAAGTGACACTAATTTATACAAAGGATGTTCTGCTCTATAACACTTTAGTGGCTAATAGCAGTCATGGTCAACTTTTATTGGGTTTTGCATAAACAGCCAACAGACTATCTTTATAAAAACATATTTCCTTCTATTGCAAATATAACACTCACCTTTCTTCATGGAAGTGTTTGTGAGGTTTTTGCTTGTTTGTGGGCTTTTTTTTTCCCCCCCCAGAGGCAATAGGAAGAAAGGGAAGAAATGAAGGATGAGGTTTCAAAGCGTATCTCAGGTAGACTTAAGTACTTGGCAATTATTCCCTTAACAACCACGAAAAAAAGTCATCTTGTAACTTAGAAATACATCAAAAGCACAGTGCATCCACTTTATTCAAAAGAGATGTATCACTTGGGTGCCACAAGCTTATATCTAACATTATCCAGATTTATGACCATAGGCTTATTAAACAGTGCTTTTGAATGACACACACCAAGCTGGGAAGTGGTGGTGCGCACTTTTAATCCAGCAGAGGCAGGCAGATCTCTGAGTTTGAGGCCAGCCTGCTCTATAAAAGCGAGTTCCAGGATAGCCAGGGCTACTCAGAAACTCTGTCTTAAAACACTGAAAATAAAAAGATGACACTAATCAAGATCTTCAGTTAAATAATCTCCTATCTGGATTGAATCGTGGAAGAGCTGACATTAAAAAATATTTACCATTTCTTTATTCATTATTAAAATCTGATAATGCCCCAGATAATAAAGTGCCTATGTATAGGAAGAAAATATAATCTTATTACATCAGCCATTAAGTAAATCATACACATAGTCACTCATCGTATCAGATTGTTCAGGCTGATGCTCCTATTTAATTAAAGCCCTACAAATTCTCTACACTTACTGCAGAGCCAGCCACTCCAGGAATGGGAGCCATCTTCACATTAGTATTTCCTGGCTAGACTCAGTATGGTTAAGCACAATGGATACTTTTTCCTTAACGAGTATGAGTGGATTAAGGCAAAAGGACACAGAAGAGCTTCTTCAGTAGCTTATTTTCTATCTTATTTAAAGTTGTTGTTGGGCTGTACAGGCTGCAGAGCTGCTGGCTGGAAAGACACACATTGTCCCTGGACCAGTTTCTGACATATTAACCATGAAATTACAATCTTGGTGCTCCCAGCATCTTCCCTCAGTTTACCACCAGGACCATTCCTCAGCAAGACACGCAATGCTGACATTCAAATGACACCACTTAATTTGCTATGTATCTTGACTGTGTGTAGATTATTTTTTTATGTAAAATAGTTAATAATTGGGAAATAGTCTACTTATTCTTTGTAAACTCTCCATTGCATACTTTTTTGCTTTTATAGCCATTTTCTGCAAAGCTGTTGGCTTCTTCTTCTGCCATGCTCCTTACATAACTATGTGGTCCTTTCCCTTCAAAGGAGGAAGGATGTTTAAAAGAGCCTCCAATTCTATCCCACAGTGTGAAATACTGTCCATAGTTATAGTCAAAGAATATGTGGTGGTCTGTGTGGTGAGCTGACCCGTTGATAAACGGCCTTAGGATGTGGGGAACACGGAAATCACCGTCATGGATGGAAATTGTCCAGACATTAACCAGTACATACAACCCTAAGTATACCACCTTGTGTAGTGGGAAGACAAAGGGGTATATATGGTAAGGCAGACTCTGAAGGAAGCCGTCCACAGGGTGAAAAGCATGGCTTGCAAATGGAGTGGGGATCTTCCACATATGATGAGGTTTATGTATGCGCTGAGGAAGAAAGGAATACAGTTAGAGCCTTAGGCGCCACCTCAGGCCACAGCAAACTGAGTTTCCTCTCTCCTGGTGCAGTCATGACCTGATTGGACTTGGCAAAGTCACTCCTTCTCTGTTCCCAAGGTTGAAACTGTAAGACAGTCCCTTCAGACCCACAAAGAAAAATACAAATAAAATGTACGCAGGGCCTACAATGAGCCCTGGGGCATTTAATATAAGCAAGAGGAACGCTCAGTACAATATTATAATACTGAAATGTGTGACATCTCTACCTTCCCCCTCCTTTAAACGACTCTACCTTGTAGGCCAGTCTATGGTGCAGGCCCCTGTGGATCCAGTAGATCAGCATGTCCGTGAAAAAGAGGAAGGACATCACGCTAACGGCAAGATGGATCCAACCTAAAAGACATCATGCAGAATAGGAGTCCAAGTTTGGCTGCAGAGTTAGTGTTCCCTCCACGTGTCCACACAAATGCAGAAGGGGATGCTAAGCTCACACACGATCACTGCCCAGAACTGCCCACTTTCCTACTCCTTACCTAACAACTTGAAATGTTCTACCTGTCACTAATTTTGTAATTGTTAATTAAAATTTAGCTGCTATGCAAAACCATAAAAATTGCCCATACAGTATATTTCCTTTTTATGATTAAAAGTAATAAGTGTGTCTTGTTTTCCAAGGCAGGGTTTCTCTGTGTAGCCCTGGTTGTCCTAGAACTAACTCTGTAGAGACCAGGGTGGACTCAAACTCAGAGAGCTGCCTGCCTCTGCCTCCCGTGTGCTGAGATTAAGGGAGTGAGCCACCAAACCTAGCTAGTAACTTTACTATTTTTAATTATGTGTGTGCACATGAAGGCCAGAGGCTCTGGTGTCTCTGTGGCTGGAATCGACAGTTGTAAGGCACCTGATGTGGGTGCTGGGAACTGAACTTAGGCCCTCTTAACTGCTGAGTTATCGTTCTTAATTCAACTACAAAGGTGCCCACGGGACAGGGCAGTCCCACTGTTTTCCTTTATATTAGCATTCCTAAATCGGATCCCGTGCACCACCTCCTTGCCTGGAACTTAATTTCCCACTCAATACCTTCACTCCATAAATACACCCCATAATCAGCCCCTTTCCAGCCTCATCCTCCTGGGACTTTGCTCAACCAGGCCGATGTACTCCACCTGTCCCAGGGCCTGCAGCCTCTCACCTCTGACTTGGCTCACACCGCCCCCACATAGCTACAGTGCCTCCCCTCCCCCCAATGTTTCTCATTCTCCCATTCCCATACTGATGTTCTGTCTCAGAACAAACAACACAAACAAACGAGAGGTAAAGAGTAGTTCTGACGATGGAATTTGAGGTAGCCCTCTGGCCTACTGTGTACAAGAACACACATGAACACACACACACACACACACACACACACACACACACGAATAGTACAAACAACAGAAAGGGGGAGGGACAGGAAGAGAGAGGCCACACTAACATGTATTTAGACACCCCCCCCCCCCATCTACTCACCATATGGAAAGTCTCCTATGTCATCGTAGAGTTTGCTGTAACCCCTCAGCTCCAACAAGAACAATGAAACAGTGGGGATACTAATCCACGGCAAAGCCTTGACAGTGTACGTGATCTCTCGAGAGACTTGATTCTGAAGATGAAAGTTCCGATTATTTAAAATTCACAAAATCTGTTCACCTAAACCGTCATAGAGTTGACTGGGGATGGATTTTTAAATATTCTCTGTTTATACTTAAGGCTCTGGCTCACGTCAGGCAAGAACTCCACCACTGACCTATGTCCTTACCCCTCTTTCCTTGGATTTTATTTTACATTTTAATTATGTGTACGTGTGTGTGTGTGTGTGTGTGTGTGTGTGTGTGTGTGTGTGTGTGTGTGTAGATATGTGCAGTGTCTGTGGAGGGAGGCCAGCAGACCCTAGGGAGCTGGTGTTTCAGGCAGTTATGAGCTGTCAACATGGGTGCTATGTACCAAACTTGGGTCCTCTGCAGAAGCAGTATGCACTCTAACTGCTGATTCCACTGAATTCTCTTTTATACTAAAAGGCTTACTTCCAAATTTTTCCTGTGAAGATTTTAATGCATGGGAAAGTGTAAGAAAAACGTTCCTTGATGCCAACCAAAGGGAGCAAGTACCGACCCCTCTGAATTCTCTTCTACACCAAATCTGTATGAGTTGCTATTTGTGGCATAATATTTAAATGAACTTCCTTCCCTAGCTCCTCTCAGTTCAGGGACTACATGACAAATATCAGTAATGGTCACAGAAAATTATGAACAAGTCTTAACTGCTGAAAAAGGAATCCCCAGCTCAGCCACAGAAAAATGCACAAGGTAAAAACACCTTTCAGCTTGCAAAAGCCAGAGAGTAAAATATTCACTTAAGCACAATAATTACATACATACATTTATTTATTCATCAATATCAGCAAAGTCATTCTCATCTAAGGACCTGGTGAAATAAGATTCCAGGCTAACAGAAAACAATGAGACCCATTTATTATTTAGAATACAAGAAAGAAAGAGGTGGTTAACACTTATAAAAATATCCAGCCCATTCAGGGAGTTGTTTTCAAACATTATTTACATAAAACCAGCTTAACTAACTGGACTAATTCACAAATACATCATTACTTTTATGGTAACAGAAGCTAGAAAAAAAAAATCTCTTACCTTTAAAAACTGTGGATGTTTCATTAAGGAATGATCATAGATAAAATAGTAGCTAAGGGTAGCACAGAAGAAGTAGAGGATATAAGCACCCAGGTTCGTGACAATCAACAGACTAACAGTTTGTCGGACAATGTTGTCCTCGGGCCATGTGGCTGGATACACATACGGGGTAAAGACGTAGTAATCGGCCACGCTGAGAACCAGGTCCATCGCAGCACCTACAGGACAAGTGTGTGACAATTCACTCCTCTCGTCTCTACAACTTTTCAAAAAAAGCTGTACGTACAGTTCCCAGACTAAAAACAATCTCATGTAGCTATCAGCCTCATCTTTGGCAGCAGAAGGGAGTATTGATACACATCATCCCTAATCTGGCCTCTTCATATTATAAGCAGTGTTGAAATTAGACATTAATCCCATGGCAGAGTCCAGGTTCCAAGTGATGAAGCAACACAGTGCAAGATGCCTTTGAAAGGATTTCTTCTCCCCTGTTCGTCATCCTAGGTTTTAGCTTAAGCACTAGTTATCATCACAAATACCTTCTGTGATTTTCTGTGATTTTCACGAGGGGGTTCACAACATAGCCACCCACGCTGTCACACTATCCACACACACAGTCTAATAACCTTCCAGCAGTTTCCCAATCACGCCACCAGAAGCAACATGATCAGTGTTTAGCATTTCTTCAAGAGTAGCCTTCCGAGTTACTCACGGCTTGACGAGGGTAAGTTTCACTGTCTTTTCAGTGCTGGGAAATCCTTAAGTGGGGTTGGGGAGATGGTTTGGTCAACTGCGTGCTCCCCTTGCAAATGCGAGGACCTGAGTTTGGATTCCCCAGAGGCCAAGTGATGAGCAGGCCATGGCGGCTTGCATCTAAATAAGTCCATCAATGGCAAGACAGGAGGGAGAGACAAGAGGGCCCTGGGACTTCTTGGCCAGCTAGCTAAGCTATGCTGTGAACCCTTGTGCAGAGTTTTAGGCCAATGAAAGGCTCTATGTCAGACAAAAGATGGAAAGCGGCTGAAGTTGTCCGCCAACCTTCGCATGCACACAGACATGTGCACACATACATACACACAAATACACATAGAAAGAAAAATCTTCCAATTACCTGTTGGCTTACCACTGTCTATTCACATAATAAAGCTTTTTTAAAAAAAGATTTTTAAAATTTTATTTTATACGGGTATCAGTCAGTCTGAATACATGCCACATGAACACAGGTGCCTGCAGGGGCTAGATATTGACTCCCCTCAAGCTGGAATTACAGAGGCTGTTATAAGTTGCCTGGTATGAACAATGGGAACTAAACTTGGGTCCTCTGCAAGCGTTCTTAACTACTGAGGCATCTCCCCAGCCCTAGCAAACATTTATTTATGCTGACCTGCCAATACCATTTTATGCAATAAGTCATTCTGAGAATAGATCTTTATGGCAGACAGAAACATTTGCTTTTCTTTCCTTCCTTCCTTCCTTCCTTCCTTCCTTCCTTCTTTCTTTCTTTCTAAACACTTGCTTATCTAAGCATGACACTCCTTGGTGAAAAGGTTGTCTTATAGTTACAGTGGAGGAAATGAAAATGCTGTAAACATTCTTTTGAGCATGAAGTTAAGAACATACAAAAGACTTGTCCAGGCATAAGGAAATTTCCAAGTATCTTCTGCGGGACGGTCAGATATTTTCCACTGTCCCACTTTCTTCCTTCCTAACCCCTCCCTTCTCCACGCTGCTACTAGCGTGGTTCTGTCTATTAATGAGCATGAACATGTCTGCATGTCTGCCATCTGGTTTCAGGATCCATGCAGACACTGGTGATACCTGTTCACTTTTTTTATTGTCAAGCCCATCTTATCAAATATGGCTAGTATTTCATTTTTCTCTCCTAGGCAATATTTTGGTCCTCACTGCCAGTTAAACTTCAACAATATTGTCTTGCTAGTCCATAAGTCATGTGTGGTCTTAGATCCTATATTGTCTCTTTCAGTAGGATGTGGCAGAAACATGTCACATACCAACACCACCCTCAATACTGTCCTGTGCAGTTCTGACTTCAGTTCCGTCCTTGCTGCCACCCATGGGCTATCTTCGGCTACTCCTGACCTTTTCACATGGAAGTAAATCAAAAGTTAACAAAAGACCAAAAGAGTGAAACACTTCCAGAAGGCACAGGCAGGAATACCTGGTAATGTGACCCAAGAAACAACGGGTGTGTCTTTCAGTCACTGGGAGCCAGGCACTGTCATCAGATGAGTCCGAGTACTGAGCCTGTGGGAAAAACAAAACCACTGTTTGGTTTTCAGGCTTCCAGGCTTTGAGACAACTGCTCTTGTGTTAAGTGAACGTTTACACGCATGACAGTTTCAGGGAGAAACGTCGTGGTGACCTGGTGCAGGTTGTTCAACTGCTGTCTATAGGTGCTGAACTGCTTTCTGTGTCTCAGACGATGGAGGGCAGTGACCGTTTCTCCACAACCCCTGGGGTATCTTCAACTCAACAGGAAAGAAAAGACATCTTGGTGCATAGTTAATTCATATTTACCTTGAGTGATATTGAACACAATGTCATATATTTGTACTAAATTACCCTTTTCCTGTGAGTGGTCTGAATCTTTATCCTTTGCTCACTTATGCCAGGGATTTTTTTAGTTTCTTTGTTAAAAAAAAAAATCTTTCCTACCTCTCACTGTCTCCCTCCAGATCCCCGCCCCACAGCTTTCCTAGTTGCCTTGCAGCACCAACCCCACCTTCGAGCTTATTGCTAAGGTGCTTAGCCCTTTGCTTAGGGGATGAATCATAAGGATTTTCTCTCATTTCACCATAAAAAAAAATTTACATTAAGTGTTAGGTGTTCATTTCTCCATCTTAAATGCTACTGATAATTCAATAAACAATTTAACCGGTATCAAGTGCTATGATAAACACCCACATGTTGATATAATTTTGTACCTAATTCTAAGGATTAAACCCCTTAAAGTCAGAGAGGCCCTGTGGATTCCAAGTTATTTAGGCATTATTGTTTGAAACTGAAGTTTACATTAAATCTTACACTGCCATTGCAGAAAAAAAAAATTTTTTTTTTTAACCATAGTTATCAATTAAATAGGCCTGGAGTGTGGTTCAGTGATATTCCTCTGGCCTAGCATGTCCAAAGCCTTGGTTCCCTTCTCCAGCATCAAATAAATAAGTAAATAAATACAGTATTATATTTAAATGACTTAAAACTACTATATTTTTCTTAACTGAAGAAAAAGCATGGAAACATTTTAAAAAAAAAGCTAGCATTTATATATTAAAGAAAATCTACATATTATTTTAAGCTCCTCAGTCCACCCCTTTCCTTAGGCTATTGGCTATATGGTTTGGAACTTGAGCTGTTATGTTCCGTGCACATCTCACCTCGCCTTTACACATTTGTAGAAGTAATGGAGTGGTTCTCTCATCTAATTCTCACAAGTCTATAATAACGTGTGAGCTTGTATAACCTTAATATATGGGGCAGTGAAGGCAGGAATAATTTAAATAATTTTGTTCTGTAAGGAATAGTCAAAGTGATACAAAGCCCAGTGCTTGTTTCTTCTACAGAATTACTTCTCTAGAGACACATACAGATACGGGATTCTGAGTTCTTCACACAAATTATAGTACAGTAAGAGAGCAAGGGTCAGAAGGCGAGCACATTTTAACAACACTGATGATAAATACTCAGCTAACCCACAAAGTGTTCAAGTAACTTCTCCTTCGAGTTTACTCGGCAATAAAGCAGGGGTGCCAGTATCTGAGACTTTTTAGAAACGATGCTTAAAGTACGCAAGTCGCCGCTTGCAGTCTTCAAAAGGGCAGGGAGCGCCGGCACAACCCCATCCTCTCCCTAGGTCACAGTAAACTGTCAGGGCACTGGTTCTCAACTTGGCGCCTTCTCCAGGAGAAGACCATCGCAAAGCAAAGTACCAGCGTTGTCCACCTCCCCTTGGATGTGGGATCCACAGCAGGTAACCTCCAGCACTGGCGGGGACCCAGCTCTCCCGGGCCCGTGTCCTTCCCTGTCCTGCCAATGCCCTACCTTCATCGCAGGCCCCTGGGCCCGAGGTGTCCACCAGGCCACCACCCCATGCCACCTGAGCTTTTATTGGGCCGGTCACACTTCTGCCGAGGATAACATACATCTGAGGGATGTCAGGCACCTGCGGATCCCTCGCGATCGCCTGCAGGTCTTACCACTCGCGGCTGCCCAACTACCAGCGCATACAACCTACCTGGCAAGCGCGAAGTAGCTCCCAGCGAGGCCGCTATTCCGTCTCCGGGAACCCGGAGCTGGATGCACGTCAGGGCCCCGCCCACATGCAGACAGCCCGCCAATCAGCGGCCTGCGCCATAAGCTGATGTGTCGGCAGATCGCGCGACTTGGTTCGGCACGACCTCCGCGGTCACGTGGCCACCTGCGTGAGCTCCGCCCCCTGCACACTTTGAGGAGATGCTGCCTAGCTGGGGTGCAAAGTGACACTCGGTCTGCAGGAAAAACCAAGCCGTTTCTTTTGACGTTAATGGCAGTCATTCGTCACATTCATGTGGCTCAAACATTCAACAATCTGTAGGATTGTTTTTTGTTGTTGTTTGCTTGTTTTGTTCTTCATCTTCCTGGAGTAAGCCCTTTTATGCAGCATTAAAATCCGTAAATTGAAAAATATGTGTATCATAGTAAAAAAATGAAAAAAAGCAAATATTGAGAGCGATTTAAAAAAGAAAAGAGAAAGAAAAACGTTATGATCTGGCCAAATCCATTTATGTAGGTGTTTAAATATTGACAAAGACTAATATATAGATGAGAAAAAGCAAATGTATTTAAAGATCAAATTGGCTAATTATGACTCAGGAACCTAGACAGCAGCGCATTCTATAAAATGCAAGAGCTCCCCAAAGGTGAGCGGCAGCGATTTGGCTATATGAGGCAAAAGGAAACAAACCTAAGAAGAAAGGGCCAAAAAAATGAACGCTTCAAAGTTGCATTCAGAGAGGATTTAGCTGTCCTGTTTCTGCAACAGGGCCCTCTGAGTGGTTGCTGGCTTTGTGCTATTGTTTGTTTATTTGTTTTGGTTTGGTTTTTTGTTTTGTTTTGGTTTGGTTTGTTTTTTTGTTTTTTGTTTGTTTGTTTTTTATTTGTTTGTTTTGGTTTGTTGAGGCAGGGCTTCTCTGTGTAGCCTTGGCTGTTCTAGACTCACGTTGTAGACCAGGCTGGCCTCAAACTCACAGCAATCCTCCTGCCTCTGCCTCCCAAGTGCTGGGATTAAAGGCGTATGCCACCATGCCCGGCTCCTTGTTTTTTTGTTTTGTTTTGTTTTTAATGGAAGAAGTGGGGGTATTTCAGAAGCCAGTTGGTTAAGTGGTATTGAGTATGAGAGACTCCATTCTGGCTAGGTCTGCTCTCCTAGAGTTCTTAGCCAAGAGCCTATTTCAAAATAATGAACTCTAAAAATTTCACTTAACAAGTGTATTTGCCAGGGTTCGCTAGAGGAGCAGAACTGATAGATGAATACAAACGTAAGAGTTTATGAAACCATCTTATATTAAAATAATAACAGTTGTTTCCCACCTGAGGAGCTCAGACTAGTTGTTTGATCCACAGGCTGGTTACCTCATCAGCCAAGAGTACTCCTATCGTAGCTCTCATATGGGGAAACTGAGCAGTCCACTAGGCTGGGTGCCTCAGCAGTCTACCATTAAACAAAACAAAACAAAACAAAACAAAAACAAAAAAACTGGAAGGGTCCTGGAGAGTCCCAGGTCCTCAGTCAACAATCAACAATGGAAGCCTGGAAATACTGGTTTTGGTATCAACAAAAGAATCTGCTGCGGCAGCAAGGTCAGAGTCGAGGAGAAGATGGAAGGCAAGCTAAACATAAACAATTTTCCTTCTACCCTGCTCCCCTCACCACCACTCTTGTTTTTGTTTTTTGAGACAGGGTTTCTCTGAGTAGCCCTGGCTGTCCTGGACTCGCTCTGTAGACCAGGCTGGCCTTGAACTCATAGAGATCTGCCTGCATCTGCCTCCTGAGTGCTGGGATGAAAGGTGTGCACCACCATGCCTGGTTCCTACCCTCCTTTTAAATTGGGGCAGAAATGCTGCCCACATTTAAGGTAGTTTCTTTGACATTGGTTAAGACACTCAGGACAATGGGGCTCCCACCTCAGATGATACTAACCGGTGGCAAGTTGTCATCAGAACAAGCCAGCATGCAAAGATAAAGCAAAGCTGTGCAGAATTCGACAGGGGTGTGTGAGTTCTAGAGGTGTGCTTTGGTATGAGAGATTAGGTTTTGCTTTGTTGTACTGGGTCTGGTGCATCAACTTTCCCCTGGGGCTTCAACTATAGTGGGTCCTAAACTCCCATCTCCCATCCCCAACATCAACACTATGTGGGCAATTACTAGAAATGTAGATGTGTGCAATTATGCTTCAACCTTAAAGGAAAAGCAACCTGGTGGCTTCCATTCTGATCCTCCTATAAATGAGCGGTCACCCCCACACCCAGAGGACCCTTCCCTCTGTTTATAGAATAAAGTGATGTCCATGCTAGAATGCAAATAAAAAGGCCAATTCAATTTCTAAGCACATCTTGTCATTTTTCTCATCTGACATACCTGGGATGGTTAACCTTGGTTGTCAATGTTTGGATTAACAAACACATAAGAGGGGACTGGATAAGAACACTGACTGCTCTTCCAGAGGACCCAGGTTCATGTACCAGCATCCACATGCTAGCTCACAAACATGTGTAACTCTGGTTTCAGGAAATATACTGTTCTTCTCTAGCCTCTGCAGGCACCAGACACACCCACAGTGCATAGACGTATATAAAGGTTACATACATACACACACACACACACACACACACACACACACACACACTACAATTTAAAAAAAATCCTAAGAGATTAGTAAGGCATACAGCATTGTGTAGTTGTGAGGGCATTTCTATTAAATCATTGAGGATCTGACAATAATGGCATCATCCACTGATGATTTAAGATTTCAGGACTATTGGGAGATAGTATGGCAGGGGAGTGTAGGGACTGGTTGGAGGAAGGTCACTGGTGATGGAAGCCTTGCCCTGACTTCCTTCCTGCATCCCTTTCTCTGATTCCTGACCACTTCCTCCTCACCATGATAGACAAACACTTCTGAAAACTGTGAGCCAAAGTAAAGATTTCACATGCTCAGCTAATTGTGTAAATTATCGTGTCCCAACAACTCAAAATCTGACTAATATAATCACCTTTGGTTGACTGCGTTGCACATTTAAAAAAAAAAAATAAACTTTTCATGAACAACTGGGAAATGTGACCTAGGTCCCCTCTGGTTTAGAAGAGGCACAACTCTTCCTGACTTCCCAGCCTTGCTAAGTTGTTGTGCTGTTTCCCTCATAACAGTAGTCATTGGATCATGTATCTTCTGACCTAGCATCTTGGTCATCTTGCTGATTTGATGCTGCAAACTCAAGACTAGCTGGCCTGTGAGTTTTTTAATCCCCAACACGCACATAAAATGTTAGGCATGTTGGTACACAATTGGAATCCCATCTCCAGGGAAACGGAGACAGGAAGATCTCTGAGGGTTTTCTGTCTAGCCAGCCTAGACTAATTACTGAGTCTCAGGTTAGTGAGAGACCCTGTCCCACAAAATAAGGTGGGTGATTATAAGAAAAATGACATCTGAACTTGACCATTGGCCCCCTTGCACACAAGAAAGAAACTGTACAAGGATTTAAACACCAGAAAGGAGACTCATTGGACAGTTTTTTTTTTAAAAGCTATCTTGCACAATTTGTCTAGAGAGAATAGGAAAATGAAGTCATGGTTTGAATATGATTTGCATCTCAAAGGCCCAATGTGTTTAGATCTTGGTCCCTAATGTGCTTCTAGGAGGTGTTGCGAACTTGAGGAAGTGGCGATCCTTAAGTCCTTGGAGACCTATATATATTTGAGGAGGGAATATATGTATATTTAAAGGGGATTTATTAGAGAGGCTTACAGGCTGTGCTCTGGATCCAATGGCTGTCTCAGCAGTCACCATCTGGTGCTGGGGTCCTAGAGGACTCCTAGTGAGCTGCTGGTCTTCAGTCTACAGTGAAGGAATGCCGCACAGCTAAATGAATTTGCTATAGAGAGTAAGGGAAGGCAGGAGGACAGTAAAGCTTCTTCCATGTCCTTGTATGTGGGCTGCCACCAGATGGGGTAGCCGAGATTTAGAGTATTTCTTCTCTCCCCGAATATTCCACTTGAGAAGTCTCTCACAGGTGTGACCAGCTGTATGGGTTTCTGCTGATTCCAGATGCTGTCAAGTTGCCAACCGCGATGAGCCTACACATCCTGGAAGGGAGCTATGAAACCCTGGCCCACTTTCCCCACACCCTCTCTGCCTTCTATACCCTGATATAAGCTGTTTATGCCACACATGCTCGCCACCATCGTCCACTGGCACCATCACCACAGGATCAGAGTTTCAGGACATCTATTTAGGGCTGGATCTCTGCACACCCTCAGAACCACGTGCTACACAACTATTTTCTCTTTATCACATATTCACATACGCATAAACACACATATACACATACAACATACACACAAGCACATACACACATATGCACACAAACATACTTACAGAGAGATACACAAACATACACACGATTAAAAAATAAAATAAATATTAACAAATAAAGAACATCACTATTAAGAGGACCTTAACAGTGGGACAGCTGTGACAGCTTCAAAGAGCAGAACGCTGATGGCTTTGTGAATAGTGAAAGCCATGCTGGCAGCATTTCAGGTGGAAACGAGGATTGTTTGTGGAACTAGTGAGCAACACCGTGACAAAGAGCTTACCCACACTGGGGCTGTTTATGAATGGCTAAGCTTAAAGGTGATGAACGGGTTTACCTGACAGATATAAGAGTTTTGTCTCTGTTTTTGTTTTTGTTTTTTATTAATTCTTTGATAATTTTGTACAATATATTTTGATCATATTCACTTGTCCCCAACTCTTCCCACATCTGTTTCCCCTTCCCAACCTACTCAACTCTGTCCTCTTCACCTCCACCTCAAACCCACCAAGTTCATTTTGTGCTGCCCGTATACTCTTGGATGTGTGGGTGTGGGGCACGTGAACCATCCATCTGGTGTACTGGCCTGGAGGAAAAGTGAGTGAGAGATGAGTCCAAACCCTGAAAATCTCATCTTGAGACCAGCAGAAGTAAGGATCCCTCCCTCCCTGCTCTGGGCCTGGGCCTGTATGACCCAGTGCACATTGTCTTGTGACGCCCCCCCCCCCCCCGCCACCTCCAACCCCCTTGAGGTAGTCAAGTAGCCTGGTGGCAAGGTTTCCAGTTTCCTCATAAGGACATGCCCAGCTAGCACCTGGAATTTCTCTCCAGGCAAATGAAGCATTCCCAGCACCTCTGTGCCAACCAATGATGTTCAATCACCCAAAAACCTCTACTTACTTCCCCAAGGCTTATATGGCCCTCCTCACCACCCAATAAAGAGAGCTGTATCACTGGAAGAGCTGCATTTAACTCACCTGCCTGGCTAAGCTCTATTGCTTTGGGTCCAGCATCTGCAGGCATTGGGAGCTACACACCCCGAAGGGAAGAAGCAGGACCTGGGATCCAGAGCAACATATCTGTAAAGGATGTTCTACCTTCCAGGGGATGCATCCTTAAAAGTATCTGATTCTCCTTCTCCCAGCAACTACTAATTGCTCGGAGCTCCTTAGATGTGGTGGGACTTCATGCCCACCTCCCCTCCCCATGCTGGGAATTTGTCTGGCTTGAGCTTATGCAGGCTTTCTGCATGCTGTCTAACTGCTGTGAATTCATATGTGCAACTCCTGGGCTATGTCCAAAAAGCATTATTTTCTAATACCCACCCACCACATCTGGCCCTTATCTTCTCGCCTTCTCTTCAGCAATGATCCTTGAGCCTTGGGAGGAGGAGATGTGATTGATATACATGTCTCATTTAGGACTCAACATTCCTCCATCTCTTCTTCTCTGCATCTTGACCTGTTGTGGGCTCGTGTGTTAATCATTACCTATTGCAAAGGGAAGCTTTTCTAACGAAGGTTGACAGATTCTAGAACCTAGGTCCATGCCACATATCTTACAAAGAATTTAGGACACACAAAAAAAGAAATTACTAGCAGCTTTCAGCTACATCTACAGTGATGTTAGAAAGATTAGAAAGACCAGTAAATAGTTTAGAAAAAAAAAAAAAGTAAAGATGGTAAGCAAGGAGTTGAGTTGCTAAATCCTTAGCAATTGTGCTGGCTAGTCTTAGGTTAACTTGACACATCAGGAGAATAGGAAAGATGCCTCAAGAGCTCCCCAGAAATCAGCAGCAAACGCCCCAAAAAGTGCTTAGTATAGTAACACAGACATGTTTCAAAGATTCATTTGGAAAAAGAGCCCCAGGGAACCCCTGTGGGCCCTCAAGCTTCCTTTTCTTATGTTCAGCAATAGCCGTGGACCACACATGGGGCCAGGAATGGCTTGTCCCAGCAGCAGACGTCGGTGAGTCTACACAATATTATCTTTATATCTGTGGCAGACTTCAAAAGTTACACAGTTGTGGTCATTTCCAGGAAGATTTCAAAAACTCTACAAGATCAGGCAATGAGGGGCAGAGCTGAAGTTCCTGCAAATAGTCTCTGGGTGAGTGTTGTACAGTGGATTGGTGGGGGAGCTGAATGACGACTGCAGTATCACAGAGAGAGGGGGCAGATTTTACCAGGACAGTACTAGAGATGGGCTGCATAAAGAGAACTCAGGTGAAGAAGGAATGAGCCAGAAAATGAGAAGAAGCCAGAAGATTAGAGAAGATTACTGAGTTAGTTTGACGCCAAGCAGAGCAATCCCAGGTCCAAGAGATAAACCAGATTAAATAAATCTGGTTTGAGTCAGAACAGCTGAACCAGCCAGCTCAGAGCTCAGAAAGTACAAGTAAGGATGAGCTTATTAAGCATTAAGTCTCAGAGGCTAAAACATTCTAGGCCTGGATTAGATTTACGGAAGCTAGAAACTTCTAGGACTAGGCCTAGGTTAGCAGGAGGCACTTAGGCTCCCACATAACAATTGAGCCAGGAGAGGAAAATTATTTTTACACCCTTGTGAAAGAGTCATTTGATCCCCAAAAGGGTCACAACCCATAGGTGTGCTTGTAGTCCGAGCACAGAACCAGCTATCCGGAAAAGGCCAGACTTCTCCCTTAATCAGCAGAGTCCTACAGTGTCGTTGGAAATAGCTTTGCAACCAGAGTTTGTAACATACATCTCACCAGAAGAGATAGCAGATGATAAATGCATCCATCTCCCTGTGTTAGCTCCTTTACATGTCACAGTGACAGTACCTTTGACAGAAACCACATAAAGGAGGAGAAAGCTGGTTTGGCCCATGGTTTAAAGAGATATAGTCCACCAGTTGGTGGGGAGAGTGGTTGTGGTCCCATCTATGGCAGTGGGAACTTGCAGCACACAGCCTGTTCTATCTCAGCAGGTGAGGAGGCACAGAGAGCTCAGGCTGCCAGAACAATGGGACAGGCTATGACCTTTAAGCCCCTCTCCTCAAGGCTCATTTCCTCCACAGCCTGTCTATTATCACGTGACAGACTTTTCCCAGGGAAATGCAGCATGCACGCACTCCAGCACAAACTCCTCACACATTTACCCACTCCAGATGGGGAACTATTGACAAATCAAAGTATAGATACCATGCGATCTGACTTGGTGAATTACTGAGTGTTAATAGGGTTAATGACAGAATTATGGTTGAGGAATTAGTTAGTTAGTTACAGGAGCAGAAATGACTGAGAGGCAGCTGCATCAACAAAACACGAACAAGCTGCTCACAAAGCTGGGAACCAGGAGCACACTGCACAGCCTGCAAGCAGCTCAGCAGGTTGGAGACACCCTTTTCTTTTTCTTTTTCTTTTTTGTTTAGTTTTGTTTAGTTTTGTTTTGTTTTGTTTTTCGAGACAGGGTTTCTCTGTGTAGCCTTGGCTGTCCTGGACTCACTTTGTAGACCAGGCTGGCCTCGAACTCACAGCAATCCTCCTGCCTCAAGTGCCTCGGTTGGCTCAAGCTTCTTCCAGATAGCTCAGCCAGGCTTTGTGTCCTCTCTAGGCAGTTTGGCTAGTCCCTACTTCCAGGTGCCTGGGCTTGTTTGAGTTTGACTCTCATCACTCTTTTACTGTTTATACTCTTTAGGATGGAGGGACCTGGTCAATCTGGTGGGTTGCAGGGACTTCCTGAAGCTATTTTGGGTTGTTTAGTTCCTCTCTTAAGACTCCCCGCAAGATGGAATGCCACCCTGTGGTTTCACCTCATTGTAAGCATCCTGCCCTCACCATCCCATTGTTTCACTTCCCCTTGCAGCCTACATCCTAAGATGGTTCCTTCTAAGGTAGAGGGCTTGATTGGAGGAAAATGCTCTGCAACACCCAGATCATCAGGTATCAGCTGGGAACCCTGTGCTAGAACATTGAAGCCTATGGAAGATATCACCTCTTCACTCCACCACATCCCCCATGGGTGAAAGCAATCAGAGACTCTCAGCCAACACAGCTATGGGAGGAATGTCGAGAGAAGAGGAGATATCCTTGTGGGTGAACCAGAAGTAACACCACTGGGCAAAGAGCAGAATGAAGCAATCCTTTGCCTGAAAGACCATGGGAACGGACCAGTATCAGCATCCCAAGACCAAGGTCTCAGCATCCCAAGACCAAGGTCTCAGCACAAAGGAGATTTATCTGCCACTGAGGGATAAAAGGCAGGGAAGAAATGTCAAAGACAGGAGACAGAGGATGAGGGAGAAGGGGGAAAGAAACAAGGGAGAACGGGATGAGATTTTTATGTGTTGGGGGGAGGGAGGGTGGCAAAGGACCGCCTCCAGATAGAGAGGAGACAGGCATGGTGTTGGGATTCAAAAAATGAGATGACAAGCAACAGATATAAATGTGGAGAGATTTGTTTGAAGAAAGGGAAAGGGAGAGGAGTTAGGACCTGAGTGGGCCATGAGGGTGGGGGGGATGGGGGTGGGGTGGAGGGGGTGGAGTAGGGGTCGGGGGGTACAGCTCCCTTAGAGAAAATGCAAGAGAGAAGTACAAGGGTAAGAGACCAAGTAAGAGAGTGACACATGGCAGGTTTTTCCTTTTTTCCTGGGACTCCAACACACACACCTAATGGCAGGCAGGTGATGAGGTTAGAGTTTGCTCAGTAACCTAGAGGCAGTTCAGATGGGTTAGCAGACTGGCAGATCTGCTTGTGAGCTAATAGGTGGCCATAGACAAATGACAGCCAGTGTTAGGATGAGGTGCTTAATTTTAATTGGGCATGTTAATTAGGTGATCCAAAGGGGCCTTTAGATTGCTGAGCTTTAGTTCTTTGATAGCTGGACCTTGGTACTCGGCCTCAGGAGTGGGAAGTGACCAAATGAGAGACTAGACCCTGGTGGTTAGCTTTAGGAATGCGATCTAATGGTCTTTAGAAAGGCAGAGGGAATAGGGAAAAAAGGCAAGGCCTGTCAGAATCATATTTGTCATGCTTGAGCTGGCTAGAGTCCTTCATTCCCACCTTTTAATTTTATTATTGGGTCGCTCAGTGTTGGCTAAATAGGCACTGCTCTCTCTTGACAGCTTCTCGCTGATATTGGCATGTCGTCATGTCATTAGGTGGCTCAAGGAAGCTGAGCTGCTGATCATGGCTGGGAAGAGGAGGCTGTGTCAGCTGGATGTCGGGTACGTGAAGGCAAAAAGGTCTTGTGAGTGAGCATCCAGGAGTATTGAGGAGAAAGTGTCTCTAAGATACAGGACTGGAAAATGAGTGGTGCTGTCAGATGATGGAGAGGATATTGTAAGGGTTAGAGACTTGAGGGTAGAGAGGGACAACAGCAGTGTTAATGGAACAAAGGTCCCCGCCCCCCCCCCCCCACCCCCAGACTAGGTGGAAAATCCCATTAGGTTTTCTTACTGTCGGTATGGGAGTGTAGTAAAGGTGAAAAGGTGGGCGGAGAAACTGGTTGGCTAAAAGAAGCTGAATGAGAGGGTTGGGAAATGTAGGCAAGAGGGCCTTTGCGTTGAATCTAAAGGTGGTTATGATGTACAACAAGGGGAGGTGGTGCCCTGTAGACTCAGTTTTCTTAACCAAAATATTTCATTAACAACTTAGTGACCGAGCCTACGTCAATTATAACCTGATTAACCAAAACAGTAGGAAATGAGGGTTAATTGACACAACAACAAAACCTTAAGGATATCAGTCCCGAGGAACGGTTCTCTGATCGGGAGCCACAGGATTTCTTCCACTGAAACCACAGGTAACCAGACCCTAGAGCCTCAGCAGGAGCCGGAGCTCTGAAGCCTTCCCTCAAGCGGATTTCTCTAGGAGCGACTTGAAGGGCAGCGATGAACAGCCTAATCTATCCCAAGTCTCCAATCCACCCAGCCACCAGTTCTGGGCTCATTTATATATCTCCTCCCAGAGTCTGTTCACAGGATCTTTTTCATCTGGTAGCAATTAAGCTCCTGCACGAGGTGGTTGCTCTTCTAGTGAATTAACATCACCTGTTCTCTCACGAGACCATTCTGATCCCACACTTGGGATCTTAAAGAACAGGTTTCTCTCCTTCAGTGCCCCATACTGTGGGACTAACTAAAGGAGAGGGCAGAGGATAAGAGGGTCTTGGGAATTTTGGAGAGTGAGAGGGTCTGCAAATGGAGGCCAAGGGAAGGAAGAGGAGGGTGGCGGGGTGGGGGGATGGGGGGTGCCCTGGGAGCTGTTGCCCTGACAGAGTTTGCCCCTAACAAGGGACATGAGGGTGTAAGGAGGAAAGAATGACAAAAAGAAAAGCCTTGGAAGGAACAAGTTAAAAGGGTGGGGCCTGGAGGGGTCTGAAGGACTGCCCATGCACTCCAACTATGGATGAGACAGAAGGGCAGGTAGGGCCCCAGAGTTCTCTCAGGACTGAGAAAGTAGCCCCAATATCTAGGAGGAATATGATGAGGAGACCAGACACAGACACTGAGACCCTGGGTTTCTGGAGTATATATTTAGTCAGATCAAGAGCAGGTCCTAGACCCCATCAGTCCTCCACTCCTAGGCCCAGCAGGTGTAAGGGAGGTGTTAGAAGGCTCAATGACTTGCTCCCAGGCTGTGGCACTGTTGTTAGACTCAGGACAAGGCTGACTAGGTCTTGAGGATTTGTACAGATGCAAGCCTAGAGCCTAGAGACCTAGTAACCTTTCTTGCCACATTTAAAGGAAGGTGGTGCCTTCTGATCTGGTCCTTCCTCCTTGGGGCCGTCCCAATGGCAGGAGTATGATGGAGGGCCTTAGTCAAGAGTTGTGAATTATGGTTTTGGCTGCATTCATCATGGGTTTGTGTGTGTGTGTGTGTGTGTGTGTGTGTGTGTGTGTGTGTGTGTGTGTGTGTGAGTGCAGGTGACCTCACAGGCCAGAAGCATCTGATATGTGGAGTTGCAACTCTTGGCGGCTGTGAGTTACCTAGATTGGGTGCTGGGAACTGAAAGAGCAGCATGCAATTTTGACTGCTGAGAAGAAATGTCTTCTGCCCAGAAAAAAAAAAAAAAAAATTGTAAGTAATAATGTCAAATAAAAAAGCAAGTCTAGCTGGGCACGGTGGCGCATGCCTGTGATCCCAGGACTTGGGGAGACAAAGGCCCACAGATCTCTGTGAGTTCGAGGCCAGTCTGCTCTACAAAGCAAATTCAGGACAGCCAAGGAGAGAAACACAGAGAAACCCTGTCTCAAAAAACTAAAAGAGAGAGAGGGAGGGAGGGAGAGAAAGAGAGAGAGAGAGAGAGAGAGAGAGAGAGAGAGAGAGAGAGAGAGATTGGACCTTAAAATCAACTTGTATGTATTTTTCCCTGACATTTCATGTCAGTTGGTATGAAGTTCATGTGTGTTGGTATGAAAGTCTACAGTGCACCTTAACTGCTCTGAGGCACTGTGTTCTATAAACAGGCTAAAATTCACCTCCCTCTCTCTCTCTCTCTTTCTCTCTCTCTCTCTCTCTCTCTCTCTCTCTCTCTCTCTCACACACACACACACACACACACACACACACAAACTTAGTAATATATCATACATTGTAAGTGAATTTACAGAGTAGCTGTTAATTCATAATTCATTACGGTTGTTGATCCATGTGCAAAGGAGAATACAATGAGAGAGAACCCTGTTGGCTTCAGGGATTTATTTGGTTATGTTTTATTCCTTAAGCTTAGAGATGGTTGTAGAAGCATTTAGCTGGCCAGGAAGCTCAGTAGTAGAGCATTGTTCTGGCATTTGGGAAGCCTTGGCTTTAACCTTCAGAACAGCAACAAACAAACAATACACACACACACATACACACACACACCACAAAAACAGCCCACCAAAAACCACCTTGCCTCAGAGCTGGGCGTGCAGCACAGTTGTAGAATACTTGCACAAACCTCTCTGAGTTCAATCTCCAGCACAGGGTAAACAGGGCATGTTGGCTTACACTTGGCAGTTTCAACACTCAGAAAGCAAAGGCGGGGCGATCAGAAGTTCATGGTCATCCTTGACTACATACCGAGCTTGAGGCCATCCCAGAGTTTAGGAAACCCAATCTAAAAAGAAATAACCCCAAACAAACAGGAAACCAAACACCTTGTCTGCGAAGGTGTTTGTTTTCACTGGCACTATTTAAATAATAAGTGCCTTTAATTGATTATTTTACGTAAGTGACTGTTTTGTTTATGTTTTTTTTAAAAAACCCATTGTTACGTATTGTTTTTGTAAAACGCTAAATTCCTGTCAGCCTTCATTAGGAAATTGGAGCATTTTCTTGGAAAACTGCCTATCAACTGGGTCCCTCTAGTGGTGAGATAGAGAATGTCCGGTGTGCCTGAACGGAAGGCTTTTTCAACGCTGCAGATTCAAAACAGAAACAGCAGAGTCAACCCTTCTTCACCCATCAAGTGAATAATGGTTTTTACAGAAACGTAGTAAAACTCTTAACTTCGCCCACAACTTGTTGAAAGATTTAAAATCAACTTCCCGCAACTCTGCGAGAGCCCGAAAAGCCTTTGATTTCCACTATCACCACCTCTTCCGGGAAGGATTTTCCCCTCACTTCACCTGTGACAGCACTTGCGTCCTGAGTGGCATCCTTCCCGGTGGAGTGACAGATAACTTCTCCCTTCACCTGTACTTAGATGCTGTCCTCACCTCCACTCCTCGTGTTGAGGTGGATCCACTCAGTTACGCAGGTTCCGGTCATTCTATACAAGGTGCAGAGCCCTGTGGTGCATGTGTTCTCTCCTGTGTGGGCAGAGCAGGGGCCAGCTTTTCATCATTTCTTTGGTGACTTATTTAAAGAATGAAGGCTCCTGCTCGGTAACAATTAGGAGCACAGGCTTGCAGTAGGGAATGGAATATAAGGAGTTTAAGGGAGTCTTTGGCTTCCTAGAAAATTTGAGTACAGCTGTATCTACCCAAATATCAAAAAAACAACCAATTAACCAGCAAATAAAAATAATCTTTGGTACCAACTCTTGTGCTTAGTCCCATCTTGACACTTATTAACAGAGGAACCGTGTGTCAATTACCTCTGCTCTTTATCTTTCAGGCTTCTCGTTGGTAAAATAAGGGTTATAATTATATTAATCTCATACAGTTGTCGTGAAGAGGAAGTGACTATTGGGCATTACATAAATAGAAAAATGCCAGTAATATAATAAGCAGGCAATAAAGGTTAGTTATTATTGTTGTGTTTGCAAATTTGAAAACATTAAAGGTTTTATATTGTTTTATTTTGGGGGGCTGGGAACCCAGATCCTTAACATGTTGAAAGATTTAAAATCAACTTCCTGCAATTTCATGAGGCCAGGAAGTCCTTTATTTCTACCATTGTCACCTTTCTTGGAAATACAGGCAAATATCATCACATTGGACCCTTTGGTTTTATAATGAAGTGCAGGTGCAGGGGTGGGTGATGCCTTTATCTTGTTAGTTCGTTCAACCTTCTACAGTATGACTGTCATATTTCAGCCAGCATCTCTGATGTGTGTGCAAGTTATCTGGCTTACGACATGACTGGGTATACGAGCCCACCGTTCACCCTATCCCACTGAGCTTGGCATAGCCTAGGAATGCATCTCAACCATTTGCTTTTTGCTTCTTCTGTCCCACCCAGCTCTTCACTCCCTGTTTTCCTGCTGCTCTGAGACAACTCTTTAAATGCTAATTCTTCCGCTTTAGCTAGGAAGAGGGCAACGTGGGAAATGTGCCTCTGCGTGTGTGTTTTCAAATAATATATGTAATTTTAAAAACTTATTTCTTGCAAATATCTGGTATTTCCCAAACTGAATAGACTACCTCTGAATTTTGTAAAAAGCCTGGCTGAGCTGAGCCTTCCTTGTTTTAGCCTTGTCCTCTCCTATGGAACTTGACATGCATAAATGGTACAGTTGCTTTGCAGTTTAGCACCCCAAAATGATTCCCCCCAGCCTAAGAAAGAGATCTCTCCCTGAGACAAGAACCCTGCTTAGTTTGCGACCTCAGGCCACCTTTGCTGACATAAAAAAGAACCGGCGTTGTTGACAGTCCAGAGTCATCTGGACTCACACACCAAGCCTGTGGCTTCCAGCTCCCACTGAATGTGAGATCAGCTGCTGCCACCTGTGAGGTCTTCATCTCCACACCAGATGTGCTGTTCGCCCAAAGGCAGATACTGTCAGCAGTATGATGGATTGGCCAACCCACAAATATGCAAAATTACATACAAAACTCTACAAGGAGTGTCTTAAGCATATATGCACATCTATGTTCATGTCTGGGATATATTTTGTTACACTTTGTGACCTCAGTTAACTACAGGGATCGTCTAGTCACACAAAAGGAAAATCCGTTCACAGACATTTGAAAACCTAACACTGTTGGTCACAATGACATCAATGCAAAATAAGATTCTATTTCCAAAAGAAGGGAGAACAGGTGAACTCTTAAAGTGTTTGAGAATTACTTATTAATTTCTTCTGGATCTCTATTTAATGATCTACACCAGCATATATGGAAAAATTTATGTTCTTTGTCCTAGCAAAGTTTATTATGTTGATTTATCTTTAAACAATTTAAAAGATGTAACTGTGCTCATACTAACATTGAATGAAGCATTTATTATAAAAAAAAAAATTTAACAGACTTCACAATGGAGGCTATGGTTAGGGGAAAGTTTGCTTTATTTAATATTTTTTATATTTAGTTATTTTGTGCTTATGAGTGCCTGCACGTTATGTGCACCATTGGCATGCAGTGCCTGAGGAGGTCAGAAGAGGACAACAAATTCCCTAGAACTGGAGTTAAGGGGGCTCCTGAGCCTTAATGTGGGTGCTAGAAATTGAATCCAGGTCCTCTGCAAAAGCAGCAAGTGCTGGCAGCTTCTGATTCATCTTCCAATCCTGAAATTTTCATTTTAAACCAAGCTAAGCATCCTGCACTACTAAAAAAAAAAAAAAAAAAAAAATGAGTGTTGAGTTTGAGATGTGTGTCACCATTTATTGAGCTCTTTCTATGAAGCAGATCACACACACACACACACACACACACACACACACACACACACACACACACACACGAGCATCTCAGACTCTTACAATCACTCTGCCAGGTAAGGCTTTTCTGTTCTCAATGTCTAGATTTGCGGTCCATGCTCTAATGAAATGGCGTTGCTCACAGAGGCAGCACAGATACTAAGGGATGAAGCTGTCTTTGTCGCCTGCCTCACCCACAGCTGACCAAAGGGTATGGACCTCGCTCAGTTCCCGACAAAATGTCATTCTTTGGCAGGTTCACTGGGACCTATGATTTCTAAACCTTCTCCCTAACAGAACTTCCTCACTACGCAGTCTGACTCCGGTTCAGGAGCGGCCAATCCAATCTCAGCCCCATGACTCCTGGTATGGGCTGACATACAAAGCTCTGCCAGAGAGAGATGCCAGGAACTGCCCATATTCTAATTGGGCTTTAGAACATCCCTAAGGAATGGTTCTTTCAATCCAGAAACTTGGTTCTTTTCCAACTGCCGGTCTGCTGCCCACTGATTCATCTACACTGTCCAAAGGTTACACATGGTGAACCTGAAACTAGAAATAGACCTACAGCGCACAAACTTTTGTAATATAAGCAACTTAGTAATAACTTCTTTCTTTATGCCTCTTCTACAAGTAAGACACTTACTTCTGTCATGATTTTAAAATGTTTGTACTTAAGGTTTAATGCAGGCTAATTGCTTAAAGGTTGAAAACATTAAAAGTAAAAGGAATAAAATGAATCCATGTGCAGCCTTAACACTTAAGAACAACTGCTGTCAGCCACTCGGTATTTTCTTTTCTTAGTCTTTTAAAAGTACCAATACTAATATAATATATAAAGCTTATGTGGTTCATACCAATCTTACTTTTTGAATGATCCATTGCACTTTCGGAAGTGATGGATATTCTTCACAAGCTCCATTTTAATGACTGCACCTATTAGATGCTATTTTCCACCCATATCAAATTATACTTCTTGTACTGCCATCAAAGAAGACAGTTGCCATAAGCTACCAGATTATACTTAACCTTTCTCCCACTTCATCTCTTCCACTTTTCCTTCTTCTCATTCCAGAATCCAGAAGTACCTGTGGATTTCTGTGCATCAAGCTGTTTCTGACACCTGCGTTCTACCTGTTGGTCCTTCTAAGACGTTTTACTGTCTATGTTTCTCCATTCCTTCCATCTCCGTATTTTGGTTCCCACTTTGGCTTTTTCCCTAAGTAATTCCTGCTGATCTCTGATGAGCAGAATCAAAGGGGTAGAAAAAAAGGAGAGGGTGTTTAGAATTCAGTCCTAAATTTTTAAAAGGATGTGCACAAAAGAACATGAGAAGATGCACCAAAGGAAAGCCCAGGATAATATGACAGCATAGGAATTTATCAGGAAAAATTGTCAAACTTTATGATCAATGGAAGCAAGACACAGTGGCAAACTCCTGTAATGTCAGCGCTCATAGGGCTAAGGCATGAAAATCCTGAGTTGGAGGCGAGCCTGGTTTCCTTGTTATTTTTCTATTGCTGTGGTAAAATACCATAACCAATGCAACGCATAGAAGAGAGTTTACTTTGGCTCCTGGTTCCAGAAGGATAAATTTCCATCATGGTGGAGAGGCAGGGTGGCAGAACAGGAAGCTGAGAGGTCACATCTCAATCATAAGCACAAGACAGAGAGCGAGAGAGAGAGAGAGAGAGAGAGACAGACAGAGACAGAGACAGAGACAGAGAGACAGAGACAGAGACAGAGAGACAGAGAGAGACAGAGACAGAGAGACAGAGAGACAGAGAACTGCAAGTGGGGCAAGGCTATATATGCTTAAACCCACCCCTAGTGACACACTTCCTCTAGTGAAATCACACCTCTTAAAACTTCCCAAACAGTATCACCAACTGGGGACCAGGTGTTCAGACACTTGAGCCTGTGGAGGACACTTTTCATCCAAACCACCACACCTGGGTGAGATAGCATGAACCCATCTTAATTAGGGTTTCTATCGCCGTGATGAGACATCATGGCACCTATGGGCCTACGGGGGCCATTTTTTATTCAAACCACCACATTCCACTCCCCGCCCTTACAGCCAGCCTTGTAGCCAAATCATAATACAAAATGCATTTAGTCCAACTTCAAAACCCTCATGGGTCTATATCCTTCTCCAATTGTTTAAAAATCTGAAGTCCAAAGTCTCTTCTTCCATGACTCATAGCTGTCTCTTAACTAAACCCCAGTAAAATCAAGATGAAAAGATCACGTATTTCCAACATACAAAGGAGCAGGATATGCATCACCGTTCCAAAAAGGAGGAAAGGGAACATTAAAACTCCAAACTCTGCATCTCCATGCCTGGCGCCAAAGCGCTTTTCAGCTCTCCAGCTCCTTTCAGCATTATTGTCTGCACAACACTTCTTTGTCTTGGGCTGGTTCCACTCCCTGTTGGCAGCTTTCCTCAGCAGGTATCCCACAGCTCTGGCATCTCCAACATCTTGGGGTCTCAAACACAATCCAGGCTTTGCCTTCACAGCTTCAGTCAATGGCCACTCTAGGCCTCCATGCAGGGACACCCCTGACATATGTCTGGCCTCCATGGCTTTCCTTAGTTGTAAAGGGAGATTCCATAACCTCTTCTATCTTTGGCCCTAAAAGCCAGAATCGCATGGCTGAAGCTGCCAAGTTGCTGTTTGCTGAGGCTGGAACACGAACCCTTTGTTCAAATACATTTTCATCAGATTTCTGGTTTTGACTGTTTCCTTCACTGCCTAAGTTTGCCTGTCCCAGAACTTGCTCTGTAGACCAGGCTGGCCTCGAACTTATAAGATCTGCCTGTGTGTCTCAGGAGTGCCAGGATTATAGGTGTACACCATAGCCCTACCTGAGTGGGCTCTAAGCTTTTCTCTGAGCTTTTCTTTAATTCCTTTCAAAAGGTGGAAAATTAGCTGGGTGGGATCTTGCTCTGAAGCTCCCACTCCTTTGATCCCATTTAACTGCAGAATGTAGTCATCAATTTACTTTACATCCTAATTGTAGCCCCCTCCCTCCTCTCCTCCCAGTACCACCCACCCTCTCTCTTCCCCCCTTTCCTCAGAAAAGGGGATCCCCTCCCCCAACACACTCCCCAGCACATTAGTTGCATCAGGGCTGAGAGCATCCTCTTGCCCTGTGGCCTGTCGAAGCAGCCCTGCCAGGGAGAAATGATCAAAAAGCAGGCAACAGAGTTGATATCAGAAACAGCCCCTGCTCCTCTTACTAGGAGACCCACATGAAGCCTGAGCAGCCCATTGGCTACATCTGTGTAAGGGCCTAGATCTAGTCTATGCAGAGTCCTTGGTTGGTGCATCAGCCCTTCTGGCCCCTGGTTAATTGGCTCTGTTGGTCTTCTTGTGGAGCTCCTGTCCCCTCCTGTTCCTTCTATATTCCCCTCCCCCCACTTTTGTGGAAGACTCTTTTTGCTTAGCCCAATGTTTGCCTGTGAGTCTCAGCATCTGTTTCAATCCACTGCTGGGTGGAACCTCTCAGAAAACAGCTATGCTAGGCTCCTGTCTGCCAGCATAGTAGAGTATCATTAATAGTGTCAGGGGTTGGCTCTCTCCCATGGAGTGGGTCTGAGGTTGGGGCAGGCATTGGTTGGACATTTCCTCAATCTCTGCTCTGTCTTTATCCCTGCACATTGTGTAGGTAGGATAAATTTTGGATCAAAGTTTTTGTGAGTGGGTTGGTGTTTCCCTCCCTCCACTAGGAGTCCTGTCCAGATAGAGGGTGTCTTCTTCAATCTCTATGACCCTTACTACTCGGAGTCTCAGCTAGAGTCACCTCCATATCCTCCCAGAAGCATACCCTGTCTTAGATCTCCAGCTTGCCACAGAGATGCCCCGCCTTCTGTTTCTCTTCTCTCTGCAGGTTCCTTTTCATTATAGATTTTCATAGGCTTGGCCACTAATAACTGAATGACACAGTCCACATTAGGCTGTTTTGAAATCTCAGCAAATGCTTTAATTTAACTTCAGGCAGATTTTTTTTTTTTTTTTTTTTTTTTGATAAGGTAGAAAACGTCCGCATTCTTCACCAAAATATCACAAGAACAGTCTCTAGGCCACATACTATAATTCTTCTCTGAAACTTCTTGAATCAGGCCCCCAACAGTTCAAATCGCCATCAGCACCACTCTCTTCTCTGTTCCAACTGGCATGGCCCATGAAGCCCCACCTAAAGCTGCCCATTGCTTTCCTAACCCAAAGCCCCGAAGTCCCCGTTTCTCTAAACCAAAACACAGGCCTCTCACAGTACCTCAGTCTCTGATACCAACTTCTGTCTGAATTAGCGTTTTATTCCTGTGAAGAGACACCATGACAATGAAAACTCCTATAAAGGAGTGGCTTAGTCCATCTTCATCATGGGGGGAAGCGTGACTGCACACAGGCAGACGTGGTACTGGAGAGGTAGCTGAGAGTTCTACATCTGGATCGGCAGACACTGAGCCTAGCTTAAGCATCTGAGACCTCAAAGCCCACCACGCAGCGATACTCTTATCACAGTGACACCATACCTACTCCAACAAGGCCACACCTACTCCAACAAGGCCACACCTACTCCAACAAGGCCACACCTACTCCAACAAGGCCACACCTACTCCAACAAGGCCACACCTACTCCAATAAAGCCATACCTCCTAATAGTGCCAATCCTTGCATGCCTATGACAGCCATTCTTATTCAAACCACTACAGATTCATACCCCTCTTTTTTTTCTTTAAAATAGGAATTAACTACCTATATATTTAAACATATAAATTTCAAAAACATACTAAATAACAAAGTAAGAAAAGGAAAAATGTGCAGTATACAATTCCAGCTATATGGCTGCTAAAAATCTGAGATAGACTCACAGAAAGCACATCAGTGAGTGTCTAGAGTCAGGGTGAGTGTGGAGCTTGGTTGCATGGGGCAGTAGGGTAACTTTTGAAGTGTTGGGAATTGTCCGTATGCTGACTGCAGTTGTGGTTGTTTTAAAGATATATACATGTCAACATCCATCAAATAGAAATTCTGAATCGGCACACTTAAAATTTAGGGACTTATATCCAAAGCTATTAGAAATTTACATAGGTCATGGACAGAGAAGGGAACTTCAGGAATGGCATTGTTAGACTCCATGATGCTTGTGTTAGGCAGGGGTTCTTCTGCGAGACAAAATATCTAATTAAAAAATTTTAATGAGGAAAGATGTGATTCCACTGTGTGGCAGGCTGACTTTGGGCTGTGGTGAGCTAGTACCTCCTGGCAGAAGGTACTCACCTCACAGCTGCTCAGAGTGACAGGAAGGGGCCAGAGACAAGCTATAACCTTCAAAGGCTCCCTCCATTCAGCCCTCCCCTCCTACTATCTCACTCGGCATGAAGGCATCAGTGGATTAACAGGTTGATGACATCAGTTCCCCTCTCACCCCATCATCTCTCAGTATCAGCACCAGCTGGGAACCAAGTCTTAAATATTTTATTAAGTCTTGATGATCATTTCATATCTAAATAAAAACTTCACTAAGAATAGTTCTGATGATAGGCTACTTCTGCCAGAAAACCAGGTAGGTTACCTACACATCTTCTCTTCTCCTTCTGCTCCCCAGGATCGAATCTCCCAGCCTCACCCTAGCTTTGCAGCAGAATACCTGTGACAGCCTTTCCTGCACCCATGTTCCCATTTCTTGTGGATCCCACAGACCTTCCCTTCTTCACCTCTTTCCCCCAACCTTGTTGCTTTTTCCCAGTGCCTAACTCCAGCAGGCACTCCTGGTTAACCCACAGGCTACCTGGCAGACCCTCTTTTTCCTTAGTTCCCCAGTCTCATCCCCAGCTTTGCAGCAGGACACCTATGGCAGCCTTCCCTGGCCACCCCGGTTCCCATCTCCTGTGGGTCCCGTAGAGCTTCCCCTTCTAACCTCCAGCTCCTCAGTTGTTGCTTTATCCCAGCACCCAACTTCAGCATGCACTCCCTGCTAGCCCACAGACCACTCCTGTAAGGGAAGCAAGGGAGCTGTCTGTAGACCCTCCCTCTCCTTCTGTCCCTCTATATCCAACCCCCAGCCTCATGCCCAACGCTATAGCAGACCCTCAGTGGTGACCTCTCTTCACTGTCTCCTTCAATTCTAAAGAGACCAAAAAAAAAAAAAAAAAAAAAAAAAAAGCAGATCCTTGTTGAATTCATTGCTGTCCTCCCTCTTGTGAACATCTTTAGACCCCTAGCCTATCTCCATTCCCGAGTTTCAGCTCCCACTACCCAGAAAAACATTTTATCTGAAACCTCAGTGACTAAAACTATCAGGTCCAAAGGAAATTCCCTACTTGGCAACACACAGCCATCACACTCTGAAAATCTAGGGGAAACAGAAACCGAGGAACAAAGCACACACCCAACAAAGACAAACCTAGAAATCTGCACCTAGACCTATAGTCATCCCAACCACAGATGCCTAGATGCCAGTATTTTGTCTTTTTCGAGTTATCATGATACCCACATCACATAAAAACGCCACAAAGGAGGAGAATTACAGACCATTTCTTTTTATGAACAAAGATACAAAAATACTCACTAAAATACCTGAAAACCGAACCCAAGAACACATCAAAAAGATTTTCCACCATAATCAAGTAGGTTTCATCCCAGAGATGCAGGCATGGTTCAAAATACAAAATCAATAAATGTAATCCATCATATAAGCAAACTAGAAGGAAATGGCATAATCATCTCATTATATGCATAAAAGACCATTGACAAAATCCAACACCTCTTACAATAAAAGTCTTGGAGAGATTAGGGACACAAGGGGGCATACCTAAACATAATAAAGGCAGTCTACAGCAAACCCATAGCCAACACCAATTTAAATGGAGACATAAACTCAAAGCAATTCTATTAAAATCAAGAACGTGACAAGGTTGTCCACTCCCTCCATACCTATTTGATATACTACTTGAAGTCTATTGAACTAGAACAATAGGACAATCGAAGAAGATCAAGGGGATACAGTTTGGAAAGGAAGAAATCAAAGTATTGTTATGTACAGATGATATGACAGTATACATGAATGACCCTAAAATTTTTACTGGGGAACTCTTATAGCTGATAAACTTTTTTTTTTTTTTTTGGCAAAGTAGCTGGATACAAAATTATCTCACAAAACCCAGCATCCCTCCTATTTACAAATGACAAACAGACTGAGAAAGAAATCCAGGGAACAAAAATTTTTACGGTAGTCTCAAATAATGTAAAATATCTTGGGGGTAATTCTAACCAAGCAAGTGAATGATTTATATTATAAAAATAGCAAGTCTTTGAACAAAGAAATTAGAGATGGTATATGCAGATGGAAAGATCTCTCATGTTCATGGATCAATAGAATAAATATAGTAAAAATGGCCATGCTATTCAAAAACAATCTACAGATTCAATGCAACCCACATTGAGATCCCAAAAGAATTCTTTACAGACCTTAAAAGGACAATTTTCAACTTCTTATGGAAATATGAAAAGCCCATGATACCTAAAACAATCCCAGACAATAAAAGAACTGACTGCTGGCGGTCTCACCAGGCCTGATTTCAAGTTGCGCTACAGAGCTATAGAGATAAAAACTACATGGTTATTGGTATAAGAACAGATGCATTGATCAACATAATCCATTTGAAAAGCCAGACATAAATTTACACCTCTTAACTGATTTTTTTGATAAAGAAGCCACGAATACACACTGGGAAAAAGACAGCATCTTCAACAAATAGTGTTGGTCAAACTGGACGCCTGCATATAGAAAAATGCAAATAGATCCGAAGTTATCACCCTGCACAAAACTCAAGTCCAAATGGACCAAAGACCTCAACAGAAGACCAGGTGCACTGAACCTGATAGAAGATAAAGTGGAGAATAGCTTTGAACTCATTGGCACAGAAAAAGACTTCCTAAATGAACAGAATACAGGCACATTAGTACAGACGCTAAGCTCAACAATTAATAAATGGAACCCCACAAAACTAAAAAGCTCTGTAAGGCAAAGGACACTGTCATTCAGAAAAAGTGATAGCCTGCAGAAAGGGAAAAGAATTTTTTTTTTTTACCAACTCTACATCCAATAGAAGACTATTATTCAAAATATATAAAGAACTCAAGAAACTAGATATTTTGAAATGATCCAATTTAAAACGGGGTACAGATCTGAACAGAGAATTCTCAACAGAGGAAACTCAAATGTCCAAGAAAGACTAAGAAATGTTCACCATTCTTAGCCATGAGGGGAATACAAATGAAAAGTACTTTGAGATTTTATCTTATGTTAGAATGATTAAGATAATAACAAAAGCAACAGCTGCCACTAGCAAGGATATGGAGCAAGGGGGAACACTTCTCCATTCCTAGTGAGAGTGCAAACTTGCACAGCCACTATGGAAATCAATATGGAAGCTCCTCAGAAAGTTGGCAATCTATTTACTTCAAGATCTACTCTTGAGAATATACCTAAAAAATGCTTCATCCTATCACAAGGACACTTGCTCATCCATGTTCGTTGCTGACATAACAGACAGAACTGGAAAAAACTTAGATGCCCCCAACAGAAGAATGGAAAAAGAAGATGTGGTACACTTACACAATGGTTTGTAAAACTCAGCTCTTAAAAAAGTAGTGTCACCAGGAGGTGGTGGCGCACACCTTTACTCCCAGCACTTGGGAGGCAGAGGCAGGCAGATCTCTCAGTCCAAGGCCAGCCTGGTTTACAAAGTGAATTCCAGGACAGTCAGGGCTATATATAGAAATTCTGTCTCAAAAAAGAAGAAGGAGGAGGAGGAGGAGGGGAGGAAGAAGAAGAAGAAGAAGAAGAAGAAGAAGAAGAAGAAGAAGAAGAAGAAGAAGAAGAAGAAGAAGAAGAAGAAGAAGAAGAAGAAAGGAAGAATATCATTAAAGTTGCAGGCAAATAGATGGAACAAAAAAACAAAAAAAAAAAAAAAAAAAAACAAACAACAAACAAAAAAAAAAACATCCTGAGTGAGGTAAGCCAGACCCAGAAGATGAACATGACACGTACTCACTTATTTGTAGATATTAGCCATGAAATAGATGAACATCAGGAAGCTAAGCCGATGGCTAGGGTTTGGACCTTAAGCAGAAATCACCCATTGGAGGCAACAGTGAAGGAAGAAAAGCCAGTGACGAGCAGTGAGAAAGACACAGGAGAAACACGTCGGTGCTGAGGATCCAAATGCAAGCGGGGCATTTTCAAACATTAACCCAGACGTTCTGTTCCCATCTCGACCTCTGTGCTCCCATCTCTCCAGGCGCCAGACACTGCTTTTCCACTGTGCTACTGTCTTTATCTAGATGCCCAATGCCAGGAAGCCAGCAGCAATGAGGACTTTTTTGTTGTATTCCAACATGGCGGCGGTAAGACGTGGTGAGTCAGACAGCAGCTGTGCTAGCTCAAGTCTCTCTTCTGAGAAAGCCGCCAGTCTCATCTTGCCTCCCGCCCCAGACACTATATGACATTTTAAAATCCCAATTCCTTCCTGAAAAACCCCACTTCAACACCATCAATGTAGGTGTCATGGAGTGAGCTTTGGAAGGCTTTAGGGGCCGTTCAAACCATGGCCAATGCCTTGGGGGAAGAGACGATAAGGCAAAAGAGAAGAGTCAAATATTTAGATTCCGAGTTTCAAGGTACTTGGTCCCAAAACAAGCAAACGATGCAAATTAAACATGGGCTAAAGGCCAAGGTGCACAAGATAGAAGTTCTTGCCACCAAGCTTGGCAGATTGAGTTCAATCCCTGGGACCCACATCAAAGAAAGAGAGAACTGACTCCCAACAGTGCTGCTTTGTCGTCCATTTACACACCACGGCACGGTGTGCCCCCCCCCCCCCCACTTAATAAATAAATCTAGTACCTTTAAATGGGCTAAATATCAAACCACATTTCATCAAAGGAAGATGCACAAGTAGTGGTAATCACTCTGAAAGATAGGCAACACTACGTTATTAGAGAGTTGAAAATTAAAACTATTCTGGGCCATTACTATATGCATATTACAATGGCTAAAATCCAAAACAAAAGCTGACAATAGCAAATGCTGGCAAGGAGGCACAGGGACAGGAAGTCTGACTCATTGCTGGTGTTTCAGGAGCTTAGAGAAAGACAGAAGGGAAAGTGGAGCACTGGGGATTCTAGGGCAGTGAGATCATTCTGTATGCCATAACAACGGTGGATACAGATGTGTCAAACCCTGTAGCATTTTACAGCATAGAGTGAGCCTTAATGCCTGGAAAGTTTATAAAGATTTTTAGAAAGGTGATTTTCTAGGTGAAACTGAGAACACACTAGAGCAGCTTAACTGTACTGTGAACATAGGGAAACAAGAGCTGCCAATACCAGCATTATTTTAAGTGTGTCCTACCTAGAGACAAAGCGAGTAAGTCGATGGCAAGTACTGTGACCCAGGATGTCACTATCAGAGTGGGAGGCAGCAGATGAAATGATTCACATTAAAGTCTGTCTCATTTTTAGAGGGACCCCTGTGATTCCACTGAACCCACCCAAATAATTCTGGAAGATCTCCTCACATCCACATCCTTGACTGAATCACGTGTGCAAAGTCCCATTGTAACAAAAAGTACCACATGATAAAAGAAATCCTGACCCTAGGAAATGTCAAACTTAGAAGAACATTGGTTAGTCAAAGGCAATTTTCACCACCCAGAGGAAAAAGATTTCCTACATAGGAGGAAAAAAAGAGAAATTACGAGAGCATCAAAACCTTGCATTTCCCAGAGAAAAGAGCCTATGACTGCTCACCATCCTCCAGGGTAAATCCAGAGAAGCTTCAGGATCCAGGCATAGGATCTATACACTGTTTCTCTGCACTCCTCAGTACACCATGGAGCAAAGTGATGGAAATGACTAGGCACATCAGCCTGAGGCAGCTTCACAGTCTCTACATGTCTCAGCGTACCCCAGGAGCCAACAAACTGTTTGCATGTGTGGTCAAGGGTGCAGCCATCCCAGCAGATCTGATGTGTCTTGCACCCATAGCCATCTGTGTAGCCCAATGACTGGAGACCAAGTAGCAGTAGGAATGCCCGCCTTAGCCCCACGATAGACAGACACAGAAGACTCTTGTACCTCGCTAATCTATAAGCCTCCTGCTCTGGATAAGGCCTTAGGAAAGCACAACAGAAGTCTCTACAGTGGTTGATACTGAATTACGTAGGGTTTGGAATCTACCACTTAGAGAATCTAATGTCCAGATGTAGAAAACTAGCTATATTTTGTATACCCTGAAGTGTATAAGCTGGTAATTCATACCCACTGGACAAAGGATGGCCATTTTAAGAAAGGCAACACTGATGGGCTTTCCGGGCTAGTGGAAAATACAGGTTAAAGGATCCTGTATTGGTTACCTGGGACCATCACAGAGATGCACACTCTGGCTTCCGGGAAGCTTGAAGAGCAGAGTCAGGGTGCCAACTGGATCCTTGGAAGGCTCCAGAGGGCAGTGCTTTCTTTTCTCTAGTTCTGTCCTTAGATTAGGGCTGTAGGACCCCAGGCTCAGCCAAGGTTAGCTTTCTCATTGTGTAACCCGTCTCTTTGTTTCCTAGTCTCCCCCGCCCCTCTCCTATATACATCTCAGAAATCATGTGTAGAGTCCAACCTAAGCCACTGCAGTCTCATTGTAACTGGAGATGTAGTTCCAAAGCTCCTCCTTCCAAATCACGTGACATTCCCATTAAAGGAATCATGCAGCATGTCTCCTTTGGTGACCGGTGATGTCTGTTATTGCAACTGTAGCCATTCTAGTGGGGAAGTGAGGGTTGAGGTGACTCAGATCTTTCAGCGTCCCTTTTGGCCACTATTGTATCTTCTTTGGGAAAACATTACTCAGGTAATTTACTCTAGGCACCTTAAATTGGATGACTTGCACTGAGACTGAGTTGGAGAAACTTGTTGTATATTCTACATATAGTCTCTTCTCAGGTGCACAACGTAAAAGTATTTTCTCCTCATTTTTTGAGTCGTCCTTTGTTTCCTGATGCCTTTTACAGCACTATAGTTTTACATTTTAATTAAAAATCCAACTTATGTGTTTTCTTTTGTTTGTGGTTTTAATATCATACCTAAGAAAACATTGGCTAATCCACGAGAGTGAGTGTATGTTTAAGGGTCTGCCTGAAAACATACGAGCTGTGGACCACACACTTTGATCCGCTCTGAGTTATGTTTATATATGACAGAATGTCAAGCACAAAGGAGCAGTACAGCACACTTTAGGCACGCAACATTTTAATTGTTCCAGTATCATTTGTTGAAGGATTAAAACCCCTAATTCTTTCGCACTGATTTCTTGGCTCTTGTATTTAAAAGAATGTTGTGTCCGTATATGTCTAGGTTTGTCTAGTCCTATCACAGTCTTATCTGATGTAGCTTTGTGTTAAGTTGTGAAATCAGAATGTGAATCTTTTCCAAGCTTGTTCTTTCCCCCTTAATATATCTTCAGACATCTAGGATCCTCGCGTGTTCATAGGTACTTACCGAGTTGAGTCTGTAGCTCAATTTAGGAACCATTGCTAAAGTACTGGCTGAGTGGTGGCCTCCAAAAGTTACATCGTGTCTTAAATTAGAGAACCTGGGATTGTGGGACCTCTTAGAAGAGGTTTTCCCACATGTGAGTGATTAAGTTACAGAGGCCTCAAGTGAGATTATCCTGAGCCGGCATTGGCAGTCTAGCCTCAAGAGGCTAAGACAGGAGCTTACACGTTCAAGACCTGTCTGAGCTACAGAAGAAGTCCAAGATCCATAATTCAATATCGGATACCTTTTTTTTTTTTAAAGAAGGAGGTGGAGAATGAAGAGGGAAAAGGGGCAGGAGGATTAGTTGCTGGTTCTGGCTATAAGATTAAATGATGGGCCATTCACCCAATGAGAGTTGTATTTATAAAAGAAAGATAGAAGGAGGTTTGAAACTCAGACATGCAGGTATGTAAACATAGAGAAAGGGATTGGAGTCACACAGCCCTGAGTCAAGCAATGCATGCTCTCACCAGCAACTAGAAGAGGCAGGAAAATAGGTCTCTCTAAAGCTTTTGGTAGGGGACATGCCTGCTGACACGCTGGATTCCAGACTTCTGCCCTCATCCTGATGGGTTTTGAAGAATTTTAAGCTTATTTGGGGGTCTTACCTCTGACCTTCCCTGGGGAGTTCTTGTTGATTGGTTTTGTTTCCCCATGTGGGGGAAACATCACATAGTTTTTGTTGCTGAAAACTGGACCCCTCGAATAGAGTGCATAGATTCTGCATGTTCCCTACTCCTGGGGGGTTTGCTGTCTTCTGCCTGATGAGTGACTTTCTGAGTTAGTTGCTTAGCATCTGTCCTCCCTTTCAAGTGTGGCCACTGAAAGTTCAGCTTAGTTAGGTTAGTGGTGATGTAAATGATTGGACAGAGCTTTCTTTTGAAGCTAAGAACCATTAACACCCTTAGTCTTCTTGCCTAGGATTTCTGAAGTTCTCCATTCAAATTCCAGGACAGTCCCCCTCCTCTTAAAAAAATATTCAAGGTGTGCTTGGGGATATGTCCTCAACTCTTAGCCAGCTTGTTGGCAATTCTACCTTAGCCTTCATTTTCTACTTGAGAAGGCCTAGAGTTAAGGTTATAGGACCTTCTCTCTCTTGGGAATGTACATAAGCCTGGGCTCACACACAGCCTTGCTATGTATCTGCATGGCTTTCTAGAGTCCCAGTAACATTCTGTTATAGGTTTGAGGCTGACTATCCCCAAATGTCCATGTATCAAAAAACTCCTTTCCCAGGGCAATAGTGTTGCGGGTTCGGAGTGGAAGCTCTCAGAGATAAGGACTGTGAAAAGCTGCATTAATTAGCAACGCTAGAGGAATGGAATTGGTACCATGAACATACACTAAAGGGGTTGTTAGTAGATTGGTGTACACAATAGGACCAGAGTAGTCCAACAATGGCTGCCTCACACCAGCAAGCCCGAGAACCCCGTAGTTCAGTGCACAAGGCTATCTTGAGCTAAGCAGGTCTGCGTGGCTTTGTTAAAGAAGACTGAGAAATGTTTTCCTCTGAAAACTTGGTTCCTTAGGGGAGCACAGGAAATCCACTCCGCACCTAAAAACATTTGTCTTTCTTTCGGATAAAATGCCACAGGCAACACAATAAGACCTCTCCTACACCATTGCTTCTCTTGAAGATGCCCAGCCTTCCAGAATGTCACAACCTGAAGGACTGCGTGGGTCACTCTGTTCCCTGGCTGGCGGCTGACTGAAACCAACTCAGCTACAGTAGGTGCCCTCCCACACCCTGGGTAGCCTTCAGCCTTGCTTTGCTTCTAGGACATACTTGATGAGCAAGTCTTGTGGGGAACACATCAAGGGCACATCTGTATTTTGACAAATGCCCCCCAGGTTTGGAAGCCACGCACTGGGTTAATGTGTAAGTCACTAGGAGTGTTAACTACCCATTTATGAAGGTGATTTCGATGACTGCAGAAGTGAACTCCTGTGAGGAGATTCTGGCTGTAAGGCCCTTTATCATCTCCCAGCATGTCATGTAAGGATGAGACATGGAATCACATCACACCACCACCACCACCTGTGTGCATATATACACACACATATGCATATTCATACATTTTGCTAATATTTCACCATATCTGTCTCACCTCTGCAAAAGTTGGCATGGGTGGCTTGTGGGCTGAGAATATGCATTTCTAACGAGTTTCTGAGGAAAGCTTTGGCCACAGTAGATAGGCCAAATCTGAACACTTATTTAGTCACAGGAAAACGTCAAGTTTACCCTTAATTCAATTGGATGGGTGTTTGGACACCTACTATGGGCCAAGCAAGCACTTTTGCTAAGTCCAGAGAGTGAAGTGCGTGAACTCATCTACCTGGTAGACAAGCAACAGTCAATTGCCATAGGGTGCAATGGTACCCTAACCATTCACTCCATAGAACCTCAAGGGCCACTTCCTTAAGGAGGTGAGTTTGCTCTTTTAAGATAAATACTTCTTATTAGGAAATTTGTATGCGTTCTCTGTGTTCAAAGTAGTATTTGGGAATACGTATACACTTTGGAAGCTGATTAACATATACATTGTTCCATATACATATTCCTTTTGTGATGAGAACACTTAAATATGCCCTTGGATTTGTTTGTTTGTTTTGGGGTGTTGTTGTTGTTGTTGTTGTTTTTCTTTTAGCACAGTACATTGTGACTGACTACAGTTGCCACGTGGCACAACAGGTCTCTCGGACTTGTTTCTCCCGTCTGAACACAATTTTAATCATTTCACCAATACCTTCCCACACCCACATTGCACCACATCTCTCCAGGAAGATAATTGGAGAAGCATTTGGTAGGTTTTTGTGTGGAGTTCATTTTAATATTTCAAAGGTGGTATCACTGAGCGTAAAGTTCAGTTCTGTCTTTTCATATTCCCTGTTCCAAGAACCACGACATGTGTCTTGCAGGTAACTTGTGCATGGCCTTTTGTACCAGCAAGTGTGACAATTGTGAAAGGGGAGTTCTTCTTCGGCATGCTTGGGCACCTGGAGTAATAGGAGATGTCTCAGAAGTGCTTTGAATTGCTGTTCCTTTTAGGCGTAATTAAAATAACTGGTCTAGTGCGTAGGTTACAATATTTGCTGGTAAGCAACTTTTTGATATGGTTCCTTTGAAACACTGGATAGCGGTGATTAAAATGCACGAGGGGGTGTTTTCCGGAATGAACCAGTCAAGCATCGTTTTAGATGGTGAACACTGGATGAGAATAATGAAAGCACACATCCCTTGCATCGCTTTATTTGACAATCTCTGTCTGCTAATTTTCACAGGAGAGGGCTTTCACATTTCTCATAAACATTTGCCAACCTGCTAATACCCCATTACTTAAGTTATTCTGCACAGCGTCTGTGCTGATAAATGAGATGTCAAAAATCGAAAGGCCATTTCTTTTCTTCTCATTTTGTTTTGTTTTGTTTTTCTTCCAAGATACGGTTTCTTTGCATAGCCTTGGCTGTCTGGCTGTTCTGTAGACATGACTGGCCTCAAGCTCAGAGATCTACCTGCCTCTGGCTCCCAAGTGCTGGGATTAAAGGTATATGCCACCACTGTATGTGGGAAGGACTGTAAGCTTTGTCACAGGTGAAAGCAGTCTTGGAGGGCTTTACCCTTGGACACACCATGGATACCTTGAGATAGACTAGGTGGAGCCATCCTGGGCCTGGAATTTAGGAAGCGGGACTTGGGGACTCCACCTGGACTATTGTTTTTCTAATCAACCCTCAATGGGAGAAAGAGACTGCCCTTTCGCGCACGCACGTGAGACAGGCAAGCAGGAGAGGAGAGAGCGGCTGCAGGTTCAGACTGGGCTTGAGCGCACGTGGATCAGCAAACAGGCCAGAGACACCTAGGGACTCGTCCCGTGGAACGGAACGGATACCGGAACGCTCACTCTTTTTTCCCTCTTGTGTAAGCTAGTTGGGTTGTATAATAAAGTTTAATTGTTAAGAAACAGAGCCTACAGCTGCAGGGCAAAAGTAATTTCTTAACTAGTACCCTAAGGGCCCTGCTTGTCATGGTGTCTGTCCCTGGCTTCCTTATACCCTTGCTTATTTTTGACTGAGATGACAAAGAATAGAAGGCAGAGATGTTGGGACCTGAAGCAGAAAGGGGAATAATAACGGCTGCCCTACCTTATCTTCTCATAGACCTTTCGGACGCCGTGTGAGCAGTGGCTCTCTCTGCCTGCTCAGTCGCAGCCATCCATCACACAGTGCCAAATCAAAGCACCTTCTGCAGAGATAGTGATGAGCATGCTGTGCAGTGGGCAGGGTCTTGCTGTTTAGCCCAGTCTGACCTCAAACTAAAAATCCCTCTACCTGTGAGTGCTGACTCACGGAAGTCCACGTTTCTTGAGAGAAGCCTGCCTCCTTCACAAATTACACCAGCAAGGATGGCATGCTTCGTGAATCAGAAAGCCATCTGTTCCCACTGGGAGACACTGTTTTCTACCATCCTCATTGACCTGTGGACTCGAAACCTACTAAAGGAGTAGTGACAAAACGTTAACTTTATCTGTGTGACTCTTCAGTTACTATGGAAACAAATTATAGTGAGTAAGTTAAATCCTGACAGCCTCACTCAATTTGCATAGGTAGCATAGGCTGCCACCTATGCAGCTAGTCCCCAGTAATCCCAGGAAAGATGGAAATATTACAGTAGCAGGCCTAACTGGGCCATTTTCAGTCATTATCAGTCATTTTCAGCTCATCATACTGTGATTTAGGCAAGTCAGTTACGTTAATTTAAGTAAAATTAATTGTTTCCAAGAGAGCATGGCTAAGGAAGAGTCTGTCAAAGCAATCGCAGACAAAGCACAAAAATAACATCATAAGAAATACAATGTAGTGGGAAGATTAAAGTAAGCGCCCATTTGTGAAGACCAGGTGATCACTACAATAATACATTGTATATATAGTTTATAGATTTTTGTCAAACCAAATGTTGTTTGTAGTAGAAATTAGGAAACTTTTTGAACAAGTCATCATAGAAAATGACACACAGAAAATTTTTAGGATTGAGCCAAAAAAAAAATTTTTTTTTAGAGAGACACTTGTAATGTTAAATACATATGTTAGGGAGGAAAAGATTAGTTTAATTCGTTCAGCTTCTATTTTAAGAATCCATAGGGAAAAAAGCAAAAGTAACTCAAAGAAAATAGGTAACAAAAATAGGCATAAATTAACGTAGCAGAAATATGATTAGAAAAGATTAACAATATTAAAAGTTAGTTTTTTGAAAAATAAAGTTGGGGCTGGAGAAATGGTACTACAGCTGAATGCTTGCTTTTCTTGCTGAAGTTTGGTTTCACAACCCATGTAGGGGCTCACAACAGCCTGTAATTCTGTCTCCAGATGATCCAATGCCCTCTTCTGGTCTCCATGGGCACTGCACTTACACACACACATGAGTGCGCGCACGCAAGAGTTATTAAAAATAAATCTTGAAAATATAGATAGGTATAATAACTTATGATATAGCATTTAATTTTTAATTAATATTAAGTTTGATTAACTTTTAATTAAAATTAAATGTTTTCAATTAAAAATGAAAAATTTAATTAAAATGTAAAACCTTAATTAATTAAAAAAGTTAAAGATCAAAATAAGCTAAAAAGTTCTCTAAAAAATATAGAGAATTAGAACATCTTACAACTGTGGAAGAAATTGAATAGATTAAAATGTATTACCCAAAGAAAATTCTAAGTCTACATAGATTTTTGAGGGTGAAGCTTCAAAACAAAATAGGAAGAAATTTTAGTCTCCAAAAAACAACTGTGGACAAGACCAGGAAATATTCTAGAACTCACAAGAGCAGCATAATTCCATGGAGGAATACATGCGAAGGTAAAACCATAGGGAAATATAAGCTAGTATTAGCAATATCACAATGCCAAAGAATTAACAGTTTTATGCATCCTCTACTGACATAGAAAGTTTGGATCTGGAAGTCACAACGACATGCCCCCGTAAAAGTACATTTTTGTCATGCCAAAAATGCAACTAAGCATATTATAAAAACCAAGCAGGTGACCACATTAATCAATCAAAAGAGATAAACCGTATGGTCAGCTCAACACACCGTGACAAAGGGAATACACCATAGAAAGATATGCCCTTCAGTGTATGAGATGTGTTATAAAACCATAGCAATGGGGAGCGTGGTTGTAAGGTATACTAGGCCAACAGATGAAACAAAGAGGGCAGAAACTCCATGTGTGAGGGGCACTGAAAACCAACGGGGAAAGACAGCCTGTCATGTAAGTGGGCTCAGGGTTCTCATTAGCAAGTGGTAAGGACAATTGGATTTCATTTCGGTTTCCCAGAAAGCACAATCTTAGTGGATTCATTATGTAAATATGGAATTTTTAGTTAAAAACATATAGGAGAATAGCCTTATTTTTCTAAATTTGGGGTAAGAAATGTCTTTTTTTTTTTTTAAAACAAATTCAGTGAAACATTACTAATTACTGATGGATGAAGTTAGCCATATTAAAATTGATAATTTGCAGTCTGTTAAAAATAGAAAGAGAACAAAAATAGATCTCAAGATGGGAAAGCGCATTTCATACGTGTATAAGTACTGGAGTGCAGACTATAAAATAAACTATGAGGCTCAATAAGAAAGTGACAACCAACTAATTAGATGAACAGCAGACACAAGCGATGACGGTAAAGATGGTACAGGAATTCGGATACTGATAATTCACCTCAGCAGGGATGGGAATGTTAAGATTCCATTCTTTAAAATTGTGTCCATATGAGTGCAGGAGGCCAGCAGAGGGCGCCAGATCCCCTGGAGCTGGAATTAGACCAGGTGTGAGTCACCTGGTGTGCTTGTTGGGCACTGAAATCAGGGCCTCCATTGAGAAAGCTTTAGGTCTGTGTACCAGAAAACAGGAAGAAAGGGGCACATGGTAACACTGTGTGTGGAAAAGCGCTCATACGTAACAAAGCAGTAAGCTGCAGTTTGCTTCTTCAATGAATTACTAAGCCGTGACGAAAATGAATAAACTAGAACTATACACACCATCCTGGGTACTTCTTAGCATGACAAGGATGAGCGAAACGTTCAAGTCTGTATGTACATACATATGGTATGATTTCTCTTTTTTACGGTGTTAACACGCACAGCTATTCAAGTCACAAAGAAAGGCAATGGGATGGCCAATGAAGTGAAACTTCAACGAGGAGGCGTGAGTGCAGAGTCCTGATTGGGGTGGTCTTTCAAGGCACATGAGCTGTCTTGTTCCATAGCTACCTAGTTGGCACAAGCAAGTCCTCACTACGACAATACCCAAGAGAGACAATTTAAGAGGGGAAAAGATTTTTTTTTTCCTTCTTTTTTTGCTCATGGTTTCACAACTTTCAGGTGGTGGTGAGAAAGGCAGGATAGAGTAATGTAGTAGTGTTGCTTATGCAAGGGTGAGCAAGAAGCACACCCAAAGACGGGCAGGGCTGAGGGACAAGGCTTATCCTTTAAACCCCTTCCGCCTCCTGCTCCACCATCTTCTAGCAGTGATGTCATCAACTGGCTTGTCTATTGGTTAAGCCAGAGCCCTCATGACTCAGTCACCCCTCCGTGATGGAATGTACCAGCCTTCAACCTATCAGCTGGGACTAAGGTATCAGCACAGGAACCTTTTGAAGAGACACGCGATAGCCAAACTCTGACAGGACCTATTATGAACTTTCTGTCTATTACTTATTCAAATTGTGTGTGTTCTTTATAAATGTGAAGTATTTCACAGAAATAAATATAAAATAAAGCTTATAATTCTGTAAATATTTGGACATTTTCTTTGATTACTTGAAAATATGTTTCACAAAAAAAGCTTAATAAATTAGAAAGCAAATTCTTAGGCTAAAATAGCATTAACATTAGAAAACTATTGAGTTTTGCTAGTCATCATGGATTGCTTATAGAATTCCTAGGTATTTCAAAGTTTTCAAGAACAGGCTATATAGACCATGTTCCCTTCTATACTGTTATTATAAAATAGTTATTTGAAATTTAATCCTTTAATGCTTTTTGGCATATATTTGTAAACTTGTTCTGACATTTACTTTGGTGGGATAGCATAAATTGAGGCAAATGTCTCTCTCTTTGCGAGCATGGGAGATCTGGCCCTGTCCCTCGCCTGGGCAGCACTCCAGAACTGACCCTGGTGGCATGGGCGTGTGAGAGCCAGCCTGAAGGCACGAGCCTGAGAGAACTAGCCATCGCACAGCCTCATGGCACGCTGCAGCACTCTGGAGACTGGCCTTGTACCTCGCTTAGGCAATACAGGGGGCCGGTTGGCGCAGGAAGGTTGGCCCTGGTGGCATGAGAGCAGGAGAGAGGGCTGTGGCACTCGGGTGAGCTGGCCCCTCTCCTTGCTGAGGCAGTGCTAGGAGAGCTGGCCCTGGTAGCATGAGCTGAGCTGACCAACTCAGCCACCGCACAGGTCCAGATCCAGGGCCATGCGCTGGCCCACCCCTACATCTGCTCCATCTATGAACTTCTGCATGAAGGAGCCTGTCCTGCAGGCTGTCCATGACACAAGGAAACAGCAGGATGTCTGAGAGGAATCCGGATAAAGATCTGGTATTGATGGTGTAGCAGAAGCCAGAGGCCTTCTGGAACCAGACCAATGACTCATTGCAATGAACATTTGCAAGTAAAGCTGTTTGGGCAAAAAGGTGTACTGTGTGACACACGGTGACTCACTGCAGCTCCCATGGAGAGATCGTATATATACATATACATATATTTATTTTCTTTGGGGACAAAAGTTGCAGGCAGAAAGTGGATATACAAGGGCAGCGAGAAGAGTGGGATCGGGGTGCATGATATGAAATTCACAAAGAACCCATAAAAAATTTAAAAATAAAAAACACAGCTCTCTCTCTCTTTAGCATCGGCTGGCCTTGAACTCATGGCAATCCTCCTGCCTCAGCCTTCCAGGTACTTTGATAACAAGTAAGTGCCATCAATGCCGGGAAGATTTTCTTTTCTTTTCTTTCTTTCTTTTTTTTTTTTTTTTTTTGGGTAAAAAAGAGGATTTTTTTTTTGTTTTAAGAAAGGATCTCACTATATATCCTCCTTGAAATCATAATCCTCCTGCCTCAGCCTCCTGAGAGTTGGGATTATAGGTGACCATCACCCTACTTCACTACTCACAAATGTTCCTACCAGTTGCAGCCCATTGGTCAGGACAGGGTTAAGCATCAGCACTCAGATTGAAGGTGCTTAAGACCCACAAGTGGGCACAGTCAGCATGCTGCTCTTCAACCTGGCATCTAGGATTCTGATCAGTTTGCAGAGGACGATCACACTCCACACAGTTCTGCCACAAGTAACTCACCTGAAACAATTTTGTACTATACTTAGATCCCAATTAAGAGACATCTTCCCAGAGGTATGTCTATGGTCTATACCATACAGATCTCCTTTTCCTGAAATGAACTTGGACATGCTGCCATTGACCTCTACAAAAGAGATCCATGAGAAAGAAACGGCCCTTTGAATCCATGCCAGCAACTGGAATGAAGGTATAATTGAAGATATAATGCCGGGGGAAGGCAGATCCTGGAGTTTTCAGTTAGTGACCGGGCAGCAGTGGCTTCTTGCTTCCTTCTTCAGAGAGCATTATGAGATAGAGTTTTCTGTTCTCTGTGTAGGGGACAATTATAATTTTTTTTTCATGATACAGAAACCTGACAGACTGGCTCTGTCCTGGGCATCTGATCCTTGGTTTATATGGCTGCCATCACTGACAGAAGGAGCCTCCTCAGGATAACAAGTGACTCATTGGTACACTTTACCAACTGGTTCCATCTATTTCCCCCCTCTCCCCTCCTCCCCAACAAGCTAGCCTGAGACTTAGTTTTCAATCCTATAGTCAATTGAGTGACGTTGGCATTGTTTGCTGGAAAGCCTAGTGGTCCATCCTTAGCACTCGATGTACCCACTTCATCCTATGCCCCTACAACGTCTAAGTTTCTTCTTATAATATCCATCCCCTCTCCTCATCTCCTCGGAAATTTTTTTAATGTAAATTCTCTGTATTCCTGTTACTGCTTTAAAGAATTGTTGGGCTACTTTGAAAAGAAGGGGAGAGAGTGGAAAAGACTTGAAAAGAAGAGTTGGTCAGGTTGGGCTTTCTGAGTTTAAGCACGGTCTCAGAGTACGTGCATCAGTTCACAGTACACGGTACACGGTACACGGTACACGGTACATGGTACATTCCATTATGAATGGTCTTCTCCATCTTTCATGCCATTTATACAGTAATTTGATATTAATTCTAACAAATTAAAGAGGTCTCCGTGGTTTGGTAGTTGCTTTGGTGTTCGTGTGGTTTTGAGACAAGGTCTTGCTATGTAGCCCAGGTTGGCTTTACACTCTAGCTCTTTCTATCTCTACTTCCCAGATGCCAGAGTACAGGTGAGTGCCACAGACCCAGACTTTTATGGAGAGCTAAGCACAACTGTGTGGCTTTTGCTTATGAAGTAGTCTTTATTGTCTCATCAAATGTTTGAGGTGAATCTTTTTTGTTGTTGTTAATTGGAAAATAAAAAACTCCCCATGTTTAATTTGGATTACAACAGAGGGCCACTTCTTCTTCAGTTTTTCTGGGATTCCTTAGGTAAACATGAAAAGTGAATTTTAATAGCCAAGCATTCACAGGTTGATTTTTTCTTTAGTGCTTGTGTCTGCCCGTGCATGTATGCACATATGTGTGCACATGTGGCCAAAGGCCTATCTGAGGAGTCATTGCTCAGTCACTATCCACCTTGTTTTGAGGCAGGGAGCTCCTGGCATGAAGCTCTCTGATTAGACAGAGCTGCCTGGCCTGTGAGCTCCAGGCATCCACCTCCACAACTCTTCTGCTTGATTTATTTTTTTCATCTGAGTTCTAGAAAATAAAATCAGGTCCTAATGTTTGCCAGGCTCTGGCTCAATTGTTATAATCTCCAGATATTGTTTTTGGTCAAAGCCACCCTAAAGCATCTTTGCATGGATCCGACCCTTTAAAAGAAGCCCCAGGTTGGGGTGGGTTTGGTTTGGTTGCACTGGTGAGAACATTTTCATCTTACACTTCAACCTGCTCATACCGTTTAGCAAAGAGATCTAAGTGCATTAATAACGGGTCGGAAATGAGCGTGTTTACATAATTTTTAATAAATGCAATCTGCTCATTTTCTTTTCATTAATGTGTTACTGTTTTAGGAGCTTTTAATTTCTCTTGCCTTTTAGGAACGCCTACACGCTGGATGAGTTTCCTTCTTAAATGGCACTTCAGCATTCAAAAACACCAGTAAGCTCTGGGAGGCTATTCCCACAAGAGACTTCTGAGAAAAAGCTTTTCCAGTAAGTGAATCAGTGTTTTTAAGATGCTAATAACTGTGCTGATTTGGTCCCTCCTTGGGTTGCAGTTAAAATTAATTGAAAACAACAACAAAACACTCCTACGTTTCACACAGAAACTAAACAGTGTCAGGAAATGGTGAAGAAGCAAAGCAGATCTCATAGTGATTAATGGCACCCTTTCAGTGACATTGAAAACTAGTGGCCTAGCATAAGAAGATATTTTTTCCTCATATTTTAAAACAATTTATAATATCAAGATGAAAAGAAAGGCTAATTTGATTGTCATTTTTAATGATTTATTTTATTTTGAGCTGCATGTATGCCCATGCCTGTGTGTTGATAGAAGCATGCCTGCACAGTGCCTGCAGAGGCCAGAAGTGGGCACCATGTTCCCTGGAACTGGAGTTACAAAGGGCTGTGAGCACAGCTGCTGGTAGGTGAAGTAAGCCTTCAGTGAGACTTGGAAGCACACTCTCCATGCCACTGGGGTGGGCCCATCTCTCCACTGCCATTGCTATTATAGGAGTCGTTGTCTGCTGGCTAACCTTCTGCACAGCTACACTATACCAATACCTGATGCCGCAGAGATAACACAAGGCCCTTTACACTACCGTGCAATCAGTGTACACAGAGAGCCATGCTCTATGACTCAGCGCTGTCCTTTTACTTTATACTTTGGGAAGCTTATCTCCTCAAAAGGGTTAAATATCTTGTCTGAGACCCTCTGTGCTCAATGTGATTAACCACTTCACCCTGCTTCAAGTACCCACCAACTTTGGGATCAGTCACACCATCCTGGGCTCTTTTTGGTCATTCTTCAGCCTTCTAAGTTAATTTCTCCCTCTGTTGCTAATCTCTAATTTTTAAAAATCTGTCTATCTGTCTCTCTCTGTCTCTTTCGCTCTGACTCTGTCTGTCTGTCTCTCTCTCTCTCTCTCTCTCTGGGCATGTGTGTGTGTATATACATATGCAAGTGCACCCATATGTGATGTATATGGACACACATCATATGTGCATGCACATCAGATTGCATGTCTGGAGGTCAGAAGAAAACCTATGAAGTCAGTTCTTCCATTTTCATGTGAGCTCCTGGGAGCCAACTCAAGTCATCAAGATTGTATGTCAAGCCCTTTTGTTTCACATATCCTGGGTCTCTATTCTATGTATCTCTCATTCTGTCTAGTGTTTAAAATACCATCTAAATATGCATGGCCACTACATATGGCTGGTCTGACGAGCTCCTGTCATACATCCTGCTGCCTATTTGGCACCTCTTCTTGGATCTTTTACAGACATCTCACACTCAACATGCACACACCCAGCTCTTGATTTTCTTTCTCAAACGTCTTCAGATTTCCCTTGTCCCAATAGACAATGTCAGCACACATCCATCTGTATGGGTCAGAAACATTTTTGTTATCTCTTTGTCTTTCTTTCAAACCTCAAGTATGACTCAGTCCCATGGCACTAAAGCATAGCTTCTTTTTTGGGGAGCAGGGAGGGGGAGGACTAGACTGGCATGTGTGATCTTCTAAGTTTCTTTGAAAGAGAAGTTGGCTTCTGCTCTCTGATTCTGCCTAAACAACACACGGCAAAGAGGTGAGCTCATGCAACGGGTGTTTCCTTCCTCCCCTTTTCCCTCACTTCCCTTGCTCTGCCTAACAGGGGTTAATTATTAGCACTATGTGTCCCAAGGTTCTATCTCATGTGCTTTAACTCAAGCCTTGATCTCGTTTCAGGGCCTCTTTTCTGGCCCTCGGGCCACAGGAGTTCTCTGAGAAGCTGAAAGACCAGTGATTGGAGACCAGTTGGATTCCATAGTCAGTTCCTGGCACTGTCAACTTTTGGGAAGGGAGTAGAACTTATCTCAAATATTTATATGGTTTGGAAAGGAAAAACTTAAAGCCAAATAAATCCTAAAAATCCTAAGAATGATTTTTTTTCCTTACAAATCACCTTGAGGCCTCAAACTTGACACACACACACACACACACACACACACAGAGAGAGAGAGAGAGAGAGAGAGAGAGAGAGAGAGAGAGAGAGAGAGAGAGAGAGAGAGAGAGAGAGAGAGAGAGAGAGAAATAAAATGGTAAAATGGAACCTTCCTAAAGGAAATGTCTTTTAGGCATTTTAGGCAAAGAAAAGAAGTAGTTTTACAACATCTTAGGGGAAAAATTATGGCTTGTCCTCAAGGAACAACCAATCCAATTCCTATAGATTGGCTTAAATATTTACTTATTGGCTGTTCGGGGTAATCCATTAATTTTTTGTTATTAAATCTTGTGTTTATCAAAAGATATAGTATCAAGATACTCCCCCAGCCACCATCCATCAGTTTAGCATCCACAAGGAATATTTTATTAAATTCAGTGCTCTTCCTCAGGGAACTCTTGGCTGTGTATATTTCCTTTCTCAGTTCTCAATTGCAGTAGGCTTTTATTCAAGTCTGATAGGTGTTGTTCTCACAATGTTCCCACATAATTCAGCATAAAAGTACTTTTATTTATCTTTGTGCTGGATAATCTTATGTCAACTTGGCAAACAATCTAGCACCATCTTAAAGGAGGGAACTTCAACTGAGAAAATGTTTCCTTAATACCTGGCTGTAAGGCATCTTCTTAATTAGTGATTGATTGGAGGAGGGCCCAGCCCATTGTGGGTGGTCCCATCCCTAGGCTGATGGTCCTGAGTTCCATAAGAAAGCTGGCTAAGAAAGCCAAGAAGAACAAGCCAGGAGGACACACCCCTCCATGGCCTCTGCATCAGCTCCTGCCTCCAGGTTCCTGCCTTGTTTGAGTACCCGCCCTGACTTCCTTCGATGATGAACAACAATATGGAAGTGGAAGCCAGGTAGACTCTTTCCTCCCCAACTTGCTTTTTGGTTATGGTGGTTTGGTTTGGTTATGGCTTCACTACAGCAATAGTAAACCTAACTAAGACAACCTTTTAGTACAACCTGCTTACGCGTTTTAGAAGATATAGCACACCTTCTCTTGCCCTCTCTGGAAAGAGATGATACTTTTGACAGCGTCTGATCAATCAGACTAGCTAAGGGTCCCATGAGAAGCGCAGAGTGTGGGACTCGCCTCAGTCTGGCCCCTTTGCAATATCTCTGCTATTCCCAGCTGTGTTTTATTCTGAGGTTGAGCAGATTTTCTCATCCTACCTTCACAGAGTGAAAGGGCTCTGCAGCTCTCCTTTTCCCAGCCCACATAGATTTGCTTTCTTCTGGTGAGAGGAGCAACTCAGAAAAGAGCTGGCATAAATAATGTAGGAACCAGTGGAAAGGCTCCCTCTCTTCTTCCCTCCCTCCTTCCCTCCCTCCCCCCCTTCCTTTCGTTTTCTTCCAGGTGTTTCTACAATTAAAATGGTAGAGACAGATTGCCAATGGCCAAGGCGCAAGTTCATGTTTTAAGAAAGGGTGTATTTTTAACAAGCAACTTAAAGATGAAGAATTTTGTTATCTGTGTGTGTGTGTGTGTGTGTGTGCGTGCGTGCGTGCGTGTGTGTGTGTGTGTGTGTGTGTGTGTGTGTGTGAATCATTCTCTGCCTTATTCCTTTAAGACAAGCTATCCTACTGAACCTGGAGATAGGCTAGTTTCAGTAAACCTCAGCAATTTTCCACAGCACTGGAGTGACAGGCCCAGGCAGCCATGCCTGGCTTTTTGTCTGCGCACTGGGGATTTGAACTCAGGTCCCTCATGCTTGACCAGCAAACACTTTCACCCACTGTATCATCTCTCCAGCAACCCTTCTTGTCATTTTTGTTGTTTCTGTAACATCCAAGCAAGTCAGAATGGTCCTTTTTTTTTTCTTTCTTTCTTTTTTTTTTTTTTTTTTTTTTGGCCCTGATTAACATACACATTTTATTGTAAAAATTTCAAAGGACCACACTTTAAGTCCTATCATTTTATGCTCCCTACAAAATATGAAAACCCCTCTGATGGTTGAACTTGATAGAAAACCTCCATCCCAATTCAACTGTGGAATTATTGGTTCCCTTGGTTTTGATGAGTCTTGGTGCCTTTTTGGGAGTCTAGGGAGAATGCTAAATTTTGTTGAATCTGTGTTTTTACATTATAATCCTGAAGTTACAGTAAAGTTCTTATGGTCACGATGATCTAAAACAGCCTATTATAATAAAAAATATTTAGGGTTGTATGGTGGAGATACATCTCGCTATGATTTAGGCAGCCATTGCTTTTGGCTGCTCAGCCTGCTCGGAGTATATTTAAATTAGTGGTCATCAATGGGTAACTTGTTTGCTGTGGTCCAAGGAGTGCTGAATGTACAGGTGGTAAGACATTTTGCCCTCTATTAATTTAGTTTTCTAAATAAGAGTTAAAGAATGAAAGTGGTCTTCTACAAAAAGACCAGGTTAAAACTGCAGTCAGAGTGTGATCACCTGTGGGAGGCGGGCCTTAAAATCTACCACCTCGACATGGGCCGAGATTCTGCTTATCCTGAATTAAGACTCAGGGCGTTGCCACTCTCCTCTCTTGGAAGTTCAAAGTCAGAGTTTAGAATCTGAAACTTTGTTCTAACCGGCCAACTTGTGCCTGTGTTATTCACAGCTCCTTTTTCTCATTCTGTGCTGTGAATATTCTTCTATGACACACAGGCGCATTCACATTAGACGCTGAATCATTTTCCTCTTGTCAAGTCAGTGTGCCAAATTGCTTTCTGATCATGACTCTTCATACGGCAGACTCTTTGCTCTGCATGGATGTGAATATTCCTTAACAGTATGTTGCAAGCACCACACACACACACACACACACACATACACACACACACGCATACACGCACACACGCACACACGCACACTTGTGAGACAACAGGTCCACATAGTAAGACATAAAACACACTGAGGACCAACATGAATAATGAATTATAAGTGTTTATGGAAGTTATGGTTTGAATGTTAAATGCCCCACCTCTCATCCCTGGTTCATTGTTTAACCACTTGGTCCCTAGTTGGTGACACTGTTTGAAGAGGCTGTGGAACCTTGGGGACTGTGGCCTAGCTAATGGAAGTTGGCTGCTGTTGTTGGGCCTTGAAGGGGATGTCTGGTTCTGGTCCCAGCTGTAACTCTACTTTCTGGTCATCCACAAGGTAAATGAGCTATAGAAGAAGACCTAGAGGTCATAGACTCAGCTACATCGTGCCATCCTCACCATGATGGACTGTAGCTCTTAAAACTGTGAGCCAAAACATGTTCTTCCTTCCTTAAGTTACTGTGTCAAGTATTCTGTCATGACAATAAGAAAAAGGCCCAATATAGTAGATAAGAGAATTATACAAGGAGCCTTGTGTTTTCTGCTTTGGGCTAACACAAAAGCTAGAAGCAAAAATTATATATGACTAAAGCCTTTTTAAAAACTTTAATAATTAGTATACTCAGTGCAAATATTTGCAAACCCCAAGGCAATTAAATATATTTTCTTCAATAAAATGTTTTTATCCCAATTAAAATAGGACAACATAGCTAGATTTTTATTTTATTTTATTTTATTTTTGTACCCTGAATTATGGCATAAAGAGATTTAAGAGTTAAGACGGGGAAGTTAAGAACTCTGCCTCATGGGTTCCTGGGTGTTAAAGTATTATTTCCATTCAAACATGTCTCACTAGGAATGGATCATTATCGAATAAATATACATGAAAACCCACATGTATATGAGTGGGCCCATATTTATCCTCAGTACTTGATGCTTTGTATGCTTTAACTTTACCCTAAAGCTTCTGCAGTGTCGCCTCCAACCTGCAATGTGATTCAAAGTCAAACGGCATTAAATACAGTGGGAAAGCATTAGTTATGGAGGATGCTACATTTGCATAATGTATTGCAATTTCATCTAATGGGAGAATATCTTAGTTCCCCAAATATTTCACAATGGGTATTTTATGCTAACAAACAAAGCAACAGCTAACCCAGAGGCTATGTGCAAACAGAAACATACAACAAAAATGTACAGTGAATATTATTTCTCCACTTATTTCCTCAGCATCCAGAATTTGATTGCTGAGTTCTTCCTGAGATGATGAGTCTGTTGTGTTTTATTTCTATCTATAGACACTGAGATTGGTCCCTCTGCCATGGCAATGTTTTCTTAGAGGAGAGCCGTATTTCAGTGAGCATAACTAAACCATCACCAACAGAACCTTCCATTAGTCCGAGCAGAAAGTCACCGGTCTTCCTTGGTAGATACATAGCAAAGTAGTTTACATTCTGCTGGGGGGGTGGGGCAGGCAGGGAAGGCCGGTAAATATTTCATGATCTCTTTTCCATTGGATTGTTTATTTCACAACATTTTAAAGAGACACTTAATTTTTCTCAGCAGCTATTTTTGTCATCGTGTTAGAGAAATAGATATTAAGGGCAAAATTTGCATGAGATGTGCCCAAAGCTGGTATTTTCTTAGAGCGAGGCTTACTGTGCACATAAAAATAAATCTCATGGTGTTCTTCAGAAGATGCCCTTGGCATTTGATGTGTTTTCTAAAGCTATATTCTGGTAATGTTCTGTAGCTAAGGTGTGGGAAGGCGGGGATTGTAATTTGCTTGCTGTGGTTTGATATAACTTGGAATTCATAATAATTACAGACAGACACTAGAGGGTGCTGTTTGATCTTTTTTCACTAGGCTGGCTGCTGAGCTCGGTACACCCATGCCCTGAAAAATCTCCCAGTATTCTAAGCAGGACAGAATTGTAATGAGATACACAGTGTAGAGATACCTTAAGGTTTGGAAGGGAGTCAGAGGGGGTTCTAACAGGGGTAGTTTCTTAATTAATTCAGAATTAGTAGGAAGCAATGCTTTGTATCCCAGCCCTGGTGGCTCTTATCTTTTGATAATTACTTAATTCCTTAGGTTGCAAGGAATTTTATTAGATTTCAAGCTCTCGATAAATGTCAAATGGTTCTAAAAATAGTTGGAATATTAGACTCTGTTAAATAATTAGTGCTCTCAGGCTCTGTCATGAGGATTTTGAGTAAAGCACACACCTAGCACTGGCTAAGAAACCAATTATAGATTCCCCAACTGTCACAAATGGCAGCTCCCTGCTCTCCAGTGTTTTTCTTGGCATCAAATACTGTTGATGAACTTCTCATATGACTTTTCTCTCTTTTCTGCCCTTTGCTGACCATATTCTCCCCCTCCCCCCAACATCCCTCCTCGAGTACAAAGAAAAGATAAAGTTCTAGACCTTATCTCTTTTGTTTATTTGTTTGAGATAGGGTCTCAGGCAGCCTGAAATGGCCTTGAACGCCTTAGTGTAGGGACGCAGGTTTGAACTCCTGACCTTCCTGCCTCCACTTCCTGAGGATTAGAATAATAGGGCTGTACACCCATGCCTGGCTCCCGGATTATCTTAACATAAACTGTCATGCAGCTTGTGTTTATCTGGTACTGTTTTCTGACACGAGAATGTTTGAGGACCAGCACAGTGGCTCATTTGGTAATGGTATGTGCCACAGAGCCTGGTTACCTGAGTTTGGTTGCTGGGACTCCAAAGGTTGAAGAGGAGAAGCGCTTGGCACAAGTTGTCCTCTAACGCCTACACGCACACGTGGACAAATAAATAAATATGAGACCAAAACCTAAAGAATGCTCGATGAAAAGTGTAAGTTCTCATTTTACAAGGAATGGTTTATGTCTGGGGCAGAGCATGAGAGATCAGGGCTGGCCCCCACTTTCTCTGCCTTTGTGGAGATGGGCTAAAGGGCCTGTCTAGGGTTGTCATTTCTGTGGGAGTATTTCTCAATGCAGAGAAAAGTGCTTACCCCCTCCCGCCCCCCCCAAAGACAGCATGGAAGCCACTGCGGCTGACTTCTAGGCAGGGGTCGGGCAGTGGGAGGGCCATGGTTCTGCATGCCTTTTTCCTTTGAAGTCACACATTATACTGGCAGCATCGAAAAACAATGACACCTCCATCAACCTTCATTTCAGGAGGCCAAAGAACAGCAGAGTCCACAGCATGAACAAGAAGCAAGCATTTGTTGTTTGTACTATAATGTAGCTTATGACATACAAGTGAAGAATTTCAGACAAGTAAGAAAGCCAAATGACAGAGTTAAAACTGTGGCCCAAAAAAAAAAAATCATTTTATCTTACTTTATGTGTGTATTATGATACGCATGTATGTGTGTATTCTCACATGTATGTGACTACGTGTGTGTATATGTGCACACATTCGTATGCATGCATTAGAGGTCCAAAGTTGATATCAGATGTCTTTTCATCATCCTTCAGTGTATTCCTGAGCTGACCTCTCCAACTGAATCCAGAGCTCATGGATCAGATACATTTGCTAGTCATTTTGCCCCAGGGATCCTGTCTCTGCCTCCCAAAGTTAAGATTAAAGTGTCTACCACGCCTTTCCAGCTTTTACGTGGGTTCTGAATTCTGGTCCTCAGCCCAAATATCTTCTTTAAAGGCTCAGACAAAAACAAAACAAAACACAGTCCAGTTTTAAATTTAGTAACTTCTAATGGCATTGTTATGAGAATCAACAAAGATAAATTACTGAGTTGTATTTAATTTCTTTCTTGGATGTTTTTGTTCAAACTGTCTACGAAACTCAATGAGACTTTATTGTGTTTGGTTCATCTGATCTGTCTGATCTGGAAAGCCCTAGCCTTTTCTGGGGTGCTTGGAAGTGGTACAACAGCTGGTCTGAGTCTTCAGGTCTCAAGGAGCCAGGAGTTGAAGTTTTCCTGTAAACTAAGAGCACATAGCCACCATCAGTTTCCACCCCAGCAAGGATGGATATTGAAAATTGGCTTGGCTTCTTCATCCATGGCCATTATATTCATTATTGGACCCCAAGGTGTCCAATAATAGACACACTTGCTTGTTTCTATCTGCTGCCATCCTTCTTCCAGCTCCTAGGCACATTCGAATGCTCAAACCTCCAGAACTTTCCGGTTCTCCCAACAGGAGCAGTTCAGGGCAGCTTCTGTCTACACCTCACTTTCTCAGCTCATTGGCAGAGAGTTGCAGGTGCCGTCGTCAGGAACAATGACACACGTTGCTCAGGGCCCATGTAAAAAGAAGCTATGCATTTCCGCTCAGCTTTTCAGAGTTCCCAGGGGGGGGGGGGGGAACTGTTTTAAACCACCACCAATTTGACTCCAAGATAACTTCAAAACAAACTTAAAGGATGTTTTACTGTGTTTTTAATCTTGGAAAGGAAGAAACCCCAGGGAAAGATTTAGCAGGCCTTATATCTTGTAGTTAACTATAGTATGTGCTTATGTGCCACCTACAAAGGAGGATGTTGCCAGCTTCTCTTCCACAGAGTATCTTTGTGTTCTGGAGATGCTCTGTGATCACACATGGACAAGGACATCACATATACATTAAAGTTCTGGCTGATAATACCCACCTATCCCAGCGGCTACTACTGTTTCCTTTTCGTTTTTTTTAAAATCCTAGCATCTTATTAGCCTATGTACAGAACTCAATACCAATAGGAGCGCGCCCAGCTACTAAATAATGAGAAATACTTGAACACAAAGTTTATTTAAGGATAAAACACAATAATAAAAATTATTTGGTTGATTTGTAAAAAGTGAAGAACTGGGTTTGAGGGTCAGGATGGGGAGGGTGAGGTTCTCTAGGTCTACAAATGTTATATCCAGTGGCTGAAGCTGGCATGGCAAGGTGAAGGCCACAGCAGGTGGGGAAGGAGCTAAGTGTGAGCGAGCTAGGGCACTCTGAGCTCACACCTCTTAACAGCAGAGAGGTTCCTTAGAGGAAGTGGTAGCTTTAATTCAAAGTTACAGCAACAGCCCTATCTCATAACCACATGGCATCCGGAATCAGCAGGGGACAGACTGACTTTTCTGGCCAGATCTCCCAGAAGACTTCCATAACCAGAGGATTTCCCCTGGCTGGCTTTTAGCCTGAACCAAGGTCTCCGTTGCCGGCTGTTTGGCATTTAGAGTAAATACATGCTCTTCTCCCCCCACCCCAACCCCTCCCCCGTTGGCTTTGAAAAGCTGCTATTGCATACTGTGGAAGAGGAGCCAGGAACTTTGGTATCCCCCAGCTCTGACTGCTGGAGGAAGGTGGCGTGAGTCTGAGAGGTTGTCTTGACTTGGGGACACACACTTTTATACCTACAGGGACTGAAGAAAGCACCTTGAGTCCATTATGAGGTTGGGCCTGACTTATAGACAAAATGCCACAGTGAAAGCTGTGTCATGATGACAAGAAGTGTCCAAACGTGAAGTTCAACTGAAGAATTAGAGGCTGTGGAGAGAAAGGAACACAGCAAGAACAAGTCAGTTCAGTGTGGTTCAGAGCTGCCTGGCAGCACTCAAGCGAAAGGGAACTTCTTGGGGAAAGGGAAACTCCAAATGGCTCTGATCAGGGAAATCAGATGCCAAGGTTATTGGCTTTCTGTCTGGCTCTGTTTCTATGAGATGGGATCTCACTATACAGTCCAGTCTGGCCTGGAACTCACAAGCCTCCTGCTCGGCCTTCCAGGGCTGGGATTACAGGTGTGTCCCACCGTGCTCATACAAGCCTACCAATTTCAGCACCAGAGGACTTGGGGGTTGGATTTATGGTCAGCACAACCTTGAAATTACTGAATCAACTTTGTTTTCACTGTGGCCCATATCTTTTAGATGGAAGATCAGGGGTCCAAGAGGGGTTTTGCTTGGTTTGGATTCATTTTGGTTTTTTTTTTTTTTATGGGCTTTTTTGTCATGATATCGGGATTGCTTGGGTGTTTCCCAGTCTTTCTCTGGGATTCTCATAGGCAAGATGCTAAATGGTCTTCAGCAAGTTTCTCCTTGTGGGTAAGGAGCTTCTTAGTCACTTAGCTGCCTGCCCCTTTCAGAAGAAGCCCACCTCTGCAGCTCCTGCCATCTGCCTGCAGGGATCCGGTCACACAGCTGCACAGAGGCCCGTCCACCCGGCTAGTGCAGATCTGCTCACATCCCCCGTTGTCCTCACACCAGTCCAGTCCTAGAAATGAGCACATGGAAGACTTAATGATAGACATGTCAACCCAGCAACTCATAATCAAGGTGGGAGGGGCTTCAAAGAGAAGAAAGAAGAAAGAGTTGTTAGAAGCCAATGAAAAGGCTTTCCTGGAGGCAATCCACTCATACTGCTGTCACTCATGTCACCTCCTCGTCTGCCGGACACACATCACAAGGGAGGCACACCTGAGCCCTGAACTCCCATTGTCTTAGTAATCTATAGTGTGCTTTAAGAAACATACATACTTTTTCTCCTAATGGGTCCCACTGAAATGATCTGTTCTTTGGGCTCTTTTGAATAATCTGTGGCGATCCTGGAATTCTGTGGGCAATTCTGAAAGACAGAACACCAGAGGGAGATTTCACACAATTAGGCTGATAACTTATTCTTCGCCATGTTTCCACCTCCAAGAGAGACAGCGGCTTCGGCCTCCAGCACTATCGCTGCTCAGATTAATTAGAACCAATGCATTCTTGATCATCGAGCCCACTGGGACTCTAGGCTTTATGTCAAGCAGAATTAAATATACTCTCCACACTAGAATGAGATTCAAAGAGGCTCTCTGCTCAGGAATGAAAATTGTTGGATCTCGTCTGCTACTAATGTATGCAGCACCCTCTGTAAGTAGCTCTGACCATAATTCACATCTCGCTTCTGTAAACATGAGGTAGGCATAAAGATGGAATGTGAAAGACCAGGAATGAGGGTCTAGAGCAACACAATCTTGAGGTCACGGCCATCCGTGAGGAGGATGCCAGTCTGGCATAGAGGAGATGATGGGTTTCACTCCTCATCTGCAGCCTCACCCAGTTCCAAACTGTCAGAGCCTAGTGCAGCTCTGATGAGCTGTGAGTACTTAGATATGCAGTATTCTGAGTTCGAAGACCAATGGAGCCGAGCTCAGCCCCTATGCGTGCCTCAATACACTCCTTGAGATTACTGCAGTGGCCCTTACCCAAACCATACTTGTAGAGACACTCTTGGAGACTTTTTCAAGTTATTACAACAGGAGAATAAATATTACTGCTGTTTAGGGGTTCACAACGCTGTTAGCATCCTTCACTGTTCAGCTCTCCTATACAATTACTCCACCCAAGATGTCAGTGGCTCTAGGGGTCACGTCCAGTGTGAAGTCAATGGCCTTGTGGTATTGCAGAAGCTGGGAGGGTGGCACAGGGGTATCATTTCACTACCTTCTTTCCGCCATATTGGCCACCCACTGACCCCAGTGCAGCCACCTGGCGTCTACAGTCACCATGGAGCAGCAAGAGAAAGGCTGGGCACTTGGGTGTTCCGCACTTACAATCTTGCAGGAGTATTTCTCCGAGTCACAGAGGGACACCGCACAGTGAAGATGAACTTCATCATAATCCCCAATGAATTTGAAGACAGTGACGTGAAAACGACAGGTGAGGGACACTCCGTTCTCCTCAATGCCAATGGTGTTATCTTTGATGTTCTGACACCTATTCAGGAAAATAAAATGAATGGAGTCCTAGCTTTTCCCTCCCTCCCCCTCCTTCGAGGTTAGTCCTCATTTTCATTTCAATGTTTCACATTTCATATAAAATGGCCATAAACACTAAACAAATGACTTTGCATTTGATAATGACCTCCGGATTGCTTCGGTGTGCTGTTTATTATCACTCCCTCTTCTCCACTGTTCGTTTGGAAACATCGACTGCCACCTTGAATTGTTATCCTAACTGCTGCTACCAATGAAATGTCTGCGGGGACCGCTCTCAATTTCCCCACACTTCAGGATCTCAGTCCGCCCCCTCGCAGTGCCGGCATTCTACAGAGGACAATTTAACAGACACAGTCCTAGTTCCTCAGTTTTCTTCAGTTAATTATCGATGTTGGCAGGGGCCCCGATTCGAACCCCTTGGGACTCTTCCCACGCTAAAGCAAGTAGGAGCTAAAGGAGGAGGAGCAGGAAGAATGAATCCTAGGAATTGTTTTAGTGTGGGGGGGTTCCGCCTCTTTCCCACCTCCCTGCCGTCTTGTAGTCTAGCCAACACTCAGTTTCCACAACCAGCACATCCCCCAGGCACAGTGGCTTTGCTTCTAAAGCACTTAAAGGCTCTTTGATGTAGTCTCTATTGTTTGTGTCTTCACACCACACTTTCCCCGCTGGAAGACCTTTCTGCCCCTCTTCCTTGGGTCCCAATCTATAGCAACCACTTTCATATAAATATCTCCTATGCCCATGCCTGAGCCAGGCAGAATAGGGAGCCTTTCCTGGATTTGACAGCCGCACCCTGATGAGTGCGACTCGAGTGTAGGGATCAAGTCGCAGTCACCACTGTGACTCCAACAGACGTTATGGCATATTTGAAAATCATTTTCTGATAGATGAATGAGTGAATAAATAAAGGAAGAGAAGAAGGGGGAAGAAAGGAGGAAGGGAGGGAGGAAGGGAGGAACTGTGAACTCACAGGAGCCAAAAGACTAAGTGATAAAGATTTTAAAAGGTGCCTCTTTTTCTCTTTGTTTCTTCCCCCACAAGCCCACAGGATTAAATAGCTCAGCAATAAGGAAAATTAAAAATTGAAGTTATCCTTCAGCGTTCCCACACCTATTAGTTTTCGTAATTAGACAAAATGCAACTTGCTTTTCAAAGCAATAGTCTCTTAAATGCTTTGAAAGAAAAACTAAGCACCTCAGTTTTCCTCGTCATTATTATTCATTTGGAGGGTCTAAATTGGTTCAAGGATTTTCAGTCTCCCAAACCTCACAGGGACCTTCCTTTAGCCAGCCCTTGTGGATAGCATGAAGTTTAGGTATCAGAAAACCACGCAGCAGAACAAAGGGGGATCAGGGACAGCTGTCTGGACACCTCTCTTAAAGGGAGCAAACAAGCCAAATGTATTGACTGACACTTGTCCTTTTGCCTTTCTAGGCATTTGAACAGAAGGGAGAAGTTGCCTGGGTCCCTAGATGCCTTAGCTTCTGGTAGAAGCTGATTTTGTCTCTGCCCTCCACATAGCTGGGGAGGAAAAACTGGCCCTCCCTGTATGTGGGGGGGGGGCTCTGTTTTGATGCACACTCATTAAACTGAGCATGTTTTCCCATAATTCTTGTGGGGGGGAGCAGGGACAACAATAAGCACGCTCCTCCAAGAAAGGTTAGAAGGACTGATGGAGTACAGTTCTCTCTGGGGATGAGATAATTTCCCACATAACAACGGTTTAATTTGAAGGCCTTTATTTAGACAGACCCAGGTGTAAGCTGAGATTTATGAACATGCTTGCTGGCTTGCTCTCCCTCTCTGGGCCAAGTCCATTAAACACTATTTTTAAAATGCTAAATGCTAAATATCACCTTGTCCTTCAAAGGAGACCTAAACTTTGTCACTTGGGTTTCTACTGTAGAATGGTTCATATGGTAGCTCTTTTATTTTGATAAAAGGAATATTGTAAAGGGAGGGAAAAGAGAAAATGGCACCGCTAATGCTATCTTCAAGGACTGAGGGACACTGAGCAGTTTCCAAGGCCCTCCCTCTGTGTCTTGGAGGGCAAATATCGATTCAGAAAGATAAAAGATTTAGTGAGGTTATTGCTGAGAAATCCCATGACATGCCTGGATAGGTATCACCAGGACATTCAGGTCACTGTGTGCTCTGACACATAACATGACTCCTCTGCCCCTTTTTGGTTGGTGGCCTTGAGTGATCTCTGCCTATCTTCCCTAAGGTTATGTCATCAGCACAGTAGGGGCTATTTATAACTTTCCCAGAGTCATAGCCCTCGTCTCTTAGTGCATCTATCCCTTTTCGCAACTGTCACAAAGCTAATGACAGCTTCCGGAGCAGCAGTGACCCACAGAGGTAGACAGTTACCTAGGCCAGGCAAGTTCACTGGTGCATTCTCCCAACAAGGGTGATCCAAGATGGGTGACTCGCATGTGCTGCCCTGGTGTCTGAACTAGAACTGGATGTGCTCTGTCCTTAATGATGGCAGTAGTGCCAGAATGTGAGGCCAGGATTGCCAGCATCTAATTAACCAGCTCAAGGACCGAGAGAGATAGATGAGCCAAGGCAAGAGAGAACAGGAGAGCCTTGACATCTCATTGAGATCAATCATCCCGGAAATCCACCCACATCTGGGATTGACTCTATAACTATTAAATTCCTCTCTCTCTCTTTTTTTTTTTTTAAATCTTTGTATATGTTAAGTATATATACAAAAGTATAAGTAATTACTTACACTGACTTCTATCAGTTATGATAGAAAGAAATCTGATTTATGTAATCACCTAAATTAAGAATTCTTATACTGGGTAACCATTGGAAAGTCACATGATGGGAATGCACAGCCTTCAGCTGGTGTACTAAAACTTCGCTGTGTTTTACACTGAAAGAAAGTACATTTCTTTGCATATGTGTGCCGTGGTATTGAAATAAATGACTGGAACATTTATTAGCATATGTGTAAATTGCCTGGCCCACACAATGTTTTTCTTCACTCTTGTTTGGTCTAATCTTCTCATTCATTAATTAAATACATTTTGTTGTATAACCATGTTTCAGGAAATATATGAGGGGGGAGGCATATAATAATGAGTGTAAAGGAGATTGATGAGCAAAAGAAACCTCCTATGATGCACAGTTCCACTTTCTACAGTTTTGGTTATTCACATTTCAATTCAATGGAAAAGCTCAGACATAATTCATTAGGTTTGAAATTGTATGCCGTTCTGGGTACTGTGATGGACTTTCATGAAGCCCTGCTCCAGCCAGCCAGGAGGGGAAGAATTCCTTTGTCTAATGTGTCCACACCATACATGCTACTTACCACACTGTACATGCTACCACTAGTCATGCAGTAGCTGCCTCGGATATCACTTTGACTGCTGTGGGGTCTCAGGGGGTGTGCTGGTACTCTGCATGCTGAGTTGTCATGCACCTTGCTCCTCCCATCACATCAGCACAGTGTCCCTCAAATCCTCACTATAAGATGAAGGGTGAGTACACTACAGAAGGATGCTTTGAGAGAGAGAGACCATGCTCCCATGACTTTTATTGTACTATATTGTTTCAATAGCTCCATTTAATTATTGGTTATGATTGCTAATCTCTTCATGTGCCTAGTTTAAGCTTTAAGCTTTATTATGTAAATATTATACCTATACAGGAGAAAATGTAGATAGTTCAGGACTATCTATGGCTGCAGGTGGTCACTGGGGATCTTGGTATGTGCCCCCGCTCAGATAAGGGGGAACCACAGTATGCTAATTTTTTTCCTACTTTCAATATTATTGCTGCTGTTGTTGTTTGATGGTACTGGAAGCTGATCCCAGAGCCTTGGTGCATGCTGGGAGAGAACTCTACCACTGAGCACTATCCCTAGGCTCTTCTTTCTTATGCCCACATCTGTCACAGTCCGTGACCTTCAGCTACTCCCACTGTGTCTTTCATTTTCAGAATGCCAGATTTCTCTCAAACTGAAGGTTGAAGCAGGCAGATCATAATCCCTTCCTTAAAGCGTCACATGGTGAACTCTCTATGACAGGAGATCCGCCACTAACTTGGGTGACTTTGGGTAAGTTGCTGGATCTTGTACAGTTTACCTCCCAGGGTACGAGAATGAGATGAATCTGCTGTGGCTGTCAGCAAAAGCTAGTGCACATTCTCACTCTTAAAAGATGATGCAGAAAATGTTACACTAAAGGCTCTGAGTCCGTGGTCAGTGGTGAGGCTGCCACGGCCACTCACCCTCCTTCAATGATGAAGTACCGAAGCTTGTCATTGCTGTCTCGGGAGGGAGTGGCGTAGCATTTGTTGAGCGTGAGGATCAAGTGTGTGGAGTCAGCTCCAACCACAAAGACGCCCACGTAGAGCACATCCCGAGTCGTCAGGACGACTTCCCCCTGGCGGTAAGGGTGCTTGTAGGAGGCATTTTTGTAAAGTGCCATCTTGGTGGTGAAGCTGCCCTCTTGAGTTGGCACTGTCAGGTTGATGACACTAGCAAAGAAAGAATCACATGCGAGGCAGGGAACCCAAAATAAATAAAAGTAAAAGTAAAAGCCCCAATGTTATTTATTCAACTAACGGCCATTTTCCAAGCTAAAGTGTGGAGGGAAAGCAGAGCATGCAGTCCTAAAGTCTAAGGCTGCCTTGTATAATTTGGTCCCTACATGGGGCAATTTACATTTAAATGAAATTAAATAGAATAAAAAATTTCAATTTATCAGTCCCCTGAGCCGAATTTCAAATGCTCTTTGGTTGCAGGTAGTTACTGTATCACACAATTCAGAAACGAAGCGTTCCCGTCATTAGAGCATCTTGTTTCCAGAAACAGGAATTATATTTTCCCTGCTGCTCCAAAGAAAAATGCTCACTATTCTGATACTGCTAACCTTAGCTGTCAAGAAGAGGGAAAGCACGAGAGCAGCCCGTGCACCTCTTTACCTTAGCATAGGCTTCACAACAGAGTCCAAGGAGATCTTGATATCTAGCTCATAAGCACATGAAAATTCCACATTGATCGTGCGGTCCCTCGTAATGATGTTGCCTGTGTTGTTGGCACTTTCGATCCAGATTGTGTTTTTATACATGATGTGAGTGCCATTGGACTGCAGATCAAGGGGAGGTCAGAAACCATTAAATACGGAAGCACGCGGTTAGCATGTAAAAATCCATCCCTCAGAATTGCAGAGAAGTGGCTTCGCTCCACGCCAGACCCAGAGGCTAGACTGCATCAGTGCAGAACCGGCCTCAGACCAGCTGCGGGGAAAGAAGTGTTGCCATAGATATGAACAGTGCCTTTCTGCCCGATAACCTTGAATGCCCATGGAAGGCAGACTCCATGGACCACCGAATTCCAACTACAATCAGGTATCTGTTGGAATGCAGGCTGGAGAAAGCATGAGATACTAGCAGGGCCAGGTGAGCATAAATTAATTCGAAATTCGTTTCAGTCCTTTTACTTGAAATCTCTCTTCTAACAAACCTTTTTCCAGGTGCACTTACAAGCACCAACTGAACAAGTGAGCTTTGCCTCCTTAGGCATTCTCCCTCTGACGATAACAAACAGAGGAGTAATATCTGTTTTACATCACAGGAAGGAACAAGAGGAGGCAGGAGATGCCCAGCTAAGCCAAATACTGGAAACTGGGACACTAAATGCTGGGACCTTTTGGCATTTATATGTCCAACTCCTTTCCTCAGCTAATCTCCTTATGACCTAAAACACCTGGACGGGGCATTAGAAGCATAAGAGAGGTAACAAAAGTCTTACAGATATATAGACCAAATGAAGGCAGTGGGCACTGCACACCAAGGAGGAAAAATGCACCACTTAGAAGGCTTTTTCAGTTCACTCAACCACGTAGCCCCAAATGAGAATACTGATTCCCAGTTTTTTATTTTTTTTTTTTTTGCATATTCTCTCTGCTATTTATCAATGAGTGCATTTCTAGGCAGACTTCCCTGACCGTAAGGATGATGTCACTACCTCCGCCAAGTGCTCTTCCCTGCCCCATCATCTCACCTGCACAATGTTTCCACAGTTCCCTTTGGTGTTGTTGATTTGAAAGGAGATAAAGTCCTCGCCCTCAATGCCAGAGCATTGCCTGTCATTGATTCTCACCCCCTCTCTCTCAAAGCCCAGCTGGAAGAGCTTGCACTTAGATATGGACACTTCCATCTGGGCTGCCTTGCAGGTCACCTCTGCGTCGATGATGTCATGGGAATCTGTGGGAACAGGAAGACAAGCCTGTCAGACGGAGTCAGTCTTGCTGCAGGGGGTGAGCTGGGGGGCACCCATGGCCATGTTTCTTTAGAAGGAGGAAACAGTCTCCGCTTAGAGGCTGCAAGCATTTCTAATTAAGCTTTGATCATACCAAATGAGTACATGAATTCATCCAAAGCAATAACGTGGGCGTTGGTGGAGGCTTATTAAAAAGATAAGAATACTAATAAAGTGCTTTCTGTCTTTTCTGTGGAAACCCAGGCCTTCCTCCCACACATGCTGGTGGCAGGTGCTTTTGTGTAAGTGACACATAGACTCTGTCACAGTGTAGTCTTTCTGGGGAGCAGATACCTCAGGAAGCACAGTGCTGGCCTGACCCTACCACCCAGGCTGGCTGAGTCTAGCCCAACGGAAGCTAGTGAGTCCCGGTGAGTGCCAGCAGAGGCCTTTTCTCCAAGTATATAAGCACTTGGTAGTAAGAACTATAGAAATAAAGAAAAAACATTTTCATGGGCCTAGGTCCCCCTCTGAGGGCACATTCTAGCCAACTGGGCTTTTCTCATGAACAATGCTAATTTAGCATGTGCTTGTGAGTGACTTGGTCTGGAAAGGGTCACAGAGCCAAAGGACAGAGCGCTTCCCCTGTAAGCTGACATCCAGTTGGACACAGCTGAGGGCAAGGCCATTTCCAACCCTGAGGATCTAAGGTTAGGAACAAGACAAGGAGTGTTAGCTGCCACTGTTCACATCAAACATTTCATCTGTGTCTTTAGTGTCAAAACCCTTTGGGCCAGATAAAGCTGGCTTGAAGTCAGTCTTAAGGCACCAGGAACTCTCCTCCTATTTCCTTCTTATTGGCATCAAACCCACTACTTATCTGTGAGTCTAAAAGACCAACTTGGATCTCTCTGATGTTACTTGGACTCACGTGGAGCTGACAGATTCCATTCACAGACCTGTTCGCATGTTGTTAGAATCTACTGAAGGAAAGAGTGTTGCAATGAGGAAATGGTCATGAGCCTAAGTTTGAGGCTGCCCAATTGTTCCCTGGCCCTCAAAAACTTTGCTTTTGGGTTTCAAACAGAGTGGAGAGCACACATAGCCCTTTCTCTGGCCCCTTCCTTGATGAGCTTCTGCACTGGACTTTCTGGGTGGAAGAGACGCACTAATCACTCACTGTTTCCGTAGGGGGGCGGCTCAATGCACCCACATAATTCTCCTCCATTGTCCAGCTCACAGGTCCTGTTGGGACAGTCTGCCCCCACACAGGGGTCTTCAACCACTCCTGCTAAAAAGGAAAACATAGAAACACACAATTTGATTTTCACACCTACACGCAGCGGCAGCGGCTTACAGTCCAGATTTGACTCTGACTAGCTGGGAATTGTCAGATGGGCAAGCAAGTGCCTGCAAGTTGACAGACAGGGTAACTGCTAAAAGGTAATGGCAGGCACTCATGATTGGAAGTTTCCTGTGGCTCTACACCACGCCTTAAGCTTTAGCTGAATTAGCATGACTGGCTCTCACAAATACTCCTCAATTGGATTTATTATAACTCCACTTTAATAGCTAAAACTTGCCTAAGGTCATCCAGCAAGGTAAGTTATAGAAATAAAATACTAAAATACTGACGTTTGTCTACCAAGTAATTCTATAATTTCTGCGCCCGCCATATCATTATCACAATCACTATATCCATCACACCATGCTATATCTTATATGTTTTGTACATCTTATAATTGCTTGAATTTTCTATATTTATAGCAAAGTCACATTCAAATACTTTGTTTCTCTGTTTCCAGCACCCAGACATCTTATAGGCAGTGCTCAACAAATATTTGTCAATAACAAAAACCTTAGGGCTCCCAAGATCTCAGCGAGGCCCCTTCTATTGAGACATGTTTGATTCATAGTGCACCTTCTCCATAAATATCTACTTCAATTTATAAAAACAGACAAATCAACAACATATATATATATATATATTTCTCCAATTAAATCAAAACTACCATTTTGCTAAGGGGAAAAAAAGGATACAGGTAATGTGAAAGCTTGGGGGATGTAAAACATCATCGTGTGGTTCTGAACAATACTTCTATAACAGGCGACTCTTCCCTTCAACACTCACTGAGAGCATGCCCTTACAGTGGCTCTCAACCTTCCTCATGCTGCAGCCCTTTAAAAGAGTCCCTCCTGTTGTGGTGACCCCAACTACAAAATGTCTAATATACAGGATGTCTGATATGTGACCTCCAAAGGGGTCACGACCCACAGGTTGAGAACCACTGCCTTAAGTGATTTCTCTCTTTCTGTGATGTCTCTCCTTCCAACCGAGAGAAGAATCCTGTTCAGCATACCACCGCATTTTTTTTTTTTTTTTTTTTTTTTTTTTTTTTTTTTTTGGCTAAGGAAACAGTTGCTCGTCATGAGCTATCATTGCTTTGAGAGTTTTTATGAGGCTTAGAAAGAGCACACAGGTCAGTTACAAGAAACAAGCTCAGGAGACCAACTGTGTGTGATTGTAGTAATTAATAACAAGGCTAAGCAAAGAGTCTTTTACTAAGCAAGTAGGTTTTTTTTTTTTTTAATGATCTCACCATAAATGTATAAAAAAAAAATTTCCAGGCTTGGTTCGCAGCACTCATATGATTGTTCACAATCATCGTAACCCCAGTTTGAGGGGATTCAACTCCATCTTTTGCCCTCTTCAGATGCCAGGGACATACATGTATACACACATACATGTATTCATACATACAATAAAAATAAACAATAAAAAAATATAGCCTTCACTGCACACATCTTGTTCGATGTGGCTGCCAAGCCCATCCAGTGAGTGGGTAATTGTGCATGGTGAGAGAACATGGATGGCTCAGCCTCATGCCTTAATTTCTAGAAAGATGAGTGGAGGAAAGCCATCGGCATCACTTAAATGCATTTATTTTGAAAAGGCTTCCTGTTTTTAAGACCTTTCCCCTACTCACCAGTGCATTCCCTGTGTCACACAGGAACAGGCACACAGTGGGCAAATACAGTCAGTGGCTAAGACAATGTGAGAACGGCTGAAGAGAACAGCGACTGTGAAGAGCTTGTGGCTCACAGGAAGAAAAGCTCATCCCAAAATATAGAGGTCCACTTCTCATTTGACACATATGATTTAAACACACTCTGACATAAAAGCTTGTGTGTGTGTGTGTGTGTGTGTGTGTGTGTGTGTGTGTGTGTGTACAGTTATATCTGGACAAACACTTAACTGTAACATTATTTAAGATGTGGTTTTTTTTATAAACATAGTAGAGTAAAATATTAGTCACCAAACACTGGATCTCCAACAGACTTAACAGTTTCTGAAAATAGCAAATATATATTTGAATTAACTACATAATTTATCATTTTTTAGGTTCTGAATTGAGTGTACTTCCACACTTAACCATATTTATTATATAAACTAACCAATCTGTATGTGTGGTTTGGGAACGGTCCTGGGTACATACTGGCTTTTAGACGCACTCAGACTTGGTATTGTGTGTCTTGCTATGAACATATGCTCTGTTGGTCACAGTATCATACTGTGTGGGTACACATACGCATAGCATTCACTTATATGTATATGTATTTGTTAAGACCTACTCCATTTATTTAATAACACAGCAAGAAGGTAAATACTATATATAAATTGAAGTTTCTTACTGCAGAAAACAATGCATGAACTAGAAGTTTTTAAATCTCCATCTAGTTTAATATATGGACCCTACAGACACCCATCTGCAGCTTCCTTTGAAGCCAGATGCAGCCAGTTCAGTTCAGTCTCGCCACTCGCAATTTCCCTTTCTGATATGGAAGTCATGGTGGAGCAGTAAGCAGTAAGAGCAGCCAGGAGGTCCAGGCTAGCTATGTCCATCCACAAGGTCAGCAAGCCAGTGCTTCTCCGACCTAGAGCCCCATCTTCTTCAGCTTGCTTTTCAGATTCCATCACTGGACAGAGTTACAGGCGGCTTAGGCTCCCCCGGAAATGCCCCTCTTTGAATCTCAGGGGACAGCTCACAGCACTCTTCCCTCCCCCCCCCCCGACCCCCTCGTGGAGCGGATGGATTATAAAGATGGGGTGGACCTCACATCAGACAATGCTACCTACACAGCACCCAAGGAAATGAAAAGAATTCTCTTACAGCAATTCTCTTTCTCAATCCACTCGGTGCTGAGGATGCCGAAGGAGCGGCAGGCCTCCCCGTAGGCAGCGAGGGAGCCGCACAGCTGGAACTTCTTGTGATTGTAGCAGCCGTCCAGGTAGCAAGACTCGTAGAAGGGGAGGGGATCGAGGAGCCCGTAGCAGGGCTGAAAGAAGCCCTTCATGTCGGTGAGCTTCAGGCAGTAGCCATCACCCTGCATGGCCTGGATGTGCACATTGTCACACATGGCCGCATATTGTGAGAACTGTAGCTCGTTGCAGCTGGGGGCGAGAGGTCTGGTCAGAATAAGTGAAGCCAAAACAGCCATTTGAGTTCTCCCATAGAAGGCTAAGACCCATCTGTTGTACCTGTTGGGCTAGCCCTGACATTCATATAAGGCGCAGAGAACGGTGTTGACCAGCAACATGACCTTAGGAAAGCCAGGGCCTGCTGGTCTCTATCCACTTAAAAAGGTGAAACAAAGTCAGGTGTGGTGGCTCATGCCTGTGAGCCCAGCACTCAGGAGGCAGAGGCGAGCAGATCTCTGTGAGTTCGAGGCTAGCCTGGTCTACAAAGCAAGTCCAGGATAGTCAAGGCTACACAGAAAAACCCTGTCTCAAAAAACAAACAAAGAGAGGCCAGGCGTGGTGGTACATGCTTTTAATCCCAGCACTCAGGAGGCAGAGGCAGGCGATCACTGTGAGTTTGAGGCTAGCCTGGTCTACAAAGCAAGTCCAGGATAGCCAAGGCTACACAGAGAAACCTTGTCTGAAAAAAACAAAAACAAAAGCCAAAAAAAAAAAAAAAAAAAAAGTAAAAGAATAAGAATTTCTGTTGTTCATCACTGCAGTAGAGTGAATATCAAATACCAGAATGGACTAGCAACCAAAGTGCCATGTGGCAACAGGTATTGATGTAACAACCATTCATACTTCGATGTAATTCACTGACACCACAGACATGACAACCACTACCACCGTATTTGCAGAAGAGCAGTAACAATAATGCTGTTCGCAGAATTAAAGATCCATAAGGAAGCTTCTAGCCAGTTCTAATTTAGCTGTCCGACATCAAAAGCCAAACAAGAGCGCTGCGTGCAGCTGGAGGGAATTCACAGGAGCAAGCCAAACAAAACAAAACGAAAACAGAAACACAGCCGGCCCAGGGGGACTAGGACCTTGCTTATTGGTCCAAATGTCCCTAAAGCAGCTGCTCTTCTTGTGAGTCACTGAGTGGGATGGAAGGAGAGTCAGGAATCTACCTAGTCCTGGCTTGGCACTCACAGGACCTCCCGTGCAAATAAGCCAATTAGAATGCTTCTCCGAGTAAAGGAAATGCTGAACAAGATGCTACGGTCCGTCCCTGCTCTGGGTCCCCCAATTCACAGAATAACCTTAACTGAGATCTATTATTCAGTGTTTGCTTGGGGCAAGGCCAGGTGCCTGGAGCACCCTTTCTACAGCTGGGTACATGGATGCTACCTGACGTGTAGGGAAGGAAGGGATCCGGCCCTTGTTAAAGCAAGGAAATGTCAAGAAGCAGAAGCACGTTCACAGAGCCAGAAAGGTATCCGCATGGTCCTGCAGCCGAGGGGGACTCTAAATCATGATCTTTGCAATAGCTCGTTTAGCTCTGTCTCAGCTAGCCAGAGGGGAAGAGGCTGATAGTCATCTTCATAACCCATGTTTTCGAAAAGGCACCCTTGACTCGCAACAACTTCCGCCTACATCCGCAAAGCCTTCTGGGAAGAGTTCAGGTTACTCAAGCCCGCCCCAGAGCTAGGGAGCAAAGGGGCTGCGTTTCTTCTTTCTAGGTAGCTAACTGGTGAGAGCTTCAGATTTTAACCCTAGGAATACTCTTCCAAGTAGCTGAGAACGGAACCGCACGATAACTCAGAATCAGATCATCTAAACCCAGCTCCTGCCATTAAAAAAAAAAAAAAAAAATTACTGGGGCCTCCAATGCACCTAAGCTCCAAACGCTAACCTCAAAGTTCTGTGTGTCAGGAAGGGAGATGGATGCCAAAGAAAGTGCACTCCTGTTCATGCCTTCTGTGGATATGGGGAGACTGGAGCAGCCAGTCTGTGCTTTGAACTGCTGCTGAGGTACACTCACCTCCTCTGCATGCCATTGGTTTTCCAGCTCTGGGCCAGCACTACACTGCTCACCACTGGTTTCCCCCGCAAGGTCACATAATCGTCAGTCATGTCTCCATTGAAGTTGCCACAGAGGCCACACACTTTGTTCTGCAGTCTCTCGCTGATGCTGATTTTAATAACATTGAAACCATTGTAGTAAATCTGGATGTCAGGGCTGGTGTCAATCACCAGAAACCCCTCGCTGCTGTAGATTTTGGTTGCCAAGCCAGTTATAAATGGGACATTTACTTGTGTGCCGTTCACCTATTAGAGCCAGAAACACAGGAAGTTGTTAGTGGGGGGGCTGGGATTAAAGAGCCAGATTTTGAAAGCCCCGTAATCTCTACCACAGTTATTCAACCCAGCCTTTGTGCTGGGCCGTCAACCATGATGTATCACAAAGTGAGTGGCTGGGTTCCAATAAAGCTTTATTTACAAAATCATACAGGTGTGAGTGGAGGGGGCAGTTCAATCAGCAAACCATCATGCTCAAAAGCATGAGGAAATGCTTTTAGTCCCAAGAACCCACACGGAAAAAGTCGGGCATGGTAGCTCATGCCTGTAATACCAGAGTTGGGGGAGGGGGGCACTGAAACAGGAGGATCTCTGGGATGTACAGGGCAGCCAGTCTAGACTCTTCCAAGCTGGTGAGAGACTTCCATCTCCAAAATAAAAGAAGTCAATAAAGATGGGCAGCGCCTGAGGGATGATAGACTAGGCTGTCCTCTGGCCTCCACAAAAGCCAGAGCACACACAGTGTGCTTACATACATACTGATACACAGACACAGCAAGTATATTGGCCACAGGCCATAGTCTGACAACTCCTGCCCTGGAGTTTAAGGACATACACTTATCTTGCAGTTTCCCTACAGGAGGCAAACTGCAGAAACATAAGAGTTAAGAGAGAAGAAAACATCAGGATCATATTGCCTTCCGGGAGTGGACAAATTTTTTGTGTTAAACTTTCCCCAGCATCCACCAATTACTGAAAATGACACCATAATCTTGTTCTAAGGGGAGTTCAACCTGGTTACAGTGGACCTGGGGAGTGCTGCCATGTTTATTGTTTTCTTGTTTATAATGTGCAAACCTGAGGTCTTCCCAGACGTCTTATAAAAACAATATTTTCTGCATTTGTCATTTTCCTTCTTTATATAACATTTCTTAGCCCTTGAGATGGCATATAACATACTTTTCCTGTGCTTACAAAATAAATTGGATTTCCCCCTCTGGTTATTAGTAACATTCCATAAAAAATATGGCTTTAAAAATCTGCTTTGGGGTATTCCTCGGCAGTGCTATCTGTGTGGCTCTCCTGGTGGTCACTTTCACCTCCTCTCGTGCTCTCGGCCAGTGCAGCTGTGTCTGCGCAGGCCAATTTGCAAAAGGAATTAGAGTATCAAAACCAGTAGTAGCTGGGGCTGGAGAGATGGCTCAGAGGTTAAAGGCACTGCCTGCTCTTCCTAGAGGTCCTGAGTTCAATTCCAGAAACCACATGGTAGCTCACAACCATCTATAATGTGATCTAATGATCTCCTGTGGCGGATGGCATACATACATGCAGGCAGAGCACTGTATACATAATAATAAATAAATAAATCTTAAAAAAAAAAAAACCAGTAGTAGCTTTCCTGGAACCTAAAAGCCAGCAGTGAAACCCAGATTCTTTCTTTTAAGCTTGCAAAGAGCCATTCTCCTGCCTGGCACTATATACTAAGCTATTTGCCGACTCTTTAAATAAAGATGCGTTCAATGTTAGATTTTGCTGAACTGGTTGTGAAAGGCAGGTAAGGGGCACTATATTCCAGCATGTCAATGTAGCTCTCTCCTCCTCACACCCTCCCTCTCACCTGAGCTCACTGTGTTGGAGCCTGGCTCCATCTTTTGGGTCAACCTGATATGACCAGTCTGACATAACTACAGACTGGGGACTCAATAGTTCAGAAAAACAATTAGATTTTTCCTAAGTGGAATGGGTAGCGTATTCAAATCAAATTGTGGTTATGGCGGTGAGTGGCTTCTTCGCAAGTATTAACATACAGGGCTTAGATCTATAAGGAAAAACAACCAAGGCAGTGGCCCGGAGGAAGAATCGACCTAAGATAAATTCGTCATTTTCTTTCCGTTGGAATGTCATCTTGGGCCCTCTGGTAGAGACAGTTGCTCCACTGGGCTTTATTTAGGTTGCTGCTTTTACAGGCAAATGTTTACCTTCTCTTTTTAGAGAAAGCATGGCAAAGATGAGGCTTGATCGTAGAATAAGTGAGCAATGCCAAGAATAATTGCAAAGTCTCTTAAAAGCTAATGAGATGCTTTTTAGAAATTAATCCAGAGTAAAAGCTGACTTATCTACCATTTTATCACCTGGAGCTCGATTGCCACCCTACCGCCATTATAGCCTGAGATGCTAATTCCTGTCTTTGGAAGCATCAGTGGCCAAGGCAGGGGCCCATTCGTACGGCCACGGGAGCTTCGTGCTTTAAATCTCTGGTACAAGGACACTTGGGGGCAGCCCGTTATTGCTCTTCAGTTGTTATTTGGGATAAACTACAGTGAGCAGCCAGATACCACACCCAGGGGTCCCTTGGCACACTTCATAAGAATCGAAGTCAGGTCGTCACCTTTACAGTATTCCGGTCATTGATGAGAATCTGCTCTTCGTTGATATAGAAATAGACTGGTGAGATGATAGTGAGATTGGGTGAGGACCACTTGTCGAAGTTGATGATGAGCTGGAAGGAAATGTCCGGCAGTTTCTGGCAGATGGTGGAGAGCACGAAGGCGCAGTTGGCAGGGAAGCGCAGGAAGGCTCCATCGAAGGTGCGGAAGACACCGCCCCCTGCCGCCAGGCAGTAGGAGGTCTTGGTGCTGAAGCATCCACGCACCCCACTGCGCAAAGCGCACTCTTCGTCCGACTTGCACTGGCGTGGGTCACACTGGATCAGGTTGCGCCTGAAACAGCGGCAGCGCCGCGTGCAGTCACTGTTCCAGAATAGCTGCTTGGGCTGGAAGAGAGGTGCCATTTGAATTAAACTGTGAACTCAGACAGCAGTCAAAGCTGGAGACCCCCAAAGCCCGCTTAGCCACCCTTTAATGCGTTCTGGAGTTCGCACCAGAGAGCAATGGAGTCTGCCTTCATTCAAACGTTTGTCCCGCTTATGCAATTTGGAGGCCAAATAATATGCAATTTAGACTTTATTGGTCTCAATCAAGGACTCTGAGATCTTAATGGCTGGGATTGCTGAACTAATCAGAGCCTACCTGAACGTGCAGCTAGCTGTTGGGACTAGGTGAGGAAGAAAAAGACATTGTCGGTTTTCTGAAGCCTGAGAATCATGCTTTTAAGAAATAGAGGCTCCACTTTAAGATGAAATTTAAATTCACTTGGGAATGAGAGATCAGTCAAAAGAAAACGATAATCAACTCTCACGATCAAGCATTTCAAAAATTTCCGGCACCCACCCTTCCCCCACTCCAGCCTCTCCTGGTTTATTTCTATTGCAAGCGCCTCCATTTGTCTCTGGGTGCTAATGGTGAGATGTCTGGCTCTCATCATAAAACAAAACAACAACAACAAAAAAAAACCTCTGAGACCAGGCCACTAGGAAGCTGGTCCCAGCCCTCACCCTCCCTCAGAGGAACCATCCAGAACTGTTAAAGTGTCTCTAGCACGAGTCTCCTTTACTTATTTTATATTCTTCCTCAAATAGGCAACAATCTGTAGACACATTCTACTCCTCATATTCTTTTTTTTTTTAGAAAAATATGTATTATTTATTTATTGTATATGAGTGCCTTATCTGCAGAGGAGAGCATCAGATCACATTATAGATGTTTGTGAGCCACCATGTGGCTGCTGAGAATTGAACTCGGGACCTCTGGAAGAGCAGGTGGTGCTCTTAACCACTGAGCCATCTCTCCAGCCCAGAGTTTATATTCTTAATCTTGTACTCTATCTAGATTGGGAATGTTGAGGAAGGGCCATCCATGGCTATCCACATGGGAGGACCACAGTAAGTAGACAATAAAAACTAGGGCTACTCCCTGCCTTCAGGCTGAGCATCCCTTGTCTTAAGTGCTAAGGACCAACAGAGTTTGCATCTGGGAGTTTTTCTGACTTAGGAGTAATTGCACATATGTGATGAGATATCTTGGGAACAGGACCCAGGTCCAAACATGAAATTCGTTTATGTTTCATATGTTCATTCTACACTTATCCTGAAATTTTAATACAATATTTTATATGTCTTGTGTCAAGGTTTCATACTGTGAGGTTGTTTTTAGCTATAGCATCAAGACTGTGCTCAAAGGGCTTCATATTTTATAGTATTTTGTATTTCAGATTTTTGATTAGAGATGTTTAAGTTATATCAATTTACCAGATAGTACTATCCAGAAAAAATGGTTTTTTGTTTTTGTTTTTGTTTTTGTTTTTGTTTTTTCAGAAAAGATGTTTTAAGACACACAAAGGGGCCTATGATTCTGTCTGGTCACTGTTTTCTATCTAACTACAAATTTAACAATACCCTGGTATTGACTGATTGTGACTCAGATTCAAGGGTGAACAGAGGGCAAGCTCTTCTAGCCAGTGCATCATTCATCCTCCAAGTGAAGACATCAGAAGCCTGGTCCTTGCTCCTTCTAGCTCTGTAACATATTCCGGGTCCCCACAACCCCCACAGACTGACTTCATTTCTCTTATCAGATTTTTACAATAATTGAGCGGTTGGCCTGGCCTCTGTTTGATAAGAACATTACATTGGTGGGAAAGGGACAATAACCTGATGTTTGTGGATATGATCAAGGGTGAATCATTAATCCAGAGAAGACCTTGATTGTGAAACCAGCATCAAAGGGAAGTGCCTGGCCCCATGCTGCCTTCTTTACCTTAATTAGACATGACAACGACAGCTGGGTGATTACCCTACATGCTAATGACTAGATGTGTTCCCTTTTTATTTCCAAAGAAATCTGCTGTATAAACAAAGCCTCCAAGCTTGTTTGAATTGAGGCAAATGGATGTGGATTATTTGTTCTGTGACTTTGCCACTTCCCAGATAGAAGCTGTTGTCAAAACCCACTGACTTTCTGACGAAAACCAGATAATAATGCTTATAGTCCTAATAGCTAACCAAGGGTTGTTACGAGCCTTTCTGAAGGATTCAGATTGATTTTATATGCACCATTTCATTAACATGCATATATATATATATATATACTTTTTTTAAAAAAACAAAATGTTTCTCAAAAGAATAAGAACTACCACCATACAAGAGCAGCTACCAGTCACTGAAGGGCTGAGGGCCAGGTACCAGGCTGGGCAGCTAGCATGGGGCATTGCATTTAGATGACCCCATAGAGGAGCCACTTTCAGCCACATTTCATTCATAAGGAGGCAGAAGGTCAGAGAAACGATACGGTTTGTTCAATGTCACTCCTCCAACAGCAAGATAGCTATGGCCAAGTGCAAGCCCTGTTCTCTTCGGCCACACTGACACTTAGGATCCCTGTGGAGGGGTATATGACATAGTTGATAGACACATCTGGGTCATCACCAGGCTGGGAGCAGAGTGTAGACATGTGCTCTTTGGGTCTGGAGTCTGCTTATAACAGCTTCCAGATGAGAACACCCAAATGATTTTCTTCTATACACTTTGCCTTGTCCCTTCAAATGATCTTCCTAAGAGTTAACCTGGGCCCCAGCTCTTCCGAGAAGCCCCCTTATTAGTTTTACTATTCCGTCACATTCACCCTGTCTTTCTAATATAACCTCCCAATGCCTTTTCCAATGAAAATGAAATTGAGCATAATGCCTACATTTCTATTCTTTTATTTATTCCCCCAAATAAAGGCAGCTCAGTCAATCTCAAATGAGTCAATGCATCTTTACAGAAAGGAGGCATTATTTATTTTTGCCTAGTTGAGTTCCAGTTCAGACACTTCAATTAGATTTCTGGCAAGCAGCTCCCACCTTCATTTAAAATTGATCTACTCTGCAGGGTATCATTTTTCACTTGTTGATATGTTACTTTGTAATTGTTTCCCTCTTTAAAGCACAATTTTTGTTTCTCTTCTGAGTAGGTTTTTTTTTTAAGTCCCTTACATCAGGGAACACTCTTCCTTGTCCTCCACGAGGCTACTTGCGTAGTGGCTGGCACACATCCAAGGCCCAGTGTTTGTGGGTTAGTGGTCTGCTCACATTTGACTGAAGATTAGGCTTGAGGCAAAAATGTCTGGCTGAAGACCTTGTCCTCAAGGCTTTTCTTAGTTTGGCGTTACGGCACGTTAAAGATTACAGGGCTATGGACGTGCCTCCATGGTAGAACACTCACCTAGTGTGTTCTAGGACCCGGGCTCTCTCCCCAGTACTGCCTCTTCCCCAGATCTAAATAGTAAAATGATTTAGCAAGCCAATGTGTTTTCTTGGGAGATGTGGAGGAGGGGGTCTCTTCATTGGCATTCTGTTTACACACCCCGACACCAGTGGGGAGAACCAAAAGGTAGGGGTGAAGGCTAGAGGTAAGCAGTCCAGCCCTTCTAGGGTTGCTATCAGAGTGACAAATAGCACGTGTGGGAGCAGCTTCAACAGCCGGAGAGGGAAGGCCACTCCTCCCAGCCTCTAGCCCCATATTTTCTGCTTAAAAACATCCTTAACGGAGACAGCTACAAATGTCAGATTCACAGCCACTGTATTTCCAAACTAGAGTGCCACCAGAAGCTTTCAGACATGAGATTTATAGGGAGGCGGTCAGAAGGGCCTAGAGAAAGGAGCGAGAGAAAGGAGGAGGCCTTGCCCATGCCGGGAGGCAGGCGCATGGGATTCCAAATCTCACAGGGAGCAAAGGCCTCCCCGGAACACTAGTTAACTCCTGCACTTCAGCTCCCTTACTCCACATCCATCACCACGGAGCAGGAGGCCTGGGCAGTTCTGGCTGTCCTGCTGGCCTTTGTAGAGAAGCCTGCCTGGTGTGGAGGAAGAGGCCTCCTGTACCCACCTCATAGTATTTGCCATCCGAGTAGCAGCCGCAGTTGTGGGGCAAGATGCAGCTCTTGCCGTTGAGGACGTAGCCCGCATCACACTGGCAGCCCTCCACACAGTAATGATTGCAGTCACTCTTCAGGCGGATAGCAGCACAGCGAGGCTGGCAGACGCTCACACAGCTCTCATAGTGGCTGTTGGGGGGACAGGTGACCGCTGGAACAGAAGCAACCAGGCAAGTCACAAGGAGCTGTAAATGGCTTTCTCACAGCCTTGCTCGGGGAGGAAGAGAGTTCCTGGTGAGGGAAGAGGTGTGAGGCTTGCCACTTTCCTTCATTCGTACTCTTTGCTTGTGAAAAGCCTTTGCCTACTTCCTTGCAGCTTAATTGACAGGCTGGTGTGTGCAGAAGGAAGGGGCTGGCGTCTCTTCACATAATGTTTGTCCTCTCTTCAGTGTTGGCTTTTGCAGCCTTTATTGCCTGCCACTGTGAAAACCCACGGGCCACAATGAATCCTCATGAGGGCTAGACAAGGCTGATACACTAACGGAGCTTCATTCATATCGATCCTCTTATTCACACTCCCGCGGACCAAACGCCCCATCCTTCAAGACCCACTTAGAGAGTCATGAGATAGTGCCCCCCTGCTGTTACCAATGCCAGTCATACGAACCTCCAAACCTCCATCGAACCTTCAGTCTAAACCTGTGGCTTATCAGCAAGAGATTCCTGAGCCACACGATCTCTGAAAATGTGTGTGTGCGTGTGTGTGTGTGTGTGCGTGCATGTGTACGTGTGTGTGCGTGTGCGCGCGCACGTGCATACACAAATTGGCCTGAATCAATTACCTTCTATGTTCTGAGATGCATCTAAAGCTGTCTCTATGGAAGGTAAGCAAGGTGCTGATGACTAATGTTGTGTTCTGGCATGAAATGCAGACAGGTTATTTAGGCTCTCTGACCCTCATCGTCTTTGCGTCCAAGATGCAGATTACCAACAGCGCCTGAATTTGTATGCCCAGAGGAGCTCCATGCACATCGGGTTCAATGAGTATTTACCAATCACTAGAACAAGGCTCGCTGGCTTGAGAGTTTTACAGCAGCTGTTATCTCAGTCAATGCGTACTAAACGCACAGCAACTATTTACATGGGAACTTCTCTATAACACAGGTAAGGTTTCAAGGCTCATCTTTCATATAGTGGTAAATAACTACTTGTAGAGTACACAGTCCTAAGAATATTAATATATAGATGTGCTTATATCAAACTACCACAGTATGCTATTTATACACGTGTGTGTGTGCTTGTAAATTTCAGTTCAAAAGATAATGCTCTCATGTCATAGAAAATATAAATGCCCTAGGTGCGATTACTAATAAATTCCAGTGGATTCTTGCTCAAATTGTCTATGCACATAGATGCGTGCGCATGCATCTTAGCCACAGCGGGGAGGCACAGAACGGAGCAGAAGCGACAAACCTTGCCACACAGTGCCGGGCGGACAAGAGGGCGGCCAGCAGGTGCAAAGGGCGGATCAGCGGCAGGAGGGGAGGGGGAGAGGAAGAGCAGGACAGGGGAGGGGGGCCCGCAGAAGAAGGGGGAGAAAAAGGGCCGAGAAGGGGAAGGGGGAAGCGAAAGGATAGGAACACAACCACTACCACCACCACCACCAGCGGAGCATCACCAGCACCACCACCAGCGGAGCAGCACCACCACCACCACCAGCGGAGCAGCACCACCACCAGCGCAGCGGAGCACCACCACCAGCAGCGGAGCAGCACCACCACCAGCGGAGCAGCACCACCACCAGCAGCAGCAGCACCACCACCATCAGCAGCGAGAGCACCACCACCAGCAGCATCTTAGCACCCACCAGCAGAGCAGCACCACCACCAGCAGCAGCGAGCAGCATCACCACCACCAGCGATGCACCACCAGCAGCATCGAGCACACCACCAGCATAGCCTTAGCACCACCACCATCATCATCTGCATCACCACCACATCAGCAGCATCACACCACCATCATCATCTTATCACACCACCATCATCAGCTTCATCACATCACCACCATCATCATCTTATCACCACCCCACCATCATCATATCACCACCACCATCATCATCTTATCATCACCACCATCATCATTATATCACCACCACCATCATCATCTTATCACCACCACCATCATCATCTTATCTCACCCACCATCATCATCTTATCATCACCACCATCATCATCTTATCATCACCACCACCATCATCATCTTATCACCACCACCATCATCATCTTATCATCACCACCACCATCATCATCTTATCACCACCACCATCATCATCTTATCATCACCACCATCATCATCTTATCACCACCACCATCATCATCTTATCACCACCACCATCATCATCTTATCATCCACCACCATCATCATCTTATCATCACCACCATCATCATCTTATCACCACCACCATCATCATCTTATCATCACCACCATCATCATCTTATCATCACCACCATCATCATCTTATCACCACCACCATCATCATCTTATCATCACCACCATCATCATCTTATCATCACCACCACCATCATCTTATCATCACCACCACCACCACCATCTTATCATCACCACCACCATCATCATCTTACCACCACCACCATCATCATCTTATCATCACCACCATCATCATCTTATCATCACCACCATCATCATCTTATCATCACCACCACCATCATCATCTTATCATCACCACCACCACCATCATCTTCATCAACATCATTGCTGTTGTCATTGTAGTTGCTGCTGCAGTGCTAGAGATCCAACCCAGGGCCTCACACGTGCTAGGTAAGCACTTTGCCACTGAGCTATGCCTTCAGCCCCTGAAGTCTTTGGCAGACGCCATCACCGCTGCCCTGTAGGGGGAGAGGCTGTGCCAAGGAACAAACAAGGAGATTTGGTCTCCTGAGGCTTCCATGAGTACAATCAAGTTTTCTGAATTCTGGAAATGTGGAGAGGAAAAGAGGAAAAAGCTCTTTCCGCTACATGTGCATTTCTTTGAGCCTTATTATCTTTTCATTTGTTTATAATCATTTTCCTGTCTCCTGTGAATTGCCTTTTCTCATCCATTACACACTGTGTTGTTGAAGTTTCTTCTTATTAGACTGTAAGTGCTCTTTATAAATTAAAAACACGCTTTTGTGTGTTGCATGTATTATAAAATATTTATCATTTTCTCTGACTTGGCTTCTTTTTTTAAAATGTGCATTTTTAAAATTATGTTTTTGCCATGTAGAGATGTAAAAATTTTATGAGGTCAAATTTATCTAGTTTTCCTTAATAGCTTTGAGTATGTGATTGGGGAAGAGAGACTCAAACTCCATTGTTTCATTCTAGTTCTTTTATATTTCAATTTTAAAATGTTTAATCTTTATACAGTCTGGATTTTATTTTGTACCAGAAATGAAGGGAAGACTAAACTCTTATATATTTCCCAGAGAGTTTTTCTACCATCTCTTTCTTATATAAATCTTCCTTTTCCTCAAGTTCTTTGAAACCAATTTTCTATATACTGATTTCTATTGATTAGGATAAGTGGTTCTCAACCTTTCTAATGCTGCAACCCTTTAATACAGTTCATCATGGTGGTGACTCTCCCAACCATAAAATTATTTTGTTGCTACTTCATAACTGTAATTTTGCCACTGCTATGAACCACAATATAAATATCTGATCTATAAGCCCCAATGGAGTTGCGACCTACACGTTGAGAACCACTGGATTCAGTGGTTAGGTTTTTTGCTGACGTGCTTGTCTTTCACCCATTGCTCTTCCCATCATTGTATTTCTTCTTGTTGTTAATTTGTGCTAGTTAACTAGTTCCTGTGAAAGTCTTAATAGCGAGTATTAATTAATTGATTACTATATTTAACATCGATACTATTAATAGAAAATATTAATAGTAAAATATAGCCATTTTCATATCTGGGAAGACGCTCATTTCTCTTTCTCCATATTTAAGACTTTGGACTCTTCTCTGGCATCCAAACAACACTGAGAACATGGTGGGTGAGCAAAAGACATCTGATCATCGTCAGAATCAAGGTTTCACATTTTAAATACTAATTTATTGCTTCCCTCACTTTCTACATGTGATTCTGAGAGCTGGAGAATGATGACTGGTTGTGTGGGTTGTGGTCAAGAACGTGACTCTTGCTGAGGCCAGCAGACCCATTTAAAGCTGCGCCTGGGCAGATGACAGGGTGCACAGATCCCCCTGAAAAGCAATGTAATGGGATGGACTGAAACACACTTTGGAATCAGGCTCCTCTGGCTTTGAACCCTGCCTCTGCCATGAACTGGCAGGGTCACCTTGCACAGGTCCCTTATGCTGGCTGAACTCATTTTATCCTCTATAAAATGTGGGCAATACTGCAGCTCTCTCCTTAATCGGTTGTTAAAATGAAATAGTTTACAAGCTGCTAGTTTCTTCATTTTCCATGAGTAACAAGGTACTTGGTACTTGGTACTTGCATGGTTTTGGTGGTACCATTGATAATAGGAATAGTTGTAGCAACCCATTTTTTAAAAATTAATCAACAGGAATTTGTTGGATTTTTCAGGGGACTAAATAAAACAAGTCCTTAACCACTAAAATCTAATAAAAGGGAAATGGAAACTGATGCTGCTAACCAATTTTGACTGATCATAACCAAGTACTTAGAGATGGGGGTCAGAGAGGAAGCCGTCCTTGATGGCCAGTGGGGCGATGCTCTGTGTACACACTTCTCTACTTCCCCAAGTTGCTTTCTTTATGGACACTGCCTACTTCTCAGTTCCCCTCTAGATCAGGTCCACAAGTCCACATGCTGCGACCTGAACAGGTCAAATGGCAAGGGCTAAGGAGCACAGTCTGCTTAGCTACGATTCGAACCTTTTACTGTGCTCTCAACACCCCCTACTCCAAGTTCCTAGCCAAGCGACTAAAATTAGCATGACAGCCTCAGCTGATGGGATTTTAGGTGGGGTTAGTAATTAAGACAATTTATCTCTCGTTTTCACTCCAAGGCCATTTGCTCAATGTGGGTAGAGAGGTTTTCAATGCATTTACAAATAAGGTAATTGAGTAATAAATTATCCCATTGATAGCAACAGCCAATATTGTTGAGAAAAATTGGCATTCTACCTTGTTACCAATAAAGCACATGTTGAATGAGCAATTTGGTTTAACCCCCCCCCCCCTTTTTTCCCCGAAAGTACTATTCTTATACCTAACAGGACAATAACAGATTGGATTAAGTGTTAGAGGATTGACGACCCCAACTTCCCAGAGGTCAAAGTCACCTAAGATACAAAGAACCTTTTTCAAATGTCTCAAATTAGAAAGCTAAGCCACTTAGGGGCTTACAAAGATTGACTCACCAGCCACAAAGTATGCGTGGACCAGACCTAGGCCCGCAACACATATGTAACTGATGGGCAGCTTGGGTCTTCATGTGGGTCCTCTAGCAAGTGGAGCAGGAGTTGTCTCTGGCATGGACTCTGTTGCCTGCTTTTGGATCTCTTTCCCCTAACTGGGCTGCCTTGACCGGCCTTAGTGGAAGAGGATGTGCTTAATCCTGATGGGACTTGATGGGCCTGGGTGGGTTTGTACTCGGGGGAGGGGGGGAGCTCCCTTTTTCTGACTGAAAGAGAAGGAGGAAAGGGGGAAGAGAGTAGGAGAATGGGACCAGGTAGAGAGGAGGGATGGGGTGGGCTGGGATCAAGATGTAAAATAAATAAGTTTAATTTTAAAATGTCAAAAAAGAAAGAAAGAAAGAAAGAAAGAAAGAAAGAAAGAAAGAAAGAAAGAAAGAAAGAAAGGGGGCAAGGAGAAAGAGAGCCAAGCCACTTGCAACTATGCCTTGTCCCCAACCCCATCCACATGTCATCTTCAAAAGCATGTCAACTTTTTCTCTGGTTTCAGCTCTTCTCTTTATCAGTCACAGCCACTGTCCTCCCACCTACTCTGTCTTTTGGATGTTTACCCCTGTTTTGAAATGCTGAAACAGGAAAAATCTAAGCCACTCTGTGCTGGGACCATTCTCAGTCGCCCGTTCACTGTGATGTGTCAGCCTGGGACAAGCTGGGGACAAGCTGGGGACATCTGGTCTAAGGCAGGGGTAGAATCCAAGGTTAATGTTGAGGCGGGCAGACTTGAGTTTCAACACCATGAAGAGAAGTCTCCATGACTAGCTTAACCAGTGTACACAGGTCACAACCAGTGTTTGGACAGAATTTTGAAGACAGAAGAGGTTACTGGTATGGAAGACAGGAAGAAATGAGAAATCATCTTCATGTATTTTATCACTAGTCAAGCTCCGCCATAGAGTAACTTTGTCCTTAGATGGAGGGTCATAGGGCTTCCTAATGGGATTCTTTTTCCTTCCCACAAGTGACAAAAGCTGAAGGAGAGTCCTTGTTGATGTTAGCTTGTCCTTGTTCGTCACAGCTAGACATGATGGCATTTGGCGTATATTATACTTGTCTGTCCCTCAATCCCCCTGTCCAATCCATTTCAGCCATCCCAGAGCATCAGAGACAATAAGGGAGGCTCCAAAGAAAGAGCTAGCTCCCTGTGACAGACGTCAAGAAGAAGCAGGCTCGGTCCCCCTCCAAGCATGCTTTTTGACCCTGTGCTATGCTGAGCTCCCTCTGCCAAGAGCCTGGCTTTCTGATTTAGAGGAAGTCAAGCACTCCAGTCCCATAGCACTGACTCCAGTGAACCCCCAGTAGTCCTGGAGATGACTCAGATGTTTTATAAGCATATTTGTTTGATTGAAGACACTACTGTTTGTCCAGACAGTTATCCACAGACAACATGGCCCTGAACTCAAGTACCGAACTTGGATGATATAGTCTTGGAATTTTTCCCTTCCCTCCTCTATCCACCCCAATTTCCATGAATCAAATGGCAGTGTGTGGAACTCAGACTGACTTGATCATTAAACTACAATAGCTCTGCATCCAAATCTCTCCTTTCCAGGATCAAAATGGGAGTTTGTTCTCTGTGAAGCCCGCTGTACCTCTTACTTAGAGCTCTGGGCATTCAGTGCTAATTTGCCGCTGTTTTATACAATCAGACGTTTTATATAAAGAAATGTGCTATAGTGAGTGAGACTGGGATCGGAAAATAGGCCACAGCAGGTTAACTAAAGACTCACAGTGATTTTGCCACCAACTCTCTCCTATGTGTACATGCTGAACACAGGCAAAGACCCTAGCTAACTCTTTTCCCATAGTCCCCTGGTATAGCGCATGGGCGTTGGGGCGAGAGGGTCAAATCCCAGCCTTGCCACTGAGACTATCTGTTGTTAGTCAAGTCACTTAACTCCTTTGAGTTTCAATTTTCTTTGCCAAATTGGGTTATTGAAAATAATCAATGCTATACTACTGATAGAGTAGTGTGGCATGGGTTCAACTCACAGCAAGTGATTAATATAATACACCACCTAATGTGTATTGTGCACTGGGATTCCAAAGACCTGTTTTGATCCTTCGGATGTTTCTATATATAAATGATACAGGCAGCAAATGGCTGTTCTTTGGGGAACAAGCTGAGTATCAGGAAGGAGAAGTGAGTTGGTTCAAGATTACACTGATCCTTAAGGACTAAGTCAAGGCTCAGATCCATGAACTCCCTCCCTTTGCTAAGGCTTTTAATACTCTGCCATGTTATAGTCATGAAGACTGGTATATGATATGTAGGCATGCTATATTATATTTCTCAAAATGAATGACATATAGGGAAGATATGTAAATTACCCATGCACTGGTGGACCCGTGAGGTTCTAGATCAGTGTTTCTCAACCTGTGGGTCACAACCCTTTTGTGGGTCACATGACCCTTCCACAGGGAGTCACATGTGAGGTATGTTGCATATTGCATATTTACATTACAATTCATAACAGTAACAAGATTACAGTTAGGAAGTGGCATGAAAATAATTTTATGGTTTGGGGGGTCACTACAACATGAAAAATTGTATTAAAGGATCATAGCTTTAGGAAGGCTGAGAACCACTGCCTCTTCCCCTGTTAGTGTCTGGGAAGCATTTTGTGGTGTACTTGGAATTCAAATGCAGCATGTGATGTTTCGTGTTTTAAATACATGGTCTCATTCCATCCTCCAGGGTAACCCATCAAATTCATGGTGTTGACCCCTCTCCACAAGGAAAGAAAGAAAGGAAGGAAAGAAAGAAAGAAAGAAAGAAAGAAAGAAAGAAAGAAGACTGTAGGAGGCTACACCATCTGTTTCAGATAATGGACCCAGTTTCAAATGAAGTCTCTTCTTCAGTGTGCTCTCACTTCTATGGAGTTGGAAGACCAACCTCCCACACCAATCAGAAATGAGGAAGAGAAAGAGAGTTAGGAGAAAGACTCACAGCAGGATGTGTAGTTCCTCCAGCCAGTCACTGCGATTCCTTGAGTCTGGCAGGTGCTGGCATAGTTTTGTAGCCAGCTGCAGGCAGTCTGCACTGCACCCCCATCAATACACGAGTCAAACAGACAGTTTTTGTAGAAGAAGGTGGGGTTGACTTTGCTGTGACACTTGGCAAAACCAGCATTCTGGTTGGGGATCAGGCTGCACAGCTGCTGTACTTTGGAGAACCCTTCAACCTTGGCACAGGATGGGCAGCGGTCCCCACAGCCTACTTGGCAGAAGGTATCCCTCTTTACCCAGCTCTGCCCAAACTCACTGATACTCAGTGCAAGCAACCCCATGGGCATCTCCAGGTCATCATCAGGGTTGCCATTATAGCGTCCACAGAGGCCATGGGTGCTGTTCTGCATGCTCCGGGGGACAGTGATGGACAGGAAGGTTTTCCAGTCATACACAACCTTCAGACCAAAGTCAGTTTCCACGACCACGTGAAAGCCAAACGAAAAGATGTTTATCTTCCCTTGTCCTAACTTCAGGGGCAGGTACAACCGTTCATTGTTGACCTGTAAGAGACAAAGAGGAGAGGAGAAGCCCAGTTGGCCTAAAGATTTCTCAGTCCTCCTAATCATTAGTCTCTTGAGGGACACATCCCACAGAGAGATTTCCCAGGTAAGACACGGGCTTTGTGTGTAGCATTGTTTATGCCAGTCAACTCTTATTATGAGGATTTTGAACACACTTAAATGACTATCCTTTGTACACTAATATACCTATTTATTTCAGTGCCTTCTGTTTATACAGCATTATTTTCCCCTAGGAGTTCAAATTGTTTTCTCTAAGGTAATGGGAGGATAATAAAAATTCAATTAACGTTGAGAATAAAATGCCCAAACCTAGAACTCCTGTGTTTCTATTTCTAGCTCTACTATGGATTTATTTTAGGCAATCTCCAATTTATTAATTCCATTGGGATTTTTTTTTAGGCTGACTTCACTCTGTTGGCTCCTCTGCCTGGCATCACCCATCAGCATCTCTCCCATCTTCACACTGTGTCCCCATGTTACCTCTCTAATAAAGCAAGATTTTCTAGTCTAAGACCATGGATCACTCCCATGCCTGGGCAAGCACAGAATGTCAGATTCATAATTCTTGTGTGTTTTCATCTACTGTGGGTCAAGATCAAACATATGCACATGGCCACTGAAATGCATACATCACAACCTGCCTTGTGGTACAACTGGTTATAGCTGCTTCTGGCTCACCTTTAAGATCACAAGCGACTTAAGGACAGGAACCATTATGTCCTCTTTCTCTTTATGACCTCCTAAGCCATGGTTTAGTTTCCCAAATTAAAGAAGCACGCCATCCTAGGACACCATCACCTATGATTCAAGTGTGGAAGGCGGTTTCCTTATTCTAACAAGGACCTTCATACCCAGTCACCGTGGCTGTGGTACAGTGATAACTCAGATGATCTTGGTCCACACAAGGGCAACCCCTGGCCAGTGAATGACCTATGTGGGTGACCAGCTCCACGATGCATATCATGTTCAAAATGTCTAGCACCTGAGTATTTAAAGCCAGTCTTCATCTCTTCCCCTAGGCTTTTCCTTGCTTTCTGAAGAAGCCCCACCTTGGGGCTTGCTTCTAATGAACCTTCCACAAGAAATCAAGAAGATGTTCCTCTTTTATGCCTTTTCTCTAGACAATCTTCACCCCTCAGCATTCATTCAGCATTCTCTACTTCTGTGGCTATTTGTCTAGGCAGAATCCATTCATCTAACAGCCATTAAGGCAGCAACTGCTGTGCACCAAGCATAGCGCTAGGCTGGGGTAAGGAATGCATACTTTTCCCCCAAGGCAAAGACTTGAACAGATAGGAGATCATTGATAAAAGCAGTGCTGCAGGTACAGAGATGCATAGGCCTCAGACTCAGCCTGGAGACAGAGTCAGTGGGTCCTACAGATGATAGTACCCACACAGAGTCTTAAAGAATACATAGGCCGGGTGAGGCAAGGAGGAATGAGAGTGAAGAAGGGAACTCCAAGCAAAGAGCATAAGCCAAGCAAATGCCCAAGCAAGACAAAACACCTTAATAACAATGAGGATGATCACATCCTAGTACTGATGGAACATAAGAGGCAACCTTGGGAGTAGAGGGTGAATCTGAAGACAGAGATGCTGGAAGGACATAGGTCAAGGACGGCCTCGTTTTCAGTGTCAAGTAGGGAAAGAGGCCGTGACAGAAAGCCTGACCCATGAAGGTCAGGCTTCGGGTGAGGGGAGTTTATCTAAGATGATTGAAGGGGAATTTAGTGGAATAATGAGATCAGAAGTCAGACTGCAAAATACACTGTACATAAAATAACAAGTAGGATGCTGGGCATGGTGGTGCATGCCTTTATTCCCAGCACTTGGGAGGGAGAGGCAGGCAGACTGGATCGCTGTGAATTTGAGGCCAGCCTGGTCTACAAAGTGAGTCCAGGACAGCCAAGAGTACACAAAGAAATTCTGTCTTAAAAAACCAAAAAATTAAAATAAAAAAAATAAAATAAAATAACAAGTAAGAAATCCAGAAAGAAGACCCACGGAGGAGTTCTGTTAGGAAGGTAGCAGGCATGGGAGACAGAGTGTGGAGGGCTGGGCTTCAGCCTAGAGTAAGCATGTTTGTAGGTAGGAAGGGAAGACTACAGACAGTGACGGGTGGAAGACACGGGAGGAAGGGAAGATGGCAGACAGGCCACATCCATGGGGTTTGAGACAGTGAGGAGAGATGTCTGCGTCTGGGCTGGGGGGAGACTGAAAGGTGAGTCATTAAGAGGCAGGATCCCTCAAGGATGGAGGGAGAGGGGGGGGTGAGACACAGATTTTTTTTCCAACAGGAAGCTTAAAGATAGAAGCAGGTGGGCAAACTGATGTTGGCCCAGCAGATCACCAGGGAAGTAGAGGCCACAGAAGGTCAGGCCCACCCTAAAGGCTCAGAGTCTTGGCTTATGAGTGTAGCTTGTTCTTCTTGCATTCTGGGTTCTTTATTACATGTTGTCACACAGGAGACTCCACCCTAGCGAGGTAAAGTAATGGTTAAATACTGCACACCGGCACTACCAAAGAGAACCTTGAAAGAAAGCATGCCCTCCAACCCTTACAAGCTCAGGGCTCCCTGTCCCTGTTGCCTCAGGAGTGCTACTCTGCCACAGTCCACTGCTATGACTCTCTCTGGGAATAGGGTGTGGGAGACTAGGGACCCCAGGGAGAGGAGGGCAGGAAGAAAGCAGGGCTTGATATTGCAGAAGGATTTGATTGATGGAGATAAAGGTACACCAAAGGGTGAGGAAAAAACACAAAGATGAGTATAGGGGAGTGAATAACACACATGCAACACACATAAGTAAATACCTCCATGTCCAAAAGGAACAGAATTGATCACCCCTCAAGATACCACCTCCCAGGATGCTCCAGACCCTTCTGTAAAATACTGCCTTTCTATTTCCATAGAACCTGCACATATTGTCTGTCAGCCATGTTCAACCACACATGCCCCAGGCTAGCTATGAATACAGCCCAACACAACATCACAAATATATAAAACATTATAGTTTATGGTTATTGTTGCTTGCTTGTGTATGTGCATGAATATGCATGTGTATGTGTGTGTGTATGTGTGAGTTTGTGTGTGTGATAGTGTATATGCATATGTGTGTGTGTATGTGTATGTTTGTGTGTATTTGTGTGTGTACTGTGTACGTGTGTGCGTGTTTATGTGGGTGTGTATGTGTGTAGCTCAGGTATTAGCTGTGCAGATGATGATGTTTTGTGGAACTAGCAAAGAGATGGGCAAACCTGCATGAGCACCCTCAAGTTACTTGCAATATTATGGTGCAGATGCAACTCTATATCACACAACTTAGGAAAGAATGGAAACAATCTGCACATACAGAACAAATACAAGCACTGTACACACGGCTTAAGCCTATGGATGTGAGAACTGTGGCAGGAGCTCTGGCTTGGCAGGAAATGAGGTCATGTTAGCGTTTCAGTGATGGTTTCCCTCTGCAGGCTTCAGCCTCACGCCTCGCACTCTGTCCTCTCTCCAGGCCGACCCTGATGCTTCCCTGACCAAGGTGCTCCCAGCTCATTCTCTTCCTGGTAGATGGGCTCCTTTAGGTTTATTTCTGGGTCACCTCTTCCAAGAAGCCCTCCCTGAAGCCCTAAAGCAGACTGAGGCCACTTCTGTCCTATGGCCCTTTGCACGGAATATTTTTTTGCATGCTTCATAATCATACTGACATTAGCTGCTAACAGGTCCCTCTCTCCCGTTAGACTCTTAGTTTCTTTCTTAGGAGAGACACTGTTGTTTCTTTTTACTGCTTTCATTTTCAATGCCATTGTGTAAACCATTCTTTGGCAGAGGAGATACTTCCTGTATAGCCATGAAGACCTGGATTCAAAAGCCGAGAACTCACAGAAGGCCAAACACAGTAGCACCTGCCTTTAATTTTGTATTCCTGTGGGAAGATGAGCAGCTTAGACAGGAGAATCTACAGAGGTGTCCAGGCCAGCTAGCCTGGTGAATGCAATGATGAATGAGAGACACTATCTCAAACAAGGTGAAATTCCAGGACCAACATCTGATACTGTCCCATGACCTCTACTTGCATGCTGTGGAATATATGTGCACATACTCAAATACATGAATGTGCACACACACACACACACACACACACACATTTTTAAATTTTTTCATTTCTTAGTACAGAGCAGCTTTTTTGAACCAAATTGTAGCAGAGTGAAGCTCGAGAAAGCCTACTGAGAGTCTGAGAGGATCCAGAAGCTTCCCTGAACATGAAAGATGTGACTGTGCTGGCACCTGGGCTTGTGGCGTGGGAGGCACCAGTGATGTCTAGCTCTGGCTGTGCCTGGTAGAGCCCCAGCTACTGCAGTGTCGCCTGCAGTGGCTCACCTTCTGCAGCTCACCCTCAGTAGCCCAGGCTGGTCTGTAGAGAGCTTATTTATTTCTAGCTCCAATTGGCCGTGTTGATTTTCTCACTTCCCCCAGCACAGCTCAGTACACAAGAAGGTCAGAATCATAGATGAATCTCATGTCCCAGGGAGTGCCTTCTATGTTCCCCTCCATTTCTAAGAGCTCTGGTGGTGGCCTGGTGCCCTGGGCTATATGGTTGGTCCTGCACTTTATTTCACACTGTCATGATGACAGCCATTATTCTTCAGCTACGGTGACTAATAATAACATCATGGGAGAAACAAATGCAAATCACTGAATAAGCAGGTCCTGTAATGCATATTAATAATCCAAAGTAACCACTAAATCTATCTCATGGGCTCCCAAAGTAAGGAGCCTCCAGTGCATCCTGAATTTGGCTTTCGTGTCTGGAGTTTGAAGACTATCTACTGTGTTCCCAGCATGGCACTTAGAAAGATGAGTCCTGGTCCAGAGATGACTGTCCATAAAAGGAAAGGGAGAGACGATACTGAGAAACAAGGTGCATAGAGCTCTTATGGCTCTTATCCATGAGGGCATCTCATGAGACTGGGACAGAGCACACATCTGGAAGGTGGGGTGACCGTGGTGCTTAACCCAATCGTGGAAAAGAAAAAAGGGTAATATCCAAAAAGGATGGGGAACTAGGTCCTTTGAAGGAGAGAGGTGTAGAGACAATGTCTGTGAGCTGTATGGATGCATTGCTTGTCAGTTAAAAAGCCTATGGCCTATATGAAAAGGGTAGAATAGAAGGTGGGACATCCAGCAGGCAGAAAGGATTCTAGGTTAGGGCCAGGTGTGGGGGAGGGGTGATAAGGGTGTGTGATTTGCCCAGGGATGATGTGAGGATGACAGATGCATGGTACCTGAGCAGAGGTAACCAGTCACACGGCAAAAATGTAGATTAGTATGATGGGTTATTTTAAGTTATGAACTAGTCAGAGAAGAGCCTTGCTATACAGCCTAGATATTTGTGAATTATGTGCATATGTATATGTACATGTACATGTATATGTGTATGTGTATGTATATATTGAGTTTCATGAGCCATTATTCCAGGAGCTTAGGGCTGGGAGGAAAAGCTTCCTGCAACAGAGAGGAATCATGGAGTGTTCATGAATATGCTGGTTAATGAGGTTTTGTTCGTTCGTTTGTTTTGGGTTTGTTCGTTTCTTTGTTTTCAATTTGACACAAGCTAGGGCCATCTGGGAAGAAGGAACCTCAATTGGAAAAAAAAAATGCCACCATCAGATTGTCTATAGGCAAGTCTGCAGTATATTTTCTTCATTAATGATTGATGTGGGAAGGCCCCACGCCCCACCCACTGGAGGCGGTGCCATCTCTGAGCTTGTGATGCCGGGGTTATGTTTTTAAAAAGCAGGCTGAGCTAGCCAGTAAGCAGTGCTCCTCCAAGGCTTCTTCATCAGCTCCTGCCTTCAGCTCTTCCCTTGGGTTCCTCTGGTGATGGACTCCCCCAGGTTGTTTTTGGTAACAGTGTTTATCACAGCAATAGAAAGAAAATGAAGGCAAGGAGAATCCAATGGTCTGTACAAATAACTAGGAAGAGTTAAAAAAAAAAAAAAACAACAACACAAAAACCTGTGCAGCTTCATATATCTACACTTTCCCCGCTGAGAGCAAGCAAGGCGAGGCAGAGGCGGGACATGCTGTGAAGTAGGTGGGCAAGGCGTATCAGCAGATAAAGAGAAAAATCCAACAACCTTGAAAGGCCAAAAAAAAAAAAAAAAAAAAAAAAAAAGTGGAAGGGTATTGAATATCAAGGAGATAATTAACTACATGAAAATGTATAAACTAAGGGTAGAAACGTATCCACTAAGGTGAGGGGAGGAGAGGACGAGAGTGAGGTAATGAAGGGACAAAGTGAGCGCTACCTTTGTTTTCACCTCTGACGAAGACAGCATGGGCGGGGGATGTTGCAGGGAGTAGCTCCAGCTGCAGAGACATCTCCTAGAATTTTAATCTCAGGGCTGAGGAGGTGACTTAGTTGGTAAAGTATTTATGCACAGACTCCCAGAGGCTACATCCAAAGCCAGGCTTGGTGGCACATGCCTGTAACCCCAGCACTGGGAGGAAGAGACAGGAAATCCCAGAACCACGTTGGTGAGCTCATCTAGCCAATTAGTGAACTACAGGCTGAGTGAGAGATCCTGTCTCAGAAAATAATCACTGGGGCTGCAGAGATGGCTCAGTGATTAAGAACACTAGCTGCTCCTCCGAAGGACCCAGGTTCAATTCCCAGCACCCACATGGGGGTTCACAACTATCTATAACTTCCGTTTCAGAGGATCTGAACACTGCTCCCTCTTGGCTACTTTTGGCACCAGGCACACATGTGGTGGACAGACATACATACATCCAGGCAAAACACCCATCCACTCAATATAAAACAAAAATGGAAAAAAAAAAAAGATGTGCTGATCAATAAAGGAAGATACCTGATGTTGACCTTTGGCTTACAGACACACAGACACACACACACACACACACACACACACACACACACACACACACACACATGGACACACAGACACACATATATGGGGGAGGCATGGACTCCTATATATAAACATGCACATGAAAAAAATTTACAGCAACCTAATCGGCTAAAAGCCAACCCCCTGGTATATTCCTCACTAGCATTATTGGCCCATCCAGTGTCTCAGATTGCTAAAGAAATGACCAGCAGAAGAAAAAACTCACAGGAGCCATAAAAGAAAGAGGCCATGATGTCACCTCATGCATTCGCTTGACATGTGACACTGTGTACCAGGCACTGTTCCAGTCCAGCCTGGGCCCCATAGTGAGACTCTTTGTCAGAAACAAAACAAAACAAAACAAAACAACAACAAAAAAAACCCAACTAACAACAAAGTAAAGTGAATGCCTTAGACGCTAAGTAAGATTGTCCCATAACTGTAGTAGGAAGGCAGCTCTGGAGGCTGTACGCCTCTGTGTCAAAGGGAGACCAGGAGGGCCTCTCAGCTAATCCTAGTCAGTTAGCTTAGTTCACTTTATTCCAGCATGTAAAAAAGAAAGCCTACAAGATGAAAAAAAAAAAAAAAAAAAGTCCCCCTGGAGATGATGAGTTATACCACAAACCTGTGAGGCCTACATTAGGAAGCCTCATCCCCTAAATAGTGCCTGAGAATCAGCCCCTCGGAGCCTAGAGGCCAGCTGGCTGGCGTTCAGCATCAGACTCAGATAAGACAGTGGAGCAGGAGGGCTGCTCTGCCATGGAGGCTTCCGTCTACAAGCTGCTCAAGGAGCTCACGGGACTTCTTGGCCCCAACTGCTCTTATCATCCTGGTTAAAGAAGACTTCACAGATGAAAGGGTAGGAGGAGGACCCTGAGGCCCTGGTGAGTAAAAGACACAGCAGTTAGCCCCCAAGTGCTCCAACTGTGAGCAAAAGTCTGAAACCCAGACGCCATGGCATCCAGCAGGGGGAACGGAAGCGGCCAGGGAGTCCACAGCAGGCAGATGCCACACTGAGCTCAGAAGAGGGGATGGCAACTAAGGACACTAGCGCCACCGAGAGAATCATCACGTGTTCTACGCATGCAGCTTCTTACTAGCACTAGCAGACCACTGGACTGCCCAAGGTTGGACAGCAGCTGCCAACAATGGATTTGAGTCTAGATCTTGACGGTCCTGCTATGATCTAAGGCTCTCACTTTGGTCCTGTGACTTGGGCAGTCCTTTGCTCTCTGAGCCTCGGTTTCTTGATCCGTAAGAAAAAAGCAACAGAAATCCCCCAAGGCCTCTCTCTCTGATAACACACTATGATTGCCTGTGGATCCTGCACCACCATGACTAGGCAGCACCCAGCAGGCCTAGGATGCCACCCCCATAGGTGCAGAGTCCATCCTGGAGGCTGGCCTCTGATTACTCACCAGCACGGTGTGCTTGTAAGCCCGGTGAACCACAATGCTGTAGCCATACACGGTCACGTCCACCTGCTTTACCCACAGGGCCAGAGACGGGTCCCGGTCCTCGTTCCTGGCTGTTACAATGAACTTGGGGAAAGAGTCTGAGGTTGATCGGCTTCCTGTGGTGCAGAGGATAAGAGGGCAACTGGTCTGGAAGTCAAAAGGGTAGCCATCAAAGGTGAGGTAGTGGCCATAGCCGGAGACGATACAGGAGGCATCGGTGCGGGGCTGGCAGTAGTATAAGCCACTCTCTTCCATGCAGTACTCATCATCCCTACAGGGAATGTTCTCACAGTGGACACTGTTGTCCGTGCCATTGCAGTAGCAGAAGATCTGGCAGTCCTGGTCTACCCAGAAGGTCTCATTGGTGGCAAGTTGATGTCCCTCAAAGTTGCAGCCACACTCGCTCCGAGTCACACACTGGCTGCCCAGCAGGGCATAGCCTTCATCGCATTGGCATCCCTCAGAGCAGCTGTCCACACAGATGGGCCCCAGGGCCAGGGTCTCACAGGTCTCTGTACATGTCATACACTCCTCAAAATGGCTGTTCTCCGGGCACTCTAGAGCTGAGGGTTGTCAAAGAGGAGACAAGTTTGAGAAATGAACTGAGGGCAGAAACAGACGTGTGTGTGTGTGTGTGTGTGTGTGTGTGTGTGTGTGTGTGTGTGTGTGTGTGTGCAATCATGTGTGGTTCTTATTTATGCAAGACAGTGAGCCCAAGGAAGCCATATGATTGAACTCCATCATTTTCAGTGGCATGACTGAGGGTCAGAGAACACACACAGGCTTTGTTTGTGTACTTCATGTCCTATGTAGAAGCTCCATCACCTACGAGCCAGTACTGAGCACCCCTACATGTGGACCCTCTCCTAGGCCCTTTTGTGTGAGTCACCCCAACCATCTGGATGTAGACAAGTCTTTTTGTGATTATTCTAAAGGCGAATCTATGGGAGACTAGTGATGAAATTTATCTACCTAATCACCAGGCAGGGTTCAAACAGATGTCTTGGCTTAGGTTCTGGAGACAGTGTATGATCTGCTATAAAATACACTTGCTTTGTGGTCACAGAAACCTGAGGATGCCACTCTCTCAGTTCTGCCTTGTGAATGTCTCTGAGCTCTAGTTTCTCTGTTATTGTTGTTTTTGTTGTTGACAATAGCCCTATTTACCTAGTAGGATTGTTCCAAGGATCAATAATTTAATATGCTGAGTGCATAGAGTATTAATAAACAATTAATTAATAAACTGCCAGCTCTTTGGACCATCTTTCTCTTAAACAGATTGCATTAGTCTAATGTCTTTCTCCTTGTCTTCTATTTCTCTGCATCTGGCATCCAATGGCCTCCTTCACTTCCTCCTCATGCTCTGTATGTAGTTAGCCCCCGCCCCACGACTCTGCTCGCACTTTCTTCTGCCTAGATACCCCTCTACCAAGCCACATCTTGCGATTCTTTCACCGTTCTTTTCAAATCACACTTTGTCCCAGAAGCCTTCCTTGATGGATTGAGTCTCTGTCATAGAAGAGTATGTGCAGCTCTCTGTGAGGTTCTGGGTCAGCAACCCACTTCACTCCATGCCTCCGCTGGTGACAGTTTGACAGGGACAGGGACAGAATCCAAGAGGACAGAAGAAATCTGCCTGCAAACCTGTGGGTTCTAAAGATCTATAAAGGTTCCTGCCCCCTAAGAAAACAAGATCTTGATCAGAACTTTCTTTGCCTCTCAAACTTACCATCCTTCCTTGGCTGTGTCTTACAATCCAAGGACATGAAGGACACTACAGAGAAATAAATTGCATGGACATAATAGCTCTGCCCATGAGGACCAACTCGATCGTTCTGCACTGTGGACTGAAAGCCAATCTTTTTTTTCCTCTAGGCTAAAGGACTCTCTCCATTTCTGTTGACTACAATACCATACGGCTTTGGAGTTGAAGGCTAGTTCAAAACTGATTATATATGTCTGGATAGAGAGATTTTCACACTTGTCTCTAAATTATGAATGCTATAGCTCTGACTGCAGGTTTATGGGGAAAGCAAATAACATGACTTATTTAAATGGCTGTTGCTTATGACTTATTGTGTTGTCTGGATTTGTCTGCAAGTCTGGAGCATAGAGACGTGGAGCAATAAAACCTTCCCCTGCCCCTGAAATCACTATGGGAAATGACTTAATTGGCGAGGCAGCTCCTGCCAACAAGAGGGCTGGTTAAAAATGTTTAAACACAGACAGCATGGTTGTCGCTTTCCGAGTTCAAAGAAGATGCTATTCCTCTGTTGTAGCTGTCACTTCATCCCTTTCTTAGGACCCGGTCATAATGTGCCCTCGCTATGCAGACAGCTAACTGATTAGCTGTGCATACTTTGGTCATTCTCAACAGAACTAAAGGAGCCGACCTAGACTTACACCTGGCTTCTTTCCAACAAAGACATGTTCCATGTGGGCACCTCTGCCCAAACCCTCCTTTAGATGGCATTTAAATGGAGCGGCCATTACTCCATTGGCCTGAATGAGACTTGGTGACATGTCTTTCTCAGGAGTCCTCCCAGCCAGGAAGAGGGGGAACTATTCTCATGACACCAGGCCAGGCTAAAATGAGTGCTACCAAAATGTACCCTGCACAGTACAAAACAACTCACAAGCATTCCCTGGAAGGCAAGATAACCTGGCAGTAGCATGGCTCTGGGACGAGGGAATCTGGCAATTCCACACCGTGTGTGAAATTTGGCCAGAAAGCTTGGTGTGACAGCGGGGTCAGAATCCGTGTTAGAGAAGCTGGAGGAAGGCGGTGTGGAGAGCAGATCACCGGGGAGGCTTGGAGAAGTGTTTCAAGATCCCTCTAATAGGGCAGTCCATAGAAACAGAGTAGCTCTCCTGCTGAAGGTGACTTTGTGAAGAGTTCAGCCTCAGGACTCTTGGCATCTGCTGCGTGTCCCTTCTGAAGGGAGACGAGGGTCATCAGAAACATAATAACTACCCTTTCCCAAGTTGACTGCCACCAGGTCTGCCACATACTCATCAGATTTCTGAAGTTCATAAATCAGAGGAGTGTGTGTGTGTGTGTGTGTTTAACTCTGTTGAAAGAGCCTTTAGCAAAACAAAGATATCCCCAAGGACACTGGGTAACTGGTACCCAAATGCTGGTCTCTGTAACACTCCTCACCAGAAGGAAGTAGAGCTCCTTGATGTAAAAGTCGGAATGCCAGCCAGGGAGGAGAGAATTCAGAGATAAATGCAGAACTTCTTGTTTGATCAGAAAGTAAGAAAGTGGGGGGTGGGGTGGGGGGAAGCACAACAGAGGTATGGCAAAGGACGTGAATCAGTTTGAAGATTCCCATGGGCTCAACATGGAACAATTTTAAGACAAAAAATGCTTTTTAAATATAACATGAAAAAAAAAAAAAGACCTTTAAAAAGTTAGAATCCATGTCCATACTGATGAGGTGAGACAGGCGTATGAGTGGATGGGTGGATCAGCTAAGGGACAGGTGGGAGAGTTTGGGGTAGAGGGAGAGGGAAGAAGGGGGGGAGGAGGAGGAAGAGGGGTAGGGGAAGGGGAAGGGAGGGGGAGGGGGAGTGGAGAGGGAGTGGAGTGGAGGGGGAAGAGAGTGGAGGGGGAGGGGAGAGAGGGGGAGGGAAGAGGAAGGGGAGGGAGAGGGGCTCTTGGCTACAATGGGGTGTTAATCTGGACAGGCAAAGCAGGGAAGGCAACGCTGGACCTGAACTCTGTGAGTTGGTAATCACAGTGCAGAAGCTTGCACACAAAAAGCAGCTGCTTTACTAGGACAGAGGTTCTGATGGGCGGTGGCACGGGTGCATGCCAAACACTTCCCCATGCTTTGCGGTTCCGGTTGTAAGAGAAAAACACACAGGAAATCTATGGGAGGGGCATTCCACCTACATCTTGGCCTGGAGCTCGGCGTGCACCTCGTCCGTCCACAAGGGGGCGGGCTGGATGTAGCCTCGATCTGCACAACTGAGGCTCTCTCTGAGTGACACTGAGTCTAAGTAAGGAGCTATTCTATTTTAAAGGGCAAATAACGCTAAGGGGTTGTTCCAATCAGATTATAGGGCACTAAAGAAACATGCATTAACATATGAACCTAGACTAGGAGGTCTGTGAAGAGGGAAAAAAAAAACATAAAAGGTATTAGTGAATCAGAGGGCAAAACTGGATTGTGGAGCTTAAATTGTTCTATCTACATTAAAGTTCCTAAAGCATATAACTGTGCTACGCTACATCAGCAAATGCCCCGAGTCTCAGCGGGGCCGGGTAATTGATTGGCATTTCGAATGTCCCCCAAAAGTTAAAGGTTTAGTCTCCAGCACATGTCTTTGAGGAATCAGGGGTCTGCCTTGAGATGGCCAGTGAGAACCTATTCCTTCAATCCCCTCTTAATCATGCTATGAGCAGGTTTGCTTCCCCACATGCACCCGCCATGCTGTACCCTCACCCACAGGCCCAGACACGACAGGCTTAACCAACCCTGGAGCCGAAATCTGATCCAGAAATAACGTTGCTCCCCTTTGTAAGCTGGTAGGGTACTTTGTCATAGTCACAGAGGGTGATGAAAGGGCCATGCAAATTACTCTCAGATTGGGGCCCGGGTGTGGGGGGGTGGTATAGGGGGCAGGTGTGTGTGTGTGTGTGTGTGTGTGTGTGTGTGTGTGTGTGTGTGTATGCAGGGAGAGGAGCCGAAAGGGATAGACTGTGTACAACAGCTTTAATCTGGGTAAGAACTACAGAGGAATGCTCATAATTTTTGTACACCTTTGAAACCATTTAAAACATATTTTTAAAACATTAAACTTAAGAGTGGGTTGTGGCAGAGAGATGCAGAGTTGGCATCTTTGTGGCTGAGGCTTTAGTCTAGGGCGAAGCTTTTAGTGGGATAGAGTGATGTATAGAAGTCCTGGCCAGGCCATTCTTACTCTCATGCGCGGCTCCACCCCCCTCAGTCCCTCCTTCTCCTTCTGCAACTTCTGATAAGCCGGGTGTCTGGTATCTTGTCTGCTCAGGAGTTAGTCTAATACCTACTAGTATTGCCACTGCCTTGTTGGGAGGGATCACGTTCTCTGGGGACAAAATGAAGAGCCAGGTACACGGACTGTCTTAATAGCCGTTGTCAGGCTTGCCCTGGGGAGAAGAGCTAATGTTCTACATCCTGAAAAGCTCCCCAGCTGATTGTGCCTTTCCCAAATGAATGGCATGCTTCTTGGCCCACAGGGAAGTTACCCACAAAGCCAACACAAAGGTTCCTGGTCCTTTAACCTGGTGTTTGTACTTTCTGCAGATAAAAGCACCAGTCAATGGGATGGCTAACTGCTCTACCGTGAAAAGATACTGTGTGGTTAGAAATGAAAAGAAGGGGACTTGGGAGGTGGCTCGGTTGGTGAGGTACCTGCCACACAAACAGGCCTCAGTTCAGATGCTCCTCACCTGAGTGTCCATAACCCAAGCACTGGGAGACAGGTGGGTCCCTAGAGCTCTCTGGTCAGTGAGTATAGCCAGCGAGGGAGCTTTAGATTCAGTTAGAGACACTGTCTCAAAAGATAAGGGTGGATGGGCTCACCAACTAAGAGCAGGCACTGCTCTTGCAGAGGACCTGAATTTGATTCCTAGGACCCATATTGGGAAGTTCACAAAGGCTTGTAACACTAGCTCCAAGGCACCAGGTTCTCTATCCTTCAATGGTACCTGTACGCGCGCGCGTACACACACACACACACACACACACACACAGAGAGAGAGAGAGAGAGAGAGAGAGAGAGAGAGAGAGAGAGAGAGAGAGAGAGAGAGAGAGAGAGATGAAAATCAAGGTGAGAAACAGTCTAGTGTGGAGTAATGGGACCAACGACAAGTCATCAGACTCCGGTTGAGCTCAGTCCCACTAAGAAGTCCTGACAAGGAAACCATGATAGAGCATGCCTAGCCAGCCCTAGCCTCCCCCTGGTGCAGCCCTGACTTACGGCAGAAGTCGTAGGTCCTCCAGGGGCCCACCTCCACGTCTGCATTCTTGCAAGCACTGGCATAACGGGCAACAGAATCACATAGCTCTGACTCGTTGCCTCCGCTCTGGCACAGGCGGAAGAGGCAGGTGCGGTAGTAGGCGGTGACGTTGACCACGCCGTGGCACTCCAGGAAGGAGCTGTTGGAGGGGTCATTGATGATCCCACACCGGTTACGGCCCCGGTAGAACTTGAGCAGCTCAGAGTCATTGTTGCAGGCCTTCAGCAGGTCCCCACACTCGCCGTTGCAGATTTCCTCAAACGTCGTCCAGCTCTCCAAGAACACCGCCAGGTTGTCTGTGCATTTGCCGTTGGGAAGGCAGAACTCGTCACTGGCGTTGGCGTTGAAGAAGCCACACAGGCCCCCAGTGCAGTTGAAGTACACGGTGGACAGGCGGATGTACAGCAGGCCCACATCGGAGTACTGGACTGTCACCACGCCCTTGGACTCCACGGTCGTGCTGTTTTTGTTTCGATGAATCTCCAGCCTCCCCGAAGGATGGAAAAAGGGTAATTCCACATCTTGACCGTTTAGCTGGGAAATCGAAAGCACAGCCATCAGTGGCAGAGACCCACGGAGGACTCACTGCTTCTGAGGCTGGGAAAAGGCCGGCTCTGAGCCAGGGCCAGCTCCCTGAGAAGGTCAAGGAGCTGATGGTGTGTACAAACTGCACACAGACACCAACTGTGTATTTACAAGCTTGTTTCTTTCCTTTGAAAGCCCCCCCCGCCCCGTTTTCTCATTATTTTAGCGTGTCCTAGACCTTAAGCCAGTCCCACACAAACACGCTGAGTGAACTGTCTTGAGGGGCTGTGCTCCTCCTGCTGCCAAACTCCCTTCAGGCACCGTTTCCCAGACAGTGCCCTTCCTCCACACCTTCCTTCTTCTGCCATCACATTTTCATTTTCCTGAGGCCGGTGCCTCAGACCTTGGGGAGCATAGAGGTGAGCTAAAGCCTAGCTGTCCACTCACCTCTCTATCCCTGCTACTCCTTTACTAGATAAATCTCTGGCAATTTACTATTGGGGCCGAGAACACAGCCTTCTCCTTCTGTGGACACGTGTCTTAGAATGACGGTGACACTTGTTTTCCAAGTGCCACCCGATCCACATTAGACAGAGAGGAGGGAGACCCCTTCCCTGGCACCACCTCACCTCTGCCAAGTCAGCTGCAGGACCCCCACTTAGCCTCTTGGCACCTTCTATGGAATTAAACATTGCTCTAAGTGATTCCCAAGACTCCTTCCAGAATTAATGAGCCTACATGCCTGCTCATGGGTACATTAGCCCATGTCAGAAGACTAGGAGGCGGCATGGCAGGCACCCCTACGTTGTGCCAATGAGCCTCCATCTACATGCAGAAAGGAGAGCACAGAGCGGCATATAAAAGACAGCAGCCAGCCCACTCGTACTTAAATCCCCCTTTGAAGCTGTGTGTCCCTGGAGGAAGTGTCTTCACCTTTCTGTACCTTGGCTTTGACCGCCATACAATAAAGGTGATGCTTTATCATAGAATAAAGCTTGGCATTTAGGATAGTGCTTGGCACGTAGCCTTTTGTTAGCATTTGCTCTGTGGAGAGCGAACGTCACTCCATCTAATTCAGAAAGTTCCAACCTGGCTCCATTTCTCCACCTCCTAGAGTCTCATTTTGGGTCAACCATTAAAAAAAAAAAAAAAAGTCACCGTACGGGATCCATGTCCTTTTTAAGAATCAACTCACAGCCAGAGGAAGAAAGCCATGCCAGATGAAAAGGGCAAGTTCTGTCACGCCATCCGCAGACCCTCGAAGGAAGCAAGGACTCTTACCTTGACTTCCAAAGCCCCGACTCCTCCTATCTTGACCTCTTGGTCAGCCACGAGGATCCGAAGACCCCGGAGCCAAGCAGGCCCTGCGTCAGGCTTCTTCTTGTTGATGTCAATTTCCAAGTACTCAGGACGCTCGGGGCAGGTCTTGAGGAGCGTGTATGAGAACTCAGATGGGAATGCGTAGGCGGCACCGTCAAATGTGTGTAGCACCTGGTTCTGGCTGAGCAGGCACACGGTCTCCCGCTTGGGGAAGCAGCCCTGGTAGCCATCCTCCACAGCACACACCTCCCCACTCCGGCAGGTCTTGTTGAAGCAGTAGACATCCCCTCCCTCTTCACATAGGCACTGTACCGTACAGTTGGCCGTGGCCCAGAAGAATTCTCCCATGGTGTAGTAGTGGCCATCGAAGTCACAGCCGCACTTGTGCAACGGGACGCACTGGCTCGTGCTGAGGACAAAGCCCTCGTTGCACTCACAGCCTTCCGTGCACGGTGTGGCACAGTTCTGAGAGGCCGTCAGGTCCGAGCAGGTGTCAGGGCAACTACTGGTGCATACAGAGTAATGGCTGAAGCTCGGGCACCGCACGGTGGACACTGGTGCGGAGAAAGGAAGATAGCTCAGTCACAGGTGCGCAGATTTGAATCCAACCAGCACAGGGGCAGGGAGAAAACAAAAATGCTCCTCCCTTATCATTCAGGCCCCCTGGAGAGAAGGTCACGTGGCCGGTTAGTGGGGAAGAGACTGTAGGGGGCGCCTCTAAGTACTGGCTCTAAGTATTGCTTTCTCTAACTGTTAGGGCTGAGAGAGTTTGCCTGAGTTGAAATTCGCCTAGAGGTTGTCTGTCTTTACTAGATTAGGCCTATTCCTCAGTAGAGAGCTATTATTTAGCCATCCACAGTCATGAAGAACATGTTTTCAAATCCTCCGTCAAGGACATAGGAAATGCCTTGATTTTAAAGAGCATGGCCCATTCTTAGAAGGAAATAAAACTTTCAGGAGAAATGAAAATTGTACCCGTTAGAGGAGCAATTTGAAGACATGAAATTTCAAACAAGAAGGTACTTAAAATATCTGAGTGTGACCGAAGCAGACTGTGAAAATGAATTCCTGGGACATTAAAAATGAGAAAGAAGCCGAGTGATCTGCAGAGACGATATGCCTGTCCCTCTGGGAGGCTGGCTGTGAGCTAGCTGCCTTCCGACAGCCTGCCGTACCTTAGAAGCTTGCTTCTCTTTATTTAAGAGTGTTCAAGTCTGCATAAATGTTTGAGTCTAGTTGAGTCCAGGAGGCATAAGCCTAGTAAACCAGCTCTGAATTAAATATAATTCATCTGAGAGAGAGAGAGAGAGAGAGAGAGAGAGAGAGAGAGAGAGAGAGAGAGAGAGAGAGAGAGAGAGAAAGAGAGAGAGAAGACGAGAACCACTAGGAAAAATACACAACCGTTATTCGTAAAAATTTAGTTGGGCAATTTGTATGCTCTTAGATCATATAAGGCTCAAAGTGAAGCCATATTGGACTTGAGTGTAAATTATGAGATGGCTGCTCTGGGTATAATAGAAGCTGGTCAGTCAGTCAGTCACACTGCAAGAAAGATACACTGTCTCCTGAGTGTGACCAAAGTGCTGAGATTGAATCTGACACATGATGATTTATGTGAGTCCAACCCACTCTTGCAGAGGGGAGTTCCATCTGGCCTTGGAACTCAAAGACACTTTTAAATCTCACCTCCACAGCCTCTCAAAGGCATGGGCAGCAACTGTCTATTTACTCACGTGGCGCAGTAAGGCGACAAGCTGTTATTGTGCTTCTACATAAGAAGCAAAGGGAAGATTTCAATAGGATAGTGGGCTAGAAGGAAACAGACAGCTAAACAGCGTGGAAAACCTTCATCCAGAAGCCTGTTGTCAAAGAACCTAGATACTCCCACAAGTTGGGGTGTTTTCTAACCACTCCTAGCTAGGCAAGAAAAGGGCTTCCTCGCTGACAGTCTATACTCCCTGTGCTCAGCCCTTTCTCTGAACAGATCAGATGCGATGCATCAGAACAAATGGTACAAACCCTAAAGGTCCCTGAGGTGGGGACCAAAGCTAAGGAACTAAAGGAGCCTCCGCCTAGGAGGGAAGCCATTCCCTGGTGCAGTCCCTATCCCCTAGGCTAGCATCCATATGTCCTCAACAACCATGGAAGTAATTTACCTCTGGGCTGCCATCCCCAGTTAGGGGTTTCCTTTAGTCACATGTTTTACTGTCATTCATTTCCTGCCTCTAGATGCCTTCTGTTCATCAATGGCATTTTGTCTCCTGGTTATGACAGGGTAAGGTAGAGATCTCTTCATAGTTCGTTCTGTATAATTTGTGATATTTCAATACCACTCTTACTCTTGGACCATGATTCTTAACAGGGTCTGGAGTAAGCCTGAAATCCTATCCCTGCCCCTGGCACAAGAGACACCTTTCATAGGATGGCATGCCAGCTTACCACACCCGGTCTGGATTCTCCAGTCTCCGATTGGGATGCCCAGGGCTTGGCACACCAAGGCGTAGGCCTGAATGGCTTGGCAGAGGAGTGTGCCGTTGTCCCTCACACTGCATAGGTCATACACACAGCTGTGCACGAAAGCCGTGGCATCCACGACAGTGCCACACTCCCACAGGGGGCCGTCAGTCTTGTTGAGGAAGCCGCAGTAGTCAGAACCAAAGTAGAGGGCCTCGGTGGCAGCATCACACTGGGTACAATTGTCCACACAGCCAGAGCCACACTTCCAGTCAGCATGGTAGACGCGCCAGCTCTCTCCCAGGTCCAGCACTGACATGGCGGGCCTGCCATCTGGGCGGAGGAAGTCATCCAGTGGGTTTTTATTGTAGTTTCCACAGAGGCCACAGGTGGAGTTTATGTAAGAGCCTGGGATGGAAATGGAGGCGTAGTGCTGGCCGTCAAACGTCACTAAGAGCCCAAAATCTGTTTCCACGGCAGTAGACATGCCACTCTGGTAGATTTTCACCGCCCCCAACTCTAAGGTGACGGGCAAAGAAGTCACTAGGTCATTAACCTGGCAACAGTAACAGTAAAAGGCAGGTGAGCAAGTGGCCATGCATGTGCTCCGGCACAGGTTGGCAAGGGACAGCAGAGCAACTATTTAGGAGAGAATGGTCGTCCCAGGTCTCCAGGCTTCCATAGGCTTACCTTTTACTACGGCTAATGTCTAGGTAACGATGGGTTGTGGGCCAGAGGGCACTAGGCATTTGAGCCCAATAGTTCTGACAGTTCTAGTGCCAACGTGCATGCCTCTGGGGACTGGCTGGCTGGCACTCGTTCTTGCCTGGCTCTAGGCTTCCTTCAGGCTTTTTGTTTCTCTGAAGATCCGTTAAGTCTGAGCTATCACACATTTTCCATGACCCCTTCTCCGCCCTTGGTAACCACTGACCCTCCTGCCAGTTGAAACACGCCTGTACCAACTTCGGCATGCTGTTGATCTTGGAGGCTACCCTAGGCCTCCTTACTCTAAGCCTGTTGGACTGTGACTACCTTATCCCTGGACCACAGTACCCAATCACTCAAGACCAGGAAATCTGAGTACTTGCTAAGTCCCAAGCACTATGCCAGGATTTGAGAAGTAGAGGGTTAAAGAAGTCATATTCATCCTTGTTCCTCAAGGAGCTCTCAGCCTACTGAAGAAGAGGAACACAAACAGATATTTATAGTAGTCAATTTTAAATATGAATCAACGGATACAGTGGGAGAACCAAGTGAACACTTAGCCCAGCCTCGGGGACTCATCTAAGGTTTTTAGAGGCAGTTAAATCTGACTTGAGTGTTTAAAGATAAACTCAAGTTGCTGGAGAAAGGCACCAGGGTGGATGTTGAGCAGAGAATTCCAGGATAAAAGAGTAAAGGCAGGGGATTAGAGGTAACTGTGTGGGACCAGGGCAGTCATGTGATATTCAGGATTTCTAAGGGAACCAGAGATGAAGCTGAAGACACAAGCCAAGTCCTGGGGTTTCTCTGGTGTCAAGCAATGTTCCACAAGTTGAGGGTTACCAACAGCTGTACTGGTCAAAATCTCCTTCCTTATGGACCCTGGGGTTGACCTAGTGAGACTGAGAACTAGCCAAACAGAGGCACTCAACATCTGTTGGTGTGTGAGTAAAGATTATGGACCCCAGTGCTCAGAAAGACTGCTCCTTGGGAGCAGCTCATGGGAAGGTGACATTTGAGAGAGGAAGAAGCCTTGGGCTGAAGGATTACAGGGAGGGATCCGCCGGCTGCAAGGTAGAGGCACTTCTGGGTGCTGCGGACATCAAGGTCTCCATGTGGCTGAGCCAGGCCAGCAAGAGAGGGTAGTGGGAGCTGCTAGCAGGTAGCATAGCAACCAGAACAGGACAGAACTTTGGCTTTAGCTCTGAGCAAAGTGTTGATTCAAGAGGGTATTTAAAGCAAAGGAGCCACAGGAGCTGACTTTCACTTTGAAAGAACCGCTCTGGCTCCCATGTTGAGAACAGACCTTGAAGGGCCTTTAAGGCATGTTAAAAACAAGACAGCACAAAAAGAGCTGAATTTCTACTCAATAAGGAGAGAGCTCCCTCATCCCAAGGGTTGTAGACAAAGAAATAACACAGGCAGATTTGCATTTCAGGAAACTCATCCTCCAACATCCCCATCCCACCCACCCACCACCACCACCACCACCACCACCGCTCCCACCCGCCCCTCCTCCCACTGGAAGGAAGTACTTGCTGAACTAAGTTAAGATGAGACACAAGGAACCCAGACAGGCAGCTGCTACCGGGGCTCAAGAGAAGCTAGGGGTAAAAGCTAAAGCCAGACACAAAGTGGGAGAGCCGTGCTGTGTAGCCCACTCAGATGTGTCCCTCACAGTCTCTCCTGTGGTTGAATAAGAACCCGGGAAGAGTCAAGAGCAAATCTCAAGATGTCCCGAGAACATGAACAGGTGGTGTGAAATGCTTCTAGCGGAATTGAGCTTTATTTCCCCACCTACTGTGCTTAGCTTCTGAAGATGCTCACGGGCAAAAGCTGCGGTGAGGTGATAAGTCTGGTCAGAGTCCTCGGTGGGCTTGGCTTTAAATGCACATCAACTCTCAGGGCTGACCTAGACCCTTACTTGTTTCTAGCACATAGAAGGACAGGAATCACACCTTCCCTGTAGTCATTACATTCTGGGTTGGAAATGATAGGCTCTCAAGGTTTACTGACATGTATTCTCTGAGATTGGAAGCAGACCCTCTGCAGAGTTAACCCTTAATGGTCTACTCACACCATTAAGACTTTGACTAATCTGTGCCTAGTTAAGACTCTAACGCCTTCTGCTTATTGCTTAGCTTCAAAGCCACTACTGCATTCTTTAGATGTTTGTCATAGCAGCGCCCCACTCCTGGTAGCAGTGTTCTCTCTTGGCTTGCTTGAGCTGCAATAAATATTTACAAAGCACAGACTATTCAAGGAGCTGGGAAATCCAAGATAGGAATGCCCACAGAAGAGTGATTTTAAGTGCCGGCCTTTTGGTTCATTCATGTGATAGAAAGGGCAAATTGGCTTTTTATGGCCTTTGATAGGGCACTGGTCCTATTCATGAGGGTTCTTACCTCATCACCTAATTACTTCCCCCACATTCCATCTTCTAACAGCATCCAGAATTTATTAATAGAACAGCAACATGTTCTATTGTTGGGCAGGGTATAACCCTTCAAACTGTATAGCAATGGTGGGAGCCTGAACAGGCCTGAGAAAGGAACTGTCCCGCAGTTAGAAATGGAGAAACCAAGGAGTTGGGTCATTTGCCTCCAACTCTCAGGTAGAGTTGAGGCAACAGGGGTGCAGAAAGCCATTCTGTAAGGAAGGTCATCCCGCCAGAGTACTGAGCAATCACCCCCTGTCCACATTGAGGTGTGGAAAAGTAAATCTTCTCCAAGATTGTTATAAATTTCAGATTCTAAGCCCATCGCTTGCTGGAGGCTTCTTTCCCTCTCACCTAAGTTCCTGCTCCTGGCAAGGAGACAGAGTCATCTGTGCCTTGGAAGAAGCCACAAGACTCTGGATTGTGCTGCAGTCCCCATGCCCCATTCTTGTTCTCTGCTCTCATTCCACTCTGGCCGACACCACTACAGGTGCCCGTAAGTTAATTTGGAGAGCTTTTCTCCCAGCAGAAGCGTACACGGCACTTCCTTTATTCTTGCCACGTGAGTGTGCTCCCCTAAGGCTCAAAGTAGGCGCCTCCTGGAGCACAGTAACCTTGACCCAAGATTTATTGCTTCGCTCCCACCTTTGATTCCCTAGCAACAGGCAAGCCGCTCGGCTTTTCCTTCCCCTTGTGTTCTAGGTGTTGTCCTTGTCAACGGGCTTCTCCCCCAGGATGTGTACAGGCACAGGGTGGTGGGAAAGAAGAGGTCCTGGAAGCAGCACTATGCAGCCAGCGTGTGCTGTCTGCTTGCGGTGTGCCAGGCCCTGTGCTGGGTTGAGGCCCCTCTGTCTGTTCCATTTAATGTTCATGAAACCTTAGGCTCTTTTCCATGTTCTCCTTGCTTTACCTGAGGATGGAGCTGGTGACAGAAGCCTGCTGAGGGCCAAAGTCACCTTTCCCCCACTGAGTCCAGCTGCCTGTACCAGCTAAGAGTGGAGGCAACCAAGTCCAGGCTGTAGCCTAGATACCTAATCTAGGGGGTACAACCATTTCCACTATCCAGACAAAGAAAATAAAGCTAAAGCTAGAATCCACTCTGATGACAGTGACGGGCACAGATACTCAGTAGATCCCATTCCAGAGTCAGAGATCTCCATCCTCTATGGACTGGAGAGCCTGCCCATCTCCCTGAGGTACCCTAAACCATTCAGGTTCCTGTAGGAGAGGAATCAGAAAACCTGTAATCACTAGGAGACATTTGCTAGGCAAGGATGCTTAGTTATGCTGGCTTTCTTTGAGCCTCATTAACATAAGAACTCAGATTGTTTATCTTATCATTTGAGAATGGGTTCCGTGGAGAAACCCTCACTGAAAGAATGCTGCTGCTAACCCAACACCTAGAGGCAGGGCTCCAGAAAGGCAACCTGTTTGCAAAGACACAACTTAGGCCATTTCAGGCTTGGCACAATATGGCTAGGAAGTTAGCTGCTTCCCAGGAGTCGTGGGCTCCTTCCTGTTTGCTGGGCCTCTCCTTGGCTGTCCCCACATCACCCTGGGTTGGTTAGAGCTCTGCGTCCATCCATCTAGCCTCATGTAGCAGGGCTATTCAGAGGCACTGGAAACCATTTGGCAAAAGGAAAAGGACGCTGTTGTTAGCCTGCAGTTGGAGTCGCCTAACCTTTTCTTTCTGAAGCATTTATATTCACATCCACATCTCCCTGTTGCTACAGAAAATTGAGGAATCCATGCCCTATGCCTGGATGGTGGAACAGAGCCATGCAAAATTAGCAGAGCTGCTGGGCCTGAAAGAGATGACAGTGTCCTTTCTTTCATTAAAAAAGAAAAAAGTCTGAGCATGAGCAAAAAAGAAGAAAAAAAGAATTTTAATCAAAATGGAAAGTAGGGACGAAGCATGATGCTTTCTTTTCAACTACTGGTATCAGTAACACTTTTTTGGTTTTTTGGTTTTTTTTCCACAACACAGGCGAGTTGGGAAAGCTGGTGAAACAAATTAGCTGGAAATGTATCTATCCACAAGGAAAAAGATGACACTTGACAGCACTATATAAATTTACAGTGGAAAAACTCCAAACTTCTGTACAAGAATCCTTCGCTGATGTATGAACCCGTCCCTAGAGAGGCTAACCAAATAACAGGCAAATTGGCATTTAACCATGGTCATAGCTCACTTTTCTAATTAGAAAGCTGATGAACTGCACAGACTTGGGAAGGGCAGCACCAGAAGAAGTGGAATTAGTTCCCTGGTTTTGCCTTTTGTTGGGCATGCGACAGCAATTAAAACTACAACACATTTTTATATTAGTTCTGGTTGGTACTCTATTTAATGACCATGCACCAGGATTAAGAATTGCATAGGATACAGCAATCACCCCTTGTGGTCTCCAACTTATGATCCCTTGATTAAATCTATGGTCACAGCAAGGTCTTCATTAACATTAGGAAGATTGAGGCCTCCACCAATTGAGTAATTGCTAGTAGCTTCTGGGTTTCCCTCTTTAGTCACCGGGCCCCTATAATGGAGTCATTTACATATGCTAAACAAACAGGCCGGCTGAGACTTGTGTTCTTCTCTGTCAGTGTGGGCAGGAGTGGGGGGTCTCTGCAGAGGGGCATTTGGGTAAAGCTTTCCTGGGATCTTCCTGTACAGGACTCACTAAGGACACCAGGAAAGTCGCTCCAGAGTGATGCCTATAGTGACATCAGTCAAGACGGAAGTTTCTCTGTGAATGAAACAAGAGCTATTGGGCTAGCAGGGCAGAGGCTGAGATGGATTGAGGATGGCCCCAAAGCTATACCGTACTAGGGGTTAGGTACTCTGGGCTTGCACTGTAGCCGGGGCATGACCATATGACCTTAATTATTGCAAACCAAGTCTATGAGAAACTAAGCTTGTTGTTCTGTTATTGTGACGTCAGAGAGACACATACATGTATGTATGAGTTTATGTGTACAAAGATAAGCACATGTCCACCAGTGAAGGAACTAGGAATATGAATATGCCTTTTCAAAAAAAATTACAGCTTTACTATGAGGCTTTTGCACAAATAAACTTTGGCTTATTTTAAAGTGTCTTCCAAGCAGGAAGCACATCTAACTGTTTGGCACTATAGAAAGACAAACAACAAAACAGTAGATAGAGGGAGGTTTTTTTTTTTCCCCCAGGCTGAAACACCTCTGGTCCCCTCCATGTCTCCGTGATGTTGGGAGGGAGTCTTACCTTGACTTTTCCATAGCTTCCTTTAGGAATAAGAATCTTGTAGCCATTGACCTCAACAGAGAGCTCCTTCACCCATGAGACGGCAGAACCCCCTCGGTGCTCATTCTTGGCCTCCACACTGAAGAAGGGGAGGCTGGAGGTTTGTAGACACTGTCGGGCCAACAGGTAAGCACAAGAGCCTTGGAAGTGGAAGAGGAAGCCGTCGAAGGTGTGGTAGTGTGGTTCCCCAAACACTACACAGGTGCTGGTCTCCACCGGGCTGCAGTAGAAGAACCGGCCCTTGGGCTCGCACACCTCGTAGGGGCTACAGGAGGCCTCCTGACAGTAGATCTCATTGTTGAAATCCAGACAGCGGCACTTGATGGTACAGTTCAGGTCATCCCAGAACACCTCCCCTCGTCGAAGGAACTGTCCTGGGAATAAGGACATCAGAGCCAACACTTACTGAGTACTTCCCCCTCTGTGTCAGGTATGAGGATAAATGCTTTGCTTTGATCATGCCGTCTCATCCCACTTGTGAACCCACTTAGGTAGGGATTACCCACTGCCGACCTCATGTGACAACTGGGGAAACTGAGGCCTAATAGTAGTTGAATAATTCATTCAACGTCGCTCAGCCAACTTCGCCAAGATTCCAGGCTGAGTGGGTCTGACTCCCGTGTGAGCTGCTGGCATTGTCAGCTCCCCAGCTGGTGAGCGAGCCCACATTCCAGCAGACACATTGCCTTTATCTGTGGGAAAGTCTCTGACAGGCAGGGGCCACTTCCTTTTCAGGAATATGAGCAAGGGCATCCCAAAAGCAGACCCGGCTGGTAGCCACAGACTGCAGCAATCAGTTTATTTGCTGATTTGTTCAATTAATCGACAGTCTGTGCAGCACGTAGCCAGGAAGGTCAACCCCACAAATCAGGAGGTACACATAAATCCTGGCTCCCTGGAACTATTCTAGAAAGACTGGCCTCTTCTGTGCTACTTTCAAAAGTTCATAAATCCTACAGCTGCTGCCTAGGCTGAACGCAAACCATTGCAAGTTGCCTTCCTTCCAGGCCCTGCCCAGGTCTGGTACTCCTCTCTTAATTTTCTACAGAGAACTTTCTAGTCTGGTCTAGGTTAGCAGGAACGCCAGGTCATCAAGGAGAATGGTTTTAAGACATGTGTTAATTTTTAAATACATATTCATTTTCATTTATTTGACAGACATTTAATGTTTAAAATCAATTCCCTAAATAAATTATCTAACACACACACACATACACACACACACACACACACACACACACACACACAAATACTCCTGAATATCTTGCAAGTTGTACAAGCCTAGCAGAAGACAAGGGTACCTTAGGAACAGTTCTTTCTATATTTGTACAACAAGAATGTGTATAAACAAGCAATTATGCCTCCTACCTGTTGAGATTTGTACCTAAAAGGAGATAACAAACATATCCGTATTCCCAGTAGGCTGTATGCATGAGCCCTTAAAACGAGCCCTAAGTCCTCCAGCACTTCGGCGCTAGCTCAAGGTTGCATATATTCTAAGAGCGTCTTACTTGGTATCATTTCCAGTCTCTGTATTTCCAGGCTTCCAATAAATGAGAGCAAAATGTCTCTGAACAGAGGAGGTTTGGACCGAAAGGTAGATGCCCTGTGACAATTTAGTTTGTGAAATGATGATTTAATAGGCCAGCTCTATGGAGCCGGAGCCCTTGCTTTAATCCAGGCCAAACCCCGATCTCATTAGATTGACAGACATCCAGAGGCTCACAAAAATGCACAAATACTATGTGGATATTGAATTTGCCCTGCATATGAAACCCAAACACATAACTCCAAGGGGAAGAGAAAGCAGTGAGGTGACAGCATTGCACACTGCTGGCATCAGGCCATCCCCATAGCTCTGCCAGCCAGTGTGGTCCATGAACAGTGTTCATTCCCAGGGCTCAGGTGAGAGGTTGCCACTGAGAACTCAGGCTCAGGCAAGTCCATGCACTCAGCAGCCCTTGAATGAAAAATAAGAAGGGTTGGGGAGAGAGTCTGGGACATCTTAGGCCCTCGTAAAGGGTGAGAGAAGAGGAGACAAGGAGACAGACTCCCACGCAGATGGCAAGTAGTGTTGTGTTGACCCTCCCCCAAGGGAAAAGGGACCATCTCAGAAATCAAGGGGGAGGGGCTTTAGGACTAGATCCCTTTGCATGCAGTTGAATAGCACTGCCTTGCTATTTCAGCATGCAGGACTTCACAGCGTCCACAAGGCAAAGATGCCCAGGCAGGTCATCTTCAAATATGACCTTGCCTTAGGGCAAAGTCAAAGGTTAGGCAATCAGTGAGAAGGAACAGAGGGTATGGGGACTTCAGACCAGATGAAACTGGCTTTTCTCTATATTGAACCTTGAAGCTGAGTCAAGAGATATGTCTGGCAGCAAAATATACAGACCATGTTTTCTACCCAAGGAGGAGAAATCTCCTTATCGCGATGCAAAACGTTCTTACAGATTGCCAATCACGTTGTCCAACACTTCCCCCTGTACTGTGTGCATTAAATGCGCTGCGCTATGTCACCATAACCCCTCTGCCTATTTCTTCTACCATAGCGTTATCATGAGCAATTATAATACCTACCAAAATCTCTGCTATCTGAGGAGAAACAGGGGCTCAATGGGTCTCTTACATTGTTCTTTAGAAAGATAAGCTGGATGGACAGGCGGCTTGGTGAATTAGTGGGTAGACAGATGGAGGCATGCAAATAGATGGGTTGATAGGAAGAATTACACATGATTGGGGGATGGGTGGATAGGGAAATTAGTGAATAGAAGGGTAGCTGGAGATGGCGCAGCTGGAGATCGGGCAGTTAGACGGGTGAGTCACTAGGCAAGTGGCTGGAGAGGCGGATTGATGAGAGGGTAGTGGAGATGGCTGGGTGGCTGGGGGAACATAAACAATTTTTTTTTTTTTTTTTTTTTTTTTTGCTTCTTGTTGCTGTAGCCTCTATTTCTACATGCAGAGATATTAACAGAAATCCTGTTTTCTGGATACCTTTGAATGCATAGGAGGCAGGAATCAATACACGGGGATGCTCCTGTGAGAACTCCAGGGCTTACACACATCTGAAGAGATTTGGTAGTTGAGAAAAGACGCCACATACAGAGGCCAATGTAAAAGGAACTCACTGAAAAGCCTTCAGATGGACCTCGGGTGGCTTTGATTCCCCCAAATTCCTTCATGTCTTTCTACCTCTGAGAATATTTTAGAAACACCCCCTGAAACTCTGCTGCGTTTTCTTTCTCCCAGTACTAGAAGCTGCTGATTTACCATTACAGGGACTTGGCGACACTCCAGTTCACCCACTCCTGTGGATGTACAAAGTGCAGATGGCAGAACAAGAGTAAAGATGAGGAGAGAATCTTAAAGGGGTGGGGACGATGGATGACAACAACAACAAAAATAACGTGAGACAGGAGGGCTCCCTTCTGTCCATCTGGCTGAGAAATCACTCAAGGCCCCGCTTTGCTTTTGGAGGTATTCCAAGCTGGTAGCTGCCTGCACACCACAGGCAAGGGCTCGGAAGTGTACCACATGTAGTGTTGCTCCCAGGGTGATGAATGCATGTGCTAAATTTACCTTGATCTCCATCACACAGCTGAGAGATGTCAAAAGAGTAAGGCATCAGAAATGAGTCTGCCCTATGGCCGGAAAGCTCGCCTGTCAATCTAAGGGACTCTACCCCCACCCCCTACTCACCCATGCCTGTCAGAGAAAAGAGGAGAAAGCTTTTTTTCTTTTTATTTTTTTTTCTTTTCTTTTCTTTTCTTTTTTTTTTTCTTTTTTTTTTTTTTTTTTTTTTTTTTTTTTTTTTTTTTTTTTTTTTACCTCTAGAGGTGCAGCCATTGGCTGGGTCAATTTCCTTCCCATCAACTTTAAATGCCCAGCGTCCTGGAACGTTGACATTTGTGGTCTCTTGAATATTTACAATCTCAGGGGTTCTTGATCCCGGAAGGCTGAAGAAATTTGTGAGGTTTCCACCATTAAATCCCGCCTAGAGCATAAAAAAAGGAAGCAGAGGGGGAGACTTTTGAGCAGTCATCTCTTTTAGTTAGCCGACCCAACTACTTTACTTTAAGGCTCCATCACACCTGGAAAGAAAAGATTACTTTTTTTCCTGGGCCCCATAAAGCCACATTCAAGGTGTGAGAGGCCTGCCTAGTTCACCCCATACCCAGAGTAAGATATCATAGTTGGACAAGGCTAGCCCCTCAGTGCACCTACAAGATCAGACTGGTGTTTCTAGGGCAGGGGTATAAATAGAGCTCTGTCCATGATGCTGAGCGAAGCAGGCAAGGGATGTAGCAACTTAAATCTACAAGAGGAAGATACAGAGAACCTCTTACCTGTGCCATCACACCTCCAAGGCCTGTCAGAGGGTCCCCACCACTCGCTGTCCCAGTGGTCCAGTTGATTTCATAGTAATTAAAGAGTGTGAAAGTGTAGGAACCATCAGACACTAGCACGGCCTGGAAAGTGTTCACCTGAAAAATGTGCAGAGAGAGCTCATGACTCATGTTCCCAGGAGCTCATCACTCCAGTGGTGGCTTCCTTCACCTGCCTCCCCCCACCCCGCAACAACCGCTATGTATCCCTCCCAACCACCAAACAGCACTGAACTGCACGGCACCCTAGCCCTCACTCTGTGCCTCCTCTCAAAATTTGTTCTCTCCTCCAGTGCAAAAAAGCAAGATGTGTAGGGCTGTGCATCCAAATGAGAAATTGCCTGAGATAAAGCTGGAGTCTGACTCAGGGCCCCTGACTCCTCCATCTCTCCTGGACCAAAACATAAGATTCCAGGGCTCCATCTGAACATGCGATGACCTGAGAGCACCTATAGATGGCAGCATGAGAATAAACTATAGGAAAGAGTCAGGCCAGGGACTTGAGCACAGCAGAGTGGGCAGGGCAGGGCAGGGCAGGGCAGGGGAGGGGCGGGGTGGATGTGGGGGAAGGGGGACAGGGAGGGGGTACAGTGAACAGGAAGCTCCATTAAAGCTGTCCTCTGGAGCTGGCCCTCTCTGTTCCTGGAAAACATCACTATAGTCTGCACGAGATGTCTCCCCCCTCCCCTCCCCCCTTTAAGATGAAAGTTAGGGAAGTGGTTTTTAAGAAGCACTTTCTGGAAAGAACTTGTTCCTCTAATTGAGCATTTATGCATTACTTTGTGTCTGTAAACTCCTTGGTGCTGAGCTGTAACTCAGACCGAAACTAAGATGGGCGATGGTTTGGGTTCATTCCATTTAGAGCTAAGCAACTAAGGACTAAGTGAAATGAGCTGCTGGCAATCGAGCAGCGACAGGGTTGTGGACTGCCGGGACTGCAGCCAGAGCATGCAGGCCACCTCTCAGAGCTCGGTCACTCCCTGCTGGCTTCATCTTAACCTTTTTTTTAAGAGGACAGAGATGTTATAGAAATCCAACCTTTGTAGATAGCTCTCAGATATAAACTGCAGCCAGCCTCAGTGGTTACTAGTTCCCTTTCCCAACCCCCACCCTTGGACCTGTGTTTTCAGGACATGAACATAGAATTAAAAGCAGCAGCTTTCTCTATCCCAGACTCTTCCCCAGCTGCCTGAGAGCATCCCAGTTAATGCTCTGTAGAAGAGAAGAGGAAGACCCACATTCCTATCCTGTGTAATCAGACTTGGGTGGAGGATCTTGGAAACCCATTCTAGACAGTCCCAGGGAGCAGCACCTTGCTAGTAAAGAAAAGCCCTTTTTTTGTGTGTGTGAAACAGAGCCTTCTCCTCCGGCCCTGTGCCTGCCACAGCCGATGGCGTTTATGATAGAGTTGGCTAGGTATATGGCTTCAGTCTATGGGCCTGTTCAACAAAAGAGGAAAGTGGGACACAGAGATGAATGATCACTAAACTCAAGGTTTCTACACGATCACTAGTGGGGCCAGATTCAAAGGATAGGTGCAAAGTCAAGGTCACGCAAGGCTCGAAGCTGGGGCCCTTTTCATACGAGGGTTCCCCTTCAGAACTAAGTTCCTATCAACCTTATGTTGGAAATACCTCTGGCTCAAGCAAATCTTGAGAGCAACTTCCAAAATCACTTCATCACTTCTTACCATCCAGCTACGCCCAAGCTAACTGTATCACACACATACACACACACTCACCCCTCACCTGCTCCTGCTTACACACTCATCCCTATATACATATAGTTTTCCAATACTCCTTTTAAGACCTTTTTAGATCTGTTTTTCCACAACCGTTTTTTTTTGTTTTTGTTTTTGTTTTTGTTTTTTTTTTTTGTTTGTTTTTGTTTTTCAGGAATTCAGAGAGCTTCTTATGACACTGCCTGGAGGAAGCAGCTGAAGACAGAGTTTAGGAGCCAGCCTATAGCGTTCAGTGTGGAGCCTTTGCCCTGACTTTTGGGGGGGCTTGAACCCACATTATTGTTGTCACCTTGGAACACAGCACTTGAGGACATTTTGTGGGGATTAGGAAATAATACCTGGCTCCAAGGCACATAGCTAAAAGTTTGGTAAACACTGTTTCTCCTTAAATACATCCACTTCCTCTCTACTTGGGCTTCCATGACACTTTCTTTTCTTAAGATCCCTCTAAAGCCATGCTTAGTGGACCTGGTGATTGGTGGCCTTGGGCGGAATAGGTGGGCCCGTTTCAAAGGCAGGGATAGATGGACACTTTGCTGTTCTACAGAACCCATCATCTTTTCCCCTCCAGGAGCTCAAAGCCCTTCAAGGTTTCATCACTCATCCTCACAGAGAGAGAGATCTCACCTGCTTTAGAAACTCACTACAAACTACAAAGCAGAAAGTACCTAAATTATCTTGAAATTTTTACAGCCAGTAGAGGTTTTTGTGTGTGGGGGTGGGGGATGGTGGTCAGCATTTGATGGCCATTTCTTCTCTCCCCTACCCCTTCACTGGCACTAAAATTTATTGATTGCTGCCACCCGGCATCCTAACGCTGTAAGATATGAGGCTTAAAGGACATAAAACATCACCTGAGGAGGCTTTAGTGATCCATAACATGACAGAGGGAAACGTATGTTTCTTTGAGGTTATTTCTAGCCAATGCATCTGCTGCTTAAACATGTGTCTTTCTTTTCTGCAGGACCTCTTAGCAATAAAGTGCTTTGAGCTGCTCTAGTCAGACAATGCTGAAAGACACAGTCCTGGCATCCCAGCTATGGCGTGCAAGACCAGCACTTTTTAACCTCTCTCTGCTACACAGGAGTTTCGTTTCCACCCGTAAAACAGTCAGCTCATTGCCAGGAAAACAGATGGGATTAGAAATAACCCTAAGCAAGGAGAGAGTGGATCCTTTAAGTGTCTTTGTTTACTAGGAAACTTCAGTTGAAGATGCATGTGATTGCAATTTCAAAAATCTCCACTACATAGTCATCCAAACAAGCTGAATGCATTCATGGAAACTGAGGTTTTGTCCCTTTAGGCAAAAAGTTGATTACCTCTATGATATTACCAGAGATAATCTTTTTTTATTTGACTTTTATTTGACTGCTCATTTGGGATTTCAGAGCAGATGTTGAAACTTTACTCAGGAATTACTTTAACTGCCCACTCTAATTAACATCAAATATGAATCATTTCAGCCCTGGTCATTAAAAAAAAAAAAAAAAGAAAGAAATCATAACATAATAAAATGAACCAGGCAGTTTGTTCCCCAATCCAGCACCCTGCTTTTCTCTTGCTACCAGATTTTATGGAGGGGAGAGGGGAAGAACTTATGGATGGTGAGAAACATTTGTGCCCTGGCAAGAGAAAAAGACCTTTGGGCCCCCAACAAGATTCCTAATCACACAGCCTGGAATGAGTCTTTCTGCGTTGATCACCCTGTCACAAAACGGAATGCCACCTACTCCGAGAATACTGTCGAGAGACTTCTTTCAGACATTGGTAATGAATTGTGACCAGAGTGACACATCTGAAATATTTCAGCTGACTGGCCTGGTTCGTGCTGATATTTCCCTCTGTTTCCTGCAAAGTGGGTGGCAAGACCCATTAGTTTAACTCAAGCGAACTGACATTCCTCCACTCTACCAATTAGATTCCTGCTCAGTAGTGAGAGTGGATGGACAAGATGCCAGAGACAGACACGGCAGAAAGCGGGAAAGCTGGGTGATTACAGGTGTGGTGCTGCTGCCTCCGTAAAACGTGACTTCCTCCCAGGTCACAATGAAAACCCAAGTGGCAGAGAAGGTTGTCATGTCTTTGAAGTACTTCCTGATGTCCTTGGTGGCTCTCCTCAAGATGGCAGGGTCCATGGTCTCTCTGTAATAGATCTCACCCCGGATTCCATTGTGCACATCTGCCCAAAATGGAGCAATGAAGGCCCTCCCATCCGTCAGGGGAAAGGACTCCGGCGTAAACTGGCTCACTAGCACGTTGAAGGAAACAACACCATTGTTATTGACCTACAAAATAAGAGAAGTTTTGCATAGTGGACCTGAAAACAGAGGAACTTCAGAGTCACAAACCAAGACAGACACACAGCCAATCACGTGAAGGAAAAGGGCATTTAAATTGCTGACTTTGTACCCCGAAACACCAGCTCCCATTCCTTATAGGAGGAGGTTTGTTTATTCGCAGATACAGTCATTGGTTTTCTTTCACTTTCAATTTGTAGTCACTGTCATTCCTTATTAATAATCAGCCTTATTTTCATGTTCTCTGTCCTATTTCTATTTGCATTTATTAACTGCTACTGGGTTGTAGAGTCTGTGTGGTGTGTGTGTGTGAGAGAGAGAGGGGGGGGGGGGGAGGGAGCGCGCGCGCGCGCGCGCGAGAGAGAGAGAGAGAGAGAGAGAGAGAGAGAGAGAGAGAGAGAGAGAGAGAGAGAGAGAGATTGAGATTATTAGGCCAACCTGGAGATAATGGAGGAAAAAAAAAGACAAATTTGTTGAGAGTTACAGATGCAAAATAGACAGAGGAAAACAAACAAACATGAAAGAACAGTTCGATTTAATAATTGAAGAGTTCTATGCTATAGCTTGAGTCTTACTGTAGAGTGAAAAAGGAGGCAGAGAAAGATGAATCAAACACTCCTTTGCTGAACTCAGATCTCAGGGTGCTCTGGGTAAGACAGTTTAAAAAAAGCTTCTCTTGATATCATCACTACTTTCTCACTCAGAAAAAGAGCAAGGTTAAGACCCAAAGATGTCCAGTTTCTGTCTGGCTCTTGTCACTTGAGAGCGCCTTTGTACCATCTCTGCTTAAAAATTGAGACGTGAGTAAATCACGTTGTCTATGTAAATGACTACTCCATGGTGACTCTTTCATGACCTGTAAATGGCTCAGCAAACAAAGGAAAGGACAAAAACCTTACTGCAGTATGTTCCCTCAGTTTACTAGGGACCCAAAATCAACCCTGTGTCTGAGAGAAACTGGCTTAATCGGGTGGCTCATGTGACTTCGGGGCCAGAAACACATGTGATGGAAATCCTTGCAGTGCCTGGGCAGAGAAAAAAAAATCTGTATCAAACTGTTTGCTAGATTCCTACCAACTAGAAACAGGGTGAACAGTTCCTCCAGGGAAGGCTTTGCGGCTGACTTGACAGTACCTCAGCTTGTGTTAGAAGGAAGCCTGTGAGGTTCAGGATGTGAGATGGCCCGAGCAGAGGCATGTTGGGAACCTGTTGACTTCAAGGAACAAAGAGCCACCCAGAGGCTTGCAAATGATGGAGGAGGGACTGCACTATTCAAAACGCTGGGAGTTTGGGGTACAGTTTACAATCAAATGACCCTGCCCTGAACTATGGTCTGTCCTTCTGCAAGACCATGAATTTTGAAGCTTGGTGTCACACTGTGCAATTGGAAGAGAGAGAGAAACTGAATGAAATAGATGCTCTAGAGGCCAGAGAGGCCGTGAACCCGGCTCCCCCCCCCCCTCCCACCCACTCCCAACCCCCCCCAACCTACCCCTCCCCCACCCCCCGCGCATAAGGCCTCTCAGCTCCAAAAGCAGAACAACACACTTCAGAAGTCACCATCAGCTCCCTCTCACACAGCCCAGGAGGGCCCCTGTTGTGAGGAAAGCATAAGAAATATGCAAGGATGCCAGAGCCATGTCTTTGCTAGGGAGAAATGGGGGTAATTAACACACACAGGCTCACCTGTGGAGGAAGCTGACGGGCACTCAGGTGTGTTTTGATTACATGGTTGAGATCAGTGGCTCTCAGACTTTTGTGGGGCCCAGGATTACCTGGAGAGCTCATTATGGTAGCTTAGTAGGCTCCCCCCCCCCCCGCACCCCTTGCCCCCCACCCCTCATTCCTGAGTCAGCGGAGGTGGAAGGTGGCATGGAAGACAAGGCTGCCAGTGTTTCAAGAGTCCTTAGGGAGAGTGGTGGGAGAGGGAGTGGTTTTCTAGCTCTAGGCCAGAAACCGCCAAAGCAGCAGTCTCCATGGCAGGGATGGAAATGGTCCAAATTTCATTTGTTTGTTCCTCGAGGGGCAGAGCACAGACCTAGGGTGAGAGGTGGCAGAATCTGCCTGTGTCTCCCTCAGTCCGTGAGGGCAGAGATAGCGGGTTCAGCTGCTCCAAAGGCAATTTCCCCAGCAGCAGCCTCAAACAGCAGAATTGCAGGAAAGTACAGTGCAGGTGGCCGGGAGAGCTCCGCCCACTCGTCTCCCGCCAATGGAACTCCTTAAGGACGGGACCCTCTGGCCTAGCTACAGACCTGAGAAGGCTGGCCAATTCTGCCAACAACTTTTATACAGTCTTTGATTATCCATCTCTCATCTCCAGCTCGGCTTCAAATTGGTTGGAAGCCCAAGCAGAGCAGATGTCTAAACTTTTCACACCCCCCAGAAGGGAGCAAAAAATAATATTGCTCCTATTGTGGTTCACTATATCTTTTTTTTTTTTTTTTTTTATCTTGTTGAGTAGCAGAAATAATGTGCACGGTATTGGGCCTCTGCTTCACTTCTGTGTTTAATCACCCACAAAGGCAATTTATTGCCCTGTATACTCCTCCACTATGAACATTAGCCATTAAATATACCTTTGACTTTCTTAATCATAAAACCCATCAGCTCATGAAATCTCAGAACTTGTCGCTTTGGCCGCCAATAAATCCCCAATCCTCAGGGCCCTGGGAGAGGGGTTTTTAAAGTGCTTTCCTTAATGACAAACAAAAGGGAGAGAAGCCCCGGGGCTGCAGCTGCACTTACATAGACGGTGCGGTAAGGGACACCAAAGAAGAAAACAGGGATGGCCAACTTAATCTCAGATGAGCTTCCATCGTCTACTTTAGGGGTTTTGGTGTCATTCTGCCAAAATGGATACATGAGCTCCCTGGGCTGAGCTGTCAAGAGAGATGTTGGTTAGGTGGATTAGATGGCAGCCTGTGTGCCTCTTCCATTTGGCAAGCTACTTCCCTCCCACCCACTAAAGCCAGCTTGTCTGAGCATGGTTTACAAGCCAAAGGCAAGGTAAATGGTCTTTCCATTCTGAGTCTATGCTATAGGCATGGGATGATCTTCTAGCCTCTGGGAAAAGAGAGGACAAAAGGGACACAGTCTCCAATTAAGACAGAGGCCTATGTGCTTTCTTCCCATGTGTCCATGCATCAGAGAGACCAGTGGTGACAGTGTGGGAAGGAAGGTCCTACCACCATGGGCGCCACGAGGAGCTCTCAGGGTACAGAGCTGACCTTTACATCTGGTGTGCCTGAGGAGGGCTCTCCTCATGAGAAGATGACCAGATGCAGAGAAACGTGGGTGTAGCCACAGACCCTCCTGATCTAAGAATTTTACTATTTACTAGGGCCATAGTGGCAGCCTTTGCTAAGATGCCTTTCCTTCCTGCCACACAGCAGAAGGCATCAGAGCCCAAGAGAAATAATAATTAGAAGCAGCACAAAGGGAGGAGGAAAGGGTTGGTAGTAACTGCCTGTGAGTGACCTTGACTGAGACCGGCCCAACGAGCCCTGGCCAGCTCTATTCACAAAAAGCAGACATGGGATCATCCAGCAGAGGAAGGTGTGTGTGTGTGTGTGTGTGTGTGTGTGTGTGTGTGTGTGTGTGTGTTGAGAGGAGGGCTGGGGTGCAGAGTTCTGGAATTTCTTATATAAACTCTTGTAAGGAGTGGCCAGACTGGTGGGAAAAATAAGATAATGTCTCCAAGGCCTGCGCTACTAAGGACCCAGGACAACTGCACCTCTGAAATAATCTACATGTCATGTCTGGTGTCACTTTCCTCTGCCTCTGCTCCTTCTTCTTTCAAATGAAAGTTGGACAACAGAACTGTTTTCTTCCTTTGAACATTTATCTTTAGTTTTTTGGGAGTGGAGTGTTGGGCCAAGGCCACGGCCCTTCAGAGGCCTATGCCCAGTCTCAAGTCAGTCCTCTCTCTCTCTCTCTCTCTCTCTCTCTCTCTCTGGGAAAGTCCCGCTTTGCACTGATACAGCTGAAAGGATGGAGAGGAACTGATCCAGGCCAACTCTACCCCTTGGGGAGCCTTTTAGTGAGCAGACAACAGCCCCTAAAAAGAGCTCACAGAGCAGACAGAGAGCAGCTGGAAGGCCAGGCAAAGCTGCAGCTCCCTAGTTCTGGAGTGAGGAGTTGGTGCAGGTCTGCCTAGACAAAGGTTCGATCTGTCTGGGGACAGCATCCCCAAGAGTGGGGGAACTGGTCCATGCATTAGCATTTGCACATTTTCCCCACATCTCAGAAGTTTCTGGGAAGCTGATTTCATCTTCAAGCCAGTGATCTGTGTTTGATATCACAATCAGCACTTAGGAATCACTGATTTACATTACGGTAACAAAGTACACATTTCTAGAAGACTGAAAACTTCAAAACATTATTTGCCATCCTTACTACAGCATTAAACCTAGGTAGGTACTTATTAAATTTGAAGGTGATAGACCATCTTAAATTGTAAGTGCATATATAGTCCAACTGCAGGTTTGTCCTTTATGGGGAGCTTTTTTTGGGAGTCATGCCCAGTATGGAAAAGGGTTCCAGGTCATATGGCATGGCAATCATTTCCATGCAAAACTTAATTGCTATTTTGTACAGTATTGGGCAATCTCTCTGGAGAAGGGACAGCCAAAACCCCCTTTTAAGGACACAGAAAACACTGGCAATGGAGACCCAACTTCTCTCTCTCTTCCAAAATCCTTCCCTTAGTTTGTGACTTCTGACCAGAAATAGCAGTTAAAAGTTTTCCTTCTTAAGAATATTACAGATAAGTACATCTAATACCATACAACCTCAATGAAGATTTGTTGAATAAAATAGAGCACTCAACAAAAAGGAGCAGGCATAAACAACAGTGATTTTCATCTCTATTGAAAACAGAACTATTGGCAGCAAGGCCAATAGATAGTGTCAGAGTTAGCAACAGAAACACTATCCTTACCCATGCTGTCTCTAGACTGGGAATGACACAATAAATACAGTTATATTTCCAGGATTTTTTTTCTCTTTCACCAAAGAAAATTATACTTCCTTGGAGAAGAGGTAGGAGATGGAGCCACTGGGATTACTGTAGGGAAATCATCCTCCTGTTACTATGGGTTACATCCTACAAATATTGATTCACCCAATTCTAGGGCAATGTACCTGATGTTTAAAAAAGAAGGTTCCTCTAAGACCTGGGACCGTGCAGCAGTTGAACTTAACAAAGAAAATACAGGTGCTTTGGAAAATTAGTCCAAAGAGATCAAGACTTGCATTCATTGCCTGTGTTTCTAATCTAAAAATCCATGAACAGTGATAGGAAGATGTACACATGGTCCTTCACCAACTTAAGAGAGATATAAAGAGAAGAGAAGGGATCATGAGGGATGAGGGAGTTAATTCACTTATTTTATTTGCACCTTTAAATTGCTGCCTGATGCCATAGGTTCATGAGACACGAGACATCAACACCAAGTCTACTGGGCAACTTCCTACCTTTGAGTTAAAATAAGCTCACTCCTTAAAGTCTCCAACATTTGTTAAATGGCTAAATGGGGATTGATGATGACGGAGGGGATGGGCACCCTCATCTCCTGCAAGTACTTGCACTAGAATTAGTCTATGTTATTTTAAAGGCCTTCATTGATATATACAAATTGTATTCAAAGTTAAATAAGAAAAAGTGAGCATCATTGAAAGTTAATGCAGTTTTACCCTTGACAACAGAATTTAATTTACTTTTTTTTTTTCTTGTTGTATCTGCAGACACATATACACCTGCCCTTGCAATTATGGTGCCAACAAAAGTGCCTCTTTATAAATTCAAGAGCATGCTGATCAAGAGCTTCATGAGATTCTGTCGTACTCACCTTGGTGCTGTACAAGTGCGAAGATGAAAGAGACCCAAATTCTAAGTAATGATGAATAATTCATCCTGGAATTTTAAAAAGAAAAAGGAAAAAAAAATCCCCTGCTTGCCAGAGTAAATAGAACACCAGGTGTGTTTGGTGGCAAATCCCAAGACACACCACAACCATCACAGGACAAATTCACATCCCAACACCGATGGGTCAGAGTTGTTGTTAATTCCCAGAAGGCTCACAGGTCCTCTGAGTTCAACGCCTAGGGAACAAAGTAGATCCCCCCAGAAGAAGGCTGTCTAGAAGTATAGATCGTTGGGGAGTTAGATTAGAGTAATGCAATGAGCAAGGAAACGGTGTCTACTCCTCAACTGATAACGGAAAACTGCTCCAGAAATGCAGGTCTCAGTCTGGATCTCTGGGACTCTAACTTCTGTAAGACCCAATTCTCCTAACTTTCACAGGGCCTTTCCAATCAGAATCCTGGAAGTGCTGGTTAAAATACCACGTGTTTCTCCAGGTAGGAGGACGCAGAGTATGCCATCCCCTTCTCAGTGACAAGGAGCTAATCCATCATTTTACTGCCCAGACTCACAGGTGGCCCAAGACTGTCCACTGACGTTGCACAGTGAAATGGATGATCTATGGCTACTTTGGTGATTAAAAAGCAGCACACCAGAGTGACTCCTTGGAAATACAACGGGAATAGAACCCCCACACGCGAGCAACTCTCGTTAGTTCCAGGAAGTTAATTAAAAGAAGAAACAGCACAAAACCGAACTCGTTTGCATGTTAATTTACAATCAGTTGAGCGCGGGCGGCTTTACCCTCTGTTAGGAGCGTGGATGGTCTGCGCTGCTCCAAAAAGCTGATATGCAAGCACACATGCAAGCTCCAAGTTCAACGTGCACCTGCTTGAGAACCAAAGTGCAGACCAGGAAACCTGCTCCCAGCAGCATTCTTAAAGATAAACACCTCCTCTTTATCATTCGAACTTATCAGAATCTTTCCGCCAAGCTTTTAGGAAAAAAAAAAAAAAAAAAAAAAACAGTGGCTCTATACTGTGAGTCTCACGGCAAAGCCTCAGTTGTCAAGCGTGCACATTGAAGTCTCAAGCACATAGTAGAAACACTAGGCAGCTTTGCTGAAGATGGCAGAGGGCTTCAGCAGGTATCACACGCAGCTCTAGCAGAGGCAGGTGCCGTGCAAGCTTCGGGGGTAAGGCCTTTGGGGGACCAGGGTGGAGAGCAGGAGTGAAGAGGGATCATTTAGATATTTATATTTATGAAAAGCGCCACTGACCTGTTCTGTCGAGACTGGAGGGATTGGGTGGAGTATTAAGTCAAATCTTGGTTGAGTCTGAAAAATTTAGGTATGAGACTTCACGTCGGTTCTCCTCGTCTTGCTGCCAATTATTTCTGATTCCTGAAATGATGTCCGAATCCCATACTCTTAAAACCAAAAATTCAGTTGCTCCTGCACTAGAGTCGGGGGGTGGGGTGGGGTGGGGGAAGAGTTGAGTTGCAATCGAGTTGCTTTCTATTGATTAAGGAAAAGTAAATCTGAAGATCGGTTTCAGGATTGCGTAGAGAGGCTCTTTTCCTGAAAAACTAGACCTCCCCCCTCCTTTAAAGGAGAGAGAGGGGGGAAAAAAAAAAAAGGAAAGTGGATTCAGATGGAAATGTCAGGTACTGGGAGCTCTCTGATCAGAATCACTGCACTGAAAAACACAAAAGAAACCCTCCCTTTCCCTCTTTGTACCCAAAAGAAGGTAACTGTCTAGCTTTACAGAATTAGCATGGGAGTGAACCCAACAAAGGGGCTCCCCTGCTCACAGTTAAGTGAAGTCGGTTTTCTACTAAAGTTTTCTTTCTCTCTTTCTCTTTTTCTCTCTTCCTTCCTTCCTCCCTTCTCCCTCTTCCTTCTCTCTGTTTTTCTTTTCTCTTCTTCCTGACTTTCTTTTCTTCCTTTCTCATCTCTTCACATACAGGCTCTACACTGCTTTTTTTCCTCCTTACAGGTATGTATAAAATATTTAAAGAAACTTTTCCAAATGTGTCTAGGTTTTATTCCTACTGTCTCTGCTTCATACACAGAGTCTCGGTAGCATTTTCCAGGGAAGGGAAACTATGCCCCTGAGGGTCTGTACAGGGAGAGGGTACAGGCTTCTCCTGATGACAACGTCCAGGGAGGACTCTGGAAGGCAGTTCAAACAAAGGGAAACTGTGTTCAGCTGGATGCTTGCAGGATTCTGGTAAGCTAAATCCAAGCCCAAGTGATTAGCCCTGGACGAATGGACTCAGTAGGTTGCACACACACACACACACACACACACACACACACACACAGTGTGCACGTGCAGGTAAGGCACCCACGCACACCCAAGCACACACCTATGTAAGAATAATAATTAAAGAAGAGATCGTGAATTTGGGAGGGGGAGTCTGAGGGAAGGAGGGAGAGGTAAGAGCAATATAGACCCAATCCTCATGTACAAAAATCTCAAAGAAAAATTTAAACACTTAGAAGACTGCAAAATTGCTGTTGTTACCACCAAATTAAGATACTCAAAGTGGAATTCATTAAACAAAAAAGAGAAGTAATTTGGATGCAGCAGGAAAGGTTCTCTTGTAAATCAAATCAATGGGAATTTTAAATATGTCCAAGTCTTTCTCTGGCCAGACACTGAAATGTTGCCTGGACCAGAAGCAAAATGAATCAAAACAACCCAGCTTTGCATATGCTGTGCTAAAAGGACAAGAGTGTTAGGAGAACCAGGTTTATACCATAAGTTTTCCCATCCTTAGCCAAAAACCTGTGATAATTGTGGAGGCATTGCACAATGCATTTATTCTTTCACTGGTAATGTGAATTCTCCCCATAGACCCACTTACAGACACTGAATGGATCCTTTCTTCCAAAAGGCACATGTTTATGTAACAAAGACATAGGTTTTTGGTGCCTGTGATAATAGAATTAAATTCAAGTCCAAGACTCACCTACAGCAGCATAGGCCTTGCCTGGTCCTGATTAAACTTTTTAGTCCAGTCTCATCAGACCTAAGTGTCCACAGGCAAAACAGGGTCTTAAAAACTCTGCTGATGACATATACTAATTGCTTCAGTTTCCTTTTTTCATGCATCCAAGGGTGTTTCTATCTCAGCCCTTTTGACCCACATTAAATTCTTTATTCTTCTTGAGGTGGGACTGCTGCTGGGACAAAGGTCATGAGAGCAGACCCAGATTCACAAGATGGCAGCATGAATGAATAAGAACAGCTTCAGCGGCCAATGAGCACCAGGCGCTTGGGAAGAGGCTGGTCTGGCTCTTTGCTTGCTGAGCAGGAAGCTGGTCAGTGGGGGCAGCGTGCTCTGGTTGCACACTTGGTGGCCACAGATGGGTGAATAACAAAAGTGTCTATTCATGGCAAGACTCATTTGGTTGAAAGTGTGAGGTACATAAAGATCCCTGCCAGGAGTCAGACTGGGGATGGATGAAGTTGGCGTGGGCTGGTGCCAGTTACCTAAGACGCCCATGCTTTACAGACATGGCACAGATTGATGCTGCTTCTTAATGGACAGAAAGGACACTAGGGAAAGAAACCAGCAATAACAAATTTCCCTAAAAGCAAGTAGAACAGTTGTTATGCACAGAGTGTTTGTTTTGTGCTCAGGTTTCCGATACCCTTTCTGTGGTCGATGGGTGCAGCTGGGAGATGACGCAAGATGTCCTGTTAGGAAGGTTTTGCTCCAGAGACTCCTGTTGCCTTACAAGATTCTATTAGGTGCTTGCAGCAAGTAGCTCTACTACATAGCATCAGGGCCTACATGGGCAAATGCATACATATATATGTGTATATATATACATATATAATTTACATATGTATATACATATGCATAGTGTATGATTCATTATGGTACATATTTATGTATAGTCTATGTGTATACATAAAATTATATATAAATATCTTTATATACACAGTCATGTGCCACATGACAATATTTATGTTCACAATAAACCACATGTACAACAGTGGTTGCAAAAGATTACACCACCGAGTTATGTTGTAGTCATCTTAGTTTGTGTAAGAACTCTGTGACATCTGCATAAGAACAAAATTGCCAGCAATATATTTCTCAGAAAGCATCATCATTGCTAAGTCGGGAGATATGTAATGGGGAGATGTCCCCAAAGATGTTCCCTCCATTTGACTTCTCAAAACTTCTGGGCCCTCAGATACATTCCACTTTACTGCACTAGCACCTAAATTTCTCCCTGTGCACAAACATAATAGAAAGGAATTTCTCCCACAAGACAGCAAATTACCCAGCTTAAAAGAAGCTCCCACCTCATCTCCTGATTGCAAGACTGAGGCTTGAGGTGTAGTCTGACTTAGCCAGAGTTATGAAGATCTGAGAAGAAGGGGCCATAATCCCAGAGGAGCTAGCACACTGGCTTGGGGTGAGTGGGGGAGAACCTAAGGGACTGAATTCTGAGGATGCTCAGCCAAGGAGGCTGTGTCTTGGCACAGAATCAGGGGGCTTCGTTGACTCTAGAGATGATGGCATTAACACTGGGTCAAGGACTCCAGGGAAGGCTCAGGCATTCACTTGGAGTCTGGAGAAAGTAATGTACCAGATCCAGTAAGACTGAAGAGACAAAATGACTGTGGCAAGTGGCAAGAAAAGGCACTGGAAGGCTCTGTGAGGTAAGCACACTAGGCCAGGCGCCTCTGACCACCAGCGAGACCTACTGCTCGTGTAGGAAGCCAGGAGGCACCAGGAAGCTGAGTGTAACTGCAGGCACTGATCACAGACTCTAGCTCTTTGGTAGCCATGGAAACAGTGAGTCTCCGAAGCAACAAGACCAGGGGATGGCACTCTCCTGCCTGAAGCTTGGAGGGAAACAGAGGCTAGAATTCTCATGACAGAGAAGAGATCAGAGTAAGAGTCAGGGGGATCTGAGCTACAGACTGCTCCGGGGATGGTTAACAGATCACGATGGCCAAAGAGAAGCCAGAAAGCCACCAAGGGGTGTGTGTGCTATGCTCATTCTGAAAAGCAGGAGAATGATTAAAGAAAGGCCAAGAGCAGTGTCCCTCATCAGTTGTGATGTCCAGGCCTGGTGGCACAGGCCTGGAATCTCAGTTACTTTGGAGACTGCAATAGGAGAATCTCAAGTTCAAGGCTTTTCTGAGCTTTAAAGTGAGCTCAAGGCCACTTTACGGGCCACCTAATGGGATACCTTCTCAAAATACAAAGGGAAAGCAGGCCTGGGGAAGCAGGACAGTGGTACGGTGCTTGTCTAGCATGCTTGAGACTCAAGATTCAAGCCCCAGTCTCACTGAAAAGAACCAGCCACACTTTTATCCACTTCTAGACCCAAATCTAGAATTTGATGGCTGAAAAAAATAAGTGGTCCCCAAAAGGAAGGACCCTGCAATGACATGGCAAATATATTCTTGCATGATTCCCCCAGATCCTCCGAATAAAGAGAGTACAGACTTGGAAAAGGGGCTTTCTGGACATGTTAAGCACTGGTGGATGGGGGGGCGGGGCGGGGGCCGGTTCAAGTCAACATCGACAGCCAAAGAGCCTGAAAGAGTGTAGTCTGTAGAACCCAAGGAAGAAAAAAACAAAGTCCTGGCAAAGCTCAGCTAACAGGTGTCTGCAGACCCATCTAGGCGACATTTTCCCAGTTCTGAATGCAACTGAAAGCCTGTGAAACAGTCCCCTCCCCCTCCATTGCACCCAAGGCAGTGAATACAGAAGAGGATTGCATTCTGGGCTTGGGGGGGAATCAGTTTATCACAATGACTATCACTCTAACAGCTGAGGGGTGGTGGGTTCTGTCCTATCTCCACTCAGGATGGAGGCTAGAGACTGGCTGTGAGCTATGACGGGCTCATCAGAAGAGCAGCTGCTTTGCCAATAGGTTCTACTTTTCAGAACCAACTAACGCGCGGCTTCAGGTACACTAGGAAACACTGGGTGTGAAGATCAGCAACAGCTCCTACCAGGTGGAACAAACAGCCACACACTTTCACAGTTTTATCCCAGGCCTATGGGAAGTCTCCCGCCGCTACAGTTTAAGTATTGATTTGGCAGCACGGAAGTCCATGTTGAAGCTTTGTTTCTCAATGCTGCAGTGGTGAGAGTTGGGCCTCAGGAGAAGTGTTTGGGTGGTAGAGTTTTAGGGGCGGAGCCTCATGAAAGAATCAGTACTGTCCTGTGAGAGCAAGTTATAAGCCTGCTAGGACAAGACCCCGTGAGAGCGAGTTGTCAAAGCCTCTGCCTTCTCTGTCCATTCTCTCTCCATGCTGTTCATAATGCCTGGAACAGCATAAGGCTGCCAGAAGCTGAGCATGGTCGGCATTATGCTCTTGGACTTGCAGTAAAGACGCCTGGAAACCTCTTCTTTATAATTTATCTGGTCTCTGGTGTTCTGTTACAACAACAGCCAATGACCAAGACACCACCTTCTTTCATAGTGTAATGCAAAGTGTTTCATACCATCTGGCTCTCCCAGAATTACCACACTGATTCACTACATAGTAACCAACGTCAGCATCCTGGGCACTAAGGAGTCAGGGATGGCAGCAGGTTAGATGTCTTGGTACCATATGTTCTAGAAGGTTAAATATAAATCCCCGAGTTGCAAGGGTACTGTTTTAATAATAAAACTTAAAAAAAAAAAAAAAAAAAAAAAAAAACCGGGTGGCCAGGAACACCTCCTCCAAAGTGAAAGGCAAAGCACTTACTTGTAGTGCAAAAGGATTTCCTTCTTATTTGTGGACAAATGGATTGAACTAGAAATGATCATAATGAGTGAGTTAACCCAGAAGCAGAAACAGTCAAATGGTATATACTCACTTATATCTGCACACTAGCCCAAGGGGCATGTCCCAGGAAAGTCTTCACTTACCAGGAAACTGGGACAGAGGGGAGGACATCCTTTTGGGACTCTAGATGAGAGAAGCATGGGAGAATGGCAAAGTAGAAGGATCCAGAGGGTCCTAGAAACCTACAAGAAGAGCACTATGAGAGGCAGATTTGGGCCCAGGGGTCCCGCTCAAACTATGGAACCAGCCAAAGACCATATAGGCAGTAAACTTCAAACTCCTACCCAGATCTAGCCAATGGTCAGAACATTCTCCACAGTTGAGTGGAGATTGGGGTCTGACTTTCACATGTACTCTGGTGCCTCATATTTGACCATGTCCCCTGGATGGGGAGACCTGGTGGCACTCAGAGGAAGGATAGCATGCTACCAAGAAGAGACTTGATACCCTATGAGCATAAACAGGGGGAGGAAGTCCCCCTCAGTCACAGTCATAGGGGAGGGGAGTAAGGGGAAAATGGGAGGGAGGGAGGAATGGGAGGATACAAGGGATGGGATAACAATTGAGATGTAATATGAATCAATTAATAAAATAAAATAAAGAATTTCCTTCTTTGTTTATGTCTTTGGGTTCTGAAGGCCACGTGTTCCAGACAGGAATATTGCTCCAGCCCTCCCAGGCTGAGAGTGGGAATAAATTCTGCAGCAGCTCCAGGCTACGGCGCAAACAACTTTGCCACTTGGGCCACAGGTCCAGCTGACCCTTTGATGTTGGAAATGTTAGTGGTAGAAAGAGATGAAATGGGTAGTTCATAGCAAAGCCCGGTGGTTAAACTGCAGTGCAGGCCCCTGGTGTTTGGCAGGAGGGTCACGCCTCTGGCAGCAAAGAGAGCTGCCTCTTCAAAATCAGTTCCTGGCATGTGACTTGAGGCCCTCTGATGGAGTGTTTGCCCAGCAGACAAATGGCCACGTGTTACTTTCTCTCATGATCTGAGGCCCATTAGACCCAAGGTCCACACGCAGGTAGACCCCAGCCATCTATCATAGGAAGGAAATGAAACACTGAGAACAGTCTCAAACAAGCTGCCTAACAAGGTAGCTCAGGCTCTGTCACCAGCCACAATGGTACCAATACCCTCGCCCCAGATCCCAGATCTCACATCTGGCCATGTAAATGAAGGTATATATGACAGTCTGAGGTAAAGTTGGTATAGGCAATGTGTGTGTGTGTGTGTGTGTGTGTGTGTGTGTGTGTGTGTGTGTACGTGCATGTGTGTATGTGCAGATAGATGGTAGCTGTATGACAGTCTCACATGTATGACTTGTGTGATGCTTTTGAGGATTCTCATGAGAACGTTGGTGACTTTAAGAGTGAGAAGGAGACATCTTCCCAGTGTGTGGAGCTTTGGGTAACACATTGTGTCGTGTACTTTGTACTGAAGGAGAAGTGTTTTGAGGAGCCAGTATGTACAAACACAGAGGCAGTGCTGAACCACATTTGCCAGCTGGACAATGGTTTGAGAAGTTGGAAAAAGCCAGGACGAGGAGGCTCGGAATGGAGACTTGCGAATAGACAGAGGGAATGAACACAAAGTGTGAAGAGCTTTGTGCCATCTATAAACACCCACGAGAGCATCTGCTATGGAAAAGGGCCTCAAGAGACAGAGCCACTCAGCCTGCCGGTGTGACGCGGGGCTTGTCAGTGTTGGAACAACGGGTGCATTTACAAGATGGCCACAGCCCTGAGGGTGGGGGTGGAAGGGGCCAAGAGTATGAACGCCCATTTAACAAGGCTTCTATAGTGCCTCTGATCTTCAAATGGTCAATCTGTGGATGACAAAGTGCAGCTGAGCCCCCTGATACGCCACTGCTTTTCAGGGACAGTGACTGACCTCTTGGTGGCAAAGTGATTGAATTGAACCACTTTTGTCGTGGAAGAGTGAGCAGAGATAAAGCCCTAGCTTAAATATTTATAGTTTAGATATGAAGTGTCCTTCAGAAAGGCTCGTGTATTCAAGGCTTGGTCCTGATGCTAGCGCTGTTCAGAGGTAATTCTTTGGAGAGGCAGCTAGATCCTGAGGGCTCTGACACTGACTAATGCTCCACGGGTTTAACATGTTTTAAAGACTATTGGGAAGTGTCAAGAGCTGTGGAGGTTGGAGGAAGTACATCACTGGGCAGCATGGCATTAAAGGGCACATCCGGTCCTTTCTTTCTTCCTTTCAAGAGGCAAACAACCTCTGCAGCATGCTCCTGCCACTATGATGGTCTACCTTACCCTACGGCCCAACTCCACAGTCCAGGCAATCTGTGAACTGAAATGTGAAACTGCTTCCTTCTCTCAGGTGCTTGCCACAGTGATTAAAAAAAAAAAAAAAAAAAAAAAAAAAAAAAAAAAAAGCCTGCCTAATGCATACAGGCGTGCTTTTCTTGCCCAGAGGCTCGTGCCTTGGAACGAAGGCTTGCAGGATGCAAGATCCTGAGCACCCTTCCTAGCAAAAGGCACTGAGAGTCTGAGTTCCCCCTCGTAGTGGATATGGGTTAGACCATAAACAGCATGGCTGAGCTGATGACAGCCCAGGTGAGCAGTGACGTGAATTGCTTAAGAAGCAGGTGTGGCAGGTATAGATTATACTCCCTTAGCAGAGACCAGGGTAAGAACCCATGGGAGCACAGTCTATGGCACACGGGCTCCTCGTGGCAGGCCTAGCAGACAAGATGAACAGGAACACGCAGGGCTGTGGTTACAAAACGGGTTTGAGGAGGAATAATCAAGTAGAGCTCAGTGTCTTGTTCTGGTGCCTCTCGGTAGGATTTTGCCTCATTGCGACCAAGGAACATGTGTGACAAAGCCCAGACTGAACAGCATCTGGTTACTAGCGTCTCAGCATAGTCACAAATTAAAGTTCGGAGACCAGCATACGACGAGAGCTGCGGATGAAGGAAGTCTACAGACACCTTATGGCCCGGCAATCAACTGAACTGCCAGGGCAGCGTACATCACTACCCCTACCTTGGCTCTTCCCAGGTCCCCCTCAGAAGCAGAGGAGATTCAGAGCCTAGAGCGGACTGTCCCAGCTATGCTTGGGGAATTAGAGCTGGTCTTGCTTTGGGTGGATAATGGTGAACAAGTGAAGATGCTTCTGTCAGGTCTTTCAGTGATTTCCAGGAGACCTGAGTACGGCGAGTGGACAGCCCCAATAGCCAGCCCTTCAGTGTCCACACCACGCTCAAAATGGGGTTATGTTCTTGTTCTTCTGCCCTGATAACCAAGAAGATCACTGGTAGAGGGCCAGAGGCATTTCTGCTCCAGGTAAGGCTCAGCTAGCAAGACTTCCTTGCTCTAGAACACTCCTTTGGATGGGGCCACCTTTGATGGATCTGTAGTTCAGTTCTGCCCCATCCTGATGCTTCTGGGGTTTTTTCCAGGTGTTATCCCCCCACAACCTGCCCCTCCACCATTATATCTCAATTTTTGCTTCCCAAGACATTGAAACTGGGATGTTGCTGCCTTGAATTCCATCCAAACTTTGTATTTTCAGAATGCACTTATTTCTACCACTTATCTGGTGACTAGTGAAGTCCATCCCCAACCCCCTATATCTAGCTGAGACAACTATTATCTAAGACTACACGTACATTTTCCCTAGAAAGGAGTAATAACACTTCCTCAACGGAGAATACAATTGGGTTCCTGGGATTTCTACAGAACAGACTATAGCACCAAAACCCCCAAACGGAAACCTCCAAGAGTCTCACATCTACGAGTACACCTCTCTTACTGCCTTTAGATCTTCACTCCTGGTCCTCTTGGTTGACCATGTAATCCTGGCTAGCTTGGCATGTGCTGTGTAGAGAGGATAGTCTCAAACTCACAGAGATCCATCTGCTTCTGCCTCCTAGGTACTAGGATTAAAGGCAAGCAACACCACAGCCAGTTAATTTTATTTTCTTTATTGGTGTGTGTGTGTGTGTGTGTGTGTGTGTCTCACACACACACACACACACACACACAGAGAGAGAGAGAGAGAGAGAGAGAGAGAGAGAGAGAGAGAGAGAGAGAGAGAGAGAGAGAGAGAGAGAGACTGTGTATATGGAGGCTACAGGACAATTTTCAGGAGTCAGCGCTCTCCTTCAACCTTTATCTATATAGGTTCCGGGAGCAGGCTGCCATGCTTCCACAGCCTGTGCCTTTCCCTGCTGAGCCAACCTACAGTCTCAGTTTTTCATGGTTAAAAACAGATTTTTTAAACCCAATGTAATACTTCCAAATTTTTTCATATATTTCAGAAGATCATGGTGACAATATTTAATTGCACTGCATCTATTGAGTTTATATGATAAAGCAAATGTTTTAGGATTCTACTTTTTAAAAATTATTATGTCCCCCTAGGTTCTATTTCTTTCTGTTCTGGCCACATTTATGTTTTATATTCTGGGTCTAGGCCCATGTTCATATGAAAAATGTGATGTTGGACCTTTGAAAATCACAGTGATTTGCTTATTAATATTTATTTATGAATCAGAATATACCCCTAAAGGCTCATTAACAAAAGGTGTTCATATCTGAAATTTTAGTCATTTTCTAAAACCAACTTAAGCATCTCTACTGGAAAAATTCATTATTATTCTGTGGTGTCAGGATGCAGGCAGGTGGGTCCTTTACCACGGTGCTACCTTCCTAGCAGTGGCCAAGCAGTTGAAATGGTCAGTTCTAGGTAGACTCACGTAACTGAAACCCAGAATCGGTGTCATTAAGATACCCTTGCTTGTGAGCACACGGAGCTTGGCTGGGCACAGGCTCACCATGTTCTCCATCCCCTCAAGGAATGGCACGTGGTTCTTCTACAAGACTCCTCAATGGGACAAGAGTCAGCTCTGACAAAAGTTTATTATAGACCATAAGCACAGGATCTGCTTTCCAGGGTCACTCGGATGAAACGAAGTGCTTACACGCGTTAAGCCTAAGTAACGCTTGCCCCTTCTGTGGCAGAGATGAAATCTCCAAGGCCAAGTTCCAGATGGTTCTCAGGGTGCATGACATGTGCGGTTCATGGCAATGAGGGACGTGTCAACGTGATGTGGTGGAGAAACATCAAATAAATTAAGTACAACCTTCGGTGCCTGAGGGGCGTTTCTCCAACAGCTAGATCTTAAGTATTCTGATGTAATCACCTAACCCACTAACTGACAGACTCAGAATCTGAAAGACAATTCAGAGTCTGTGGAAACTGTGGCCAGTGGGGCCTGGTTGAGGAAGTGTGACATGGGTGGCCTGCCTCCCCTGGCTCTATCTTGACCTGGCCTTCTCCCGCTGCTCCTCTGTCACTTTCACCCAGCATTGTGTTCTGTCTCCCCAGGAGCCCAGAACCAACAGAGCCCATTGGACTGAAGTCTCTGAAAAGTTTAAACTAAAATAAATTCTTCTTTACTTATGCCAGGTTTCTTGTCACAGCAGCACAAAGGCTGACTGATACCAGTCATGACGTCTGCATTGTGTTGAATCCAAGGACCCAGATCTGCAAAGCCTGGCTGGGAAGGTGATCTTATTTGCCAGGAGTCCGCAGTATCAAGCCCAACCACAGCCAAGTCTCAGACACCACAGGGATCTGCCAAAAACTAACCTGTTGCAGCTTTAGGTTATTTTGTTTTTGCTTTATTGACACAGGGTCTCGCTGTGTAGTCCTCTCTATATAGACCAGGCTGGTCTCTAATTCATAGAGATCCACCTGCCTCTGCCTCCCAAGTTTTGTGATTAAAGGTTTGAGCCACCTTGCCTGGCCCTTCATATGTTAATTTTGTACTGGGGAATAATTTGATACTATCTATCAAAATGACAAACTCTCTGACCTCTGATCTAGCTGCCTTAAATATGCAAATACGGATTATAGACGATTTCAAACATACAAAAGAACGCGTGCTGCTCACAGCAGCACACTGAAACCAGCAAGGGGAGGGTGCGGGGCGGGGGGAGGAGAAACTTAACCGGCAAGGAACAAGGTACCCATCAGATACATCAGTGCACGCAATGAATACTTACATGGTACAAAGAGGCTAAGATGAATCTGTCTAACTAGAGAGACATCTCCAAGATAGAGCTTGTGACAGTGTATAATCTCTACCCTTTTCTGTGTAAGACAAAAGCAATTAGAATGTGCATTTGGATTAGCCATTATTTGTGTAAACTCTGGGAGGAGGAGACAAGGAAAGAACAAGACACAGAAGCAGTAGAGCTGTTACAACAGGGCCTTTCAATGTCTACTTTCCTTTCGTGGCTTGATTTTTTTTGAACCTTGTGGAAGTTTCCTGTTTGGAAATTAAGTTTGAACATCCTAAGTCATGTTGTCTCTTTGTAATGTAAAATAGGAGACTTAGAGCAAACTGAATTTCAGTGGACACAGCTCACATCACCCCTGCTGTGTTTCCTGAGTAGAGCAGACACCCTCAAATGTGCCCGTGCCGTTTTCCCCTTTAGTTCGTTCCTGACTATGCCACGCCTACTCTCACACAACACTGAAATTGTGTTACCTGGACTGAAAAGCACCCACGGATGAGGAGGCTGCAAAGGACTCCACATTCAAGCTGCACTGGGATCAGTTTGGCTGTTCTAAATCCTACGGGCCAGAACAGATAACCTGTCTCCTCTATTTTGCAGGCAATATAAATATTCTCCTTTTTGAAAGCCTGGGAGGAACAGCAGTGGCAGCCTAATCCATTGATGGGGCCCCACTGGGCTGCAGACATATTCTTCCCTTGATAATCGCCATTTGTAGTTCACTTGGAACACTGGGGTGTCCTTGACATTCATCTCAGTAGGGACTGAGTGGCCTCTCCCACCTCTGGCTCCACTGAAACCAAGGATGACCTGAGGTTAAAACCAAATAACCAGTCTCCTTACATCACATCACCAGCTCGTCTAGTTTCTATCAAGAGCATCAATGACAAGTACCCAATATGGTATTTCAGAGAAGCATGGATCTCAGAAGATGGGTACCAAACCACAACTGTGGAGTTGACAGAGGGGGGGGGGGTCTATGAGCCTGGACTGAGCTCTATCAGGGGTTGCAGTGAGTCTGCTCCAGAGGGAATCCGCACTGAACAGGGTCTCACCGGAGTGCTCTGCAGCACCCGAGAACAGCAATGGACGTGTGAGTTGGCGGGCAGGGTTTCAGCACCAGGTCTACACACAGCTGTCAACCAGCTGGAGCCAAGTGTCACTTACCAACTGTGTCGCTTTGGACATAAATAACCTATCTGTGCATACATTTCCTTCATTAGGGAGAAAACAGGCACAATAGCGCCGCCTCAAAGGTCAACAGGAAGAGCAATGGGAGTTCCTTTTCCAGAGGGGCTGGAAAGGGACAAATGACCTCAGGGGTCACTCTGTGACACTAGTAACTGGAGCAGGCACAGCAGATTCAGGTGGAGGGCTGGATGCCGAGACGTGTATCTACCTTTTCAGTGCATGGAGCAGTAAAAGATAAATAGTAATTAGATATAATTCAACCCAAAAGTTGAGCATAGGTGTTCTTCAAAATCTGAACAGGAAGCGGCAATCACCTTCAACAGAGGACATCTGCACGCTTCCGAAGCTGAGCGAACTTCAGGGACACGGTGATCTTCTAAGTGCAGAAGCACACTCTTTGGCCCTTAATTCTCAAAAGAATTTTAATTCCTAGCAGCTTACCAAGAAATTACTGATAATCAGATAAGGATAAAATGCCCCCAACACCAAACTTGTAGAAATTATCTTTTGAAGAAAAACTGATCCTTGAATAAAAACTGGCAAATCTGTACTTTACCAAGATGAAACTTTCAATCTTATCCGATGAGGAGGGTGTCAAATGGAAAGCTGTGTCTCCAAGGATGAGAAAGCTCTGTACAAAGTATGTTAGAAATCCAACCTTCTGCTAACAGAAAACTAAAAACTTTTTTTTAAACAAAAATTTTAATTGAGATTTTTTTCAACCTCAGCAAAATTCCCATTACATTTGGCAAGATGGCCAGACTCTCCCTAGCTTAGGCGAATCCCCCCGGAAGGCACGCTCAGAATCACTGTTCACCTTTAGCTGTGTAAAAACAACCACATATCTTTACCCAGAAGAAACACCAAGAACACAAGAAGTAAATGGACTTGAATTTTTAATTTTTTAAAGATTATCTCTCTATATATATTAATAAAAAGTGCAAAGAATAGACCTTCATGTTTAAATTATATTCTAAAATAAAATATATATATATATTTATATTTCCATTAACTGCAGGAGACAACTGTAAAGGGCCTGGGAGTCCAGTCCCTTTCTGTTACTACAATAAACATACATTAAGGAAGCACCTATGAAAACAGTAGATTTCACAACATTTGGGAACACAGAGCTTCTGGGTGTTCTTTGAAAGCAGTTTGTTTGCATTTCTGTCTTACATGAAATGAAGGAAAAAGTCAAATTCATCAACAGAAAGGACAGTATGAAGAATTACAGAGCATCCTGGAGTCATGGTCTACCTGCCCTAGCGCCTAAGCTGCAGTGTGAAGAGCCACACTCACAGAAGTGACTGGTGGCAAGGTGACCAACACTGCATAACCAGGTGTCCCCTGCTCCCAGCACGGCTGGTGGGGTGACATGGCTGAAAAATCTCAGTTGGAGTTGCATTAGCTCGAGCAGCTCTTTCTTTTTCTGAGTGTAGCATTACGGCCCCCTCAGCTGTAAAGGTCTCCAAGAACAAGGGGGCACTCGGCTCTGCTGCTTTCTTCTGCATTTATGGCAACGGGCTGCAGAAACAAGGCAACTGTGGACATTCCTTTCTTTTAAAGCAATCTACTATGATTATCTCAACAATTGAAAACTAACAAATCCATCTGGACCACAGCGTTAGCAGCTCCACCCACGGGAGACCCCTTGGTTTGGATTTAGCTTTCTTGTGTTACTCTTTTCCTTTTCCACAACTGAGAAGGCTTTCTACTCTAGAAAGGCATGTTCTACCTGCTGTACCTGAAGGCACAGCTCTGTAATGCCACTGAGGACAGCATGGCCTCCTAACTGTCAACAAGATGCTCCCACTCAATCTGATGAAGTCCGTATTGAAATACAGACGAGCATGATGCGTGATGTGCAGACTCAAAGGTCCATGGTCCCTTCCCTCCTCCTTCTGGGTCTGTTATAAAAATAATTTTGGTTATAAATGTCTACACAGCACCGATTTTATTTCAAAAGCAGCTTCTTTACCCAGCAACCCAAATGGATCTGTAAATACACATGCTCAAACAGCTTTTCTCATTTCTTCCTGTAATTCTAAAAGGCCAAGGATTGTATCTGAGATTTTCTTTAATTGGAAATGATTCGGCAATTATTCAAACCAAATTACAATGCCCTAAAAATACCTACACCAGTTGGATTGGATGAGAAATTCCCTTTACATGCAACTGTAATAAAGGATTAGGCCTGCAGGAGATAAACACTGTTGTGTAATAACAGAAGATATGAGTCTCAAAGAGTAAAAAAGCCTCTCTTAAAACTCTGTCATATATAAAATATCCCATTGTGACCAAAGTCTAAGTGCTCACTCTGCCTTCTGCCGTGGGACGGTAGTGGCTCCAAAGTTCAAAAATAAGAGTGCATCTGTTTTCCCAGGCTGACAAAAGCAGCGTCTCCATTACAGTTTCTCTCACAAACTCCTCCGCACTCACGCGCACATACACAAAGCAAACACAGTCTTCATTTTCGTGACACTGTTGCCACACTTTCTTCCCCCAATTCCCAAAAGTCTGTCAAGAAAATGCGATTGCAAAGTAACTGTCCTTGTCGAAACCGGCCTGATCCCCACTGCTCATCTGTAGGATTCTGAGACAAAGTCTGCAGACAAAGATGGCTTCGCTCATCTTTCTAACCCTTTGGTTTTTGCCCTTACTGCTGCGGCGAGGGCAGGCCTGCCTCAGGAGGCCTGCGTCAGCAGCTTCAGAGACGCCGCACCTGAACTGCATCAAGAGAACACACGCCTGCCACATGGTGGAGGGAACGGAAGAAACCAACTCACAGGAGTCACCCAAAAGAAATCATATAACAAAGGTTAAAGGTCAAAACAAAACAAAAAGCCCTCCAAAAAAACCAACCAGGTTAACAGTTACATTTGAAAAAAAAAAATTCTCCGCTGCCTCCCATGAGTAACCAAATCAAACAAAATCAACAAAAAACAAACAATAAAAACAACCAAAAACCCAAATCTCTATACAAAAGAAAGAATTTACATCTAATAAACAATGGATGGAAGGAAAAAAAAAGATTTCAGAGTAGGAGAGTAGGTGAGGGGCTGGTGCTAAAGGACACGTGTTTTATATACATTTCTGCAAAAACACCTGGCAAGTTTTGACACTGAAACTTCACTCAGAGATTAGGCAAAACTCTTTCCACAGGGGACCAAAGTGAAATACAAAACAGCTGTTCAATCATGACATCACAAAGTCCCAAGAAAAAGGCGGGAACTACAGTTCCCTGTGATTAAAACCTCTCACTTTAGAGACAGTGCAAGGACAAGCGCTTCACTCAGATGGACAGCACGGGCAGGAAAGCCACCGAACTCACTCTCTGCCAGTCTGCCCTCTTCCTTCACATGCCTGGCCACTGCACCAGTGGATTCCCTGCTGTGGAGTGCGTACCTAGAACTCTCGGGCTCTTCCGGTTATTCCCAATGGCTTATGTGATAAAGCTGTCAGGAAATTCATACACTAAGCATGAAGAAAAGACCACGACTCCTGTTAGAAAATTGGAGTGACTGATCTAGCGCCCAGGGGCTACCAGGGTGGGGCAGCGGCACAGAGAGGTGACAGGGTTCAGCCCTGCCTTCCAGAACAGCCTCTTCGGGTTTAACACTCCATCTACTTCTCTTTAAAGCCTAACAGAGTTCCTGAGATCAGAATCAGGTGGAAGATACTTAAAATATTCAAAACCATTTAAACATGGGAATGAGAGGAGGGGAAAACAAAACACAACAACAACAAAACCAAGTTAATTATAAACAGAATAAAACTACCAGGTAAGAGTGTACAAGTCAGAATGAAAGCCAGAACCCCAGAAGGGAAAGGAGGAGGGTGGGGAAGGGAGAAGCAGATGGACATGCTGGCCTTCTGGGGTAGAGCCCGTCTCTGCATCTGAACGCTGTGCACCACCTCTCTGAGGGACCACGCTGTCTTTGTGCCTAGCAGGAAAGAAGGAAAGAACCCAGTGGCTGACAAATCTCAGCAACACAGTAAGAAGTCGGTGATTTCTCTGTCATCTTTCATGAGAGAGAGAGAGAGAGAGAGAGAGAGAGAGAGAGAGAGAGAGAGAGAGAGAGAGAGAGAGAGATCATAAAGACTGGAGATGCAGCCAGGTCTGCTGAACTGAGCTGAAGAAATCTGTGGTAGAAAATACCAAAAACTGTCCCCTACCCATTCTAGGGGAAGAAAATATACAAAACCCCCTCCAAAAGCTAAACAAAAACCAAAACAAAACGGAAATGTCCTTCCTCCTAAGGACAAACACACTGGAAACAAACACCCTGCAGGAAGTCCTTATGTGAGTTTTTACAAGGCTGGTAGAGGTTATTTTGTTTTTGATTCCACAAAAATTTTATCTCCATCCCTAATGCCAAAAGAGTGCAGTGCTCGGGAGCTGTATTTCATCTCCTCGGGGCCGAAGGGGGCCTCGTGGTCAAAGTAGTAGAGCAGCATGCTGCTTGTAGGCAGCTGCACCAAGGTTTTCAGCTGTCTCTTCAGCTCTGCTACTGTCTGGTCCAGGCGGATGCTCATCTCTTCCACTTGGTCATTGAAGTGGACTTCCACTTTCGCACTGCTCTGAGGCCTTAGGTCTACTTCTGCCAAGGGCTCCAACTTCCCGTATTTCGTAATGAGTTCATGATACCTAGGAGTAGAAAAAGAACAATGTCGCCTTAACTACTTACAACACACAGGTAACCTGCCCTGCTACCTCAGAATCTTCTCTCATCTTGTTTATGGCTGTCCTTCCCTTCCTACATCTAGATCCAGCTTTGAGGGACTGTTGTGGGCTCCATGTCCTGACATAGCTGCTCTGCTGAGGGCACAGTAAAGCCATGTCCTCATGGATAGAGGCGCTGCTCCTGAAAATGTCTCTGCTCCTAACAAACCAGCTTAAAAGGGCTGAGGATGTCTCTCAGTTAAGAGTGGTTATCAAACACACATGAAGACCTGGGCTACATAAAGCAATGTACCATGAATTCATGTAACCCAGCACTGCAGAGGTATAACAAGGAGGACCAGAAGTTCAAGGTCATCCTCAGCTACACAGCAAGGCCAAGGTCAGCCTTGGCTATATGGGACCCTGTCTCAAGCAATTGGGGAGGAATGAATATTTTGAGAAAGAAAACAATATAAAGAATCGGGTGCTACAAAGGCAACAGAGAAGAGACCAATCCCCCCACAGACTGTGTTTTTTTTGTTTTGTTTTTCTTTTGGAGGCAAGGTCTCTCTGTGTAACTAACTCTGGTTATCCTGGATGGCTGAGTGGTGTGTGTGTGTGTGTGTGTGTGTGTGTGTGTGTGTGTGTGTGTGTGTGTGTGTGTGTGTGTGTGTTTTACCACTGAGAAAGGAAAATGCCTAAGTACCTGTTTCTTGGTAATACAGGGGGAAGGTAGGGAAGCAGTTTCTGGAAGCTCCAAGAAGCTATAACTTATAGAACAATATGTATTTCAACTATTACCCAGATCTTTCAAATGAAGTCTTGTTTGAATGTCCCAGCTTGGCCTCAGGTAAATACAAGACAGTTATGAAAAGATCACAGAGTCACTCCTGGAAAAAGACAACCATATATAAAGATATTCTGCCATCAGGGCAGGGATGAAAGACAAAGCACAGTAAGAGGACAGTGGATTGCAGAAGTGATGAAGCATCCCATCATTAATTCCTACATGGACACTCTGTCTGCACTGCCAGCCCGGGAGGAATTAAGTCTGATTCGATGGAGAGTGTTGGGCAGTCTCCTGCATACCAGACAAGGGGAAGGATTCATTATCATTTTTGCCATAACTAAGATACGCCAGAGTTAATTAAGGATCAGAACTCCACAGTCATGTAGCGTTATGCCCCAGCTCTCCCACCCTACTCTGCCTTCTACTCAGTACAATTGGTTCATAATAAGGTTAGTGGAACACTAATGACACAGTAAGACTTTGTGCTGAGAGATGGAGGGGAGAAGTGGGGTGTAGTAAAAATAACACAGGCCCTGACTTCCAAGTCTGTGTTGTGAGTACTAGGATGATTTTGCGGCTCAAACTGTCCTCAGGATCTGCTTCCTCATTAGCAAATGGAGGATGCCAAGTCCTGCCCTTCGCAACTGAAAGGCAGACATAAATAGAACAAGCGGTGAGCAACTCCCTGTACATTTTGTTCATATACAGATCAAATATCCACATTAGACCCCTGCTGCCCTGGAGCTTACAGTGAATCATATATATGCCTTAGAAAACCCAAGACTGAAGTCTCCTCGGGAGGGACTCAGAGAAGGGGCTGGTGTGACACAGCGGCCTGCAGAATTGTCTCCCAATGCTTGAGCCAAGATTAAAACAAGCAAGAAACAAAACCCAAACTGTGGCGGCGGCAGCAGCAGCAGCAGCAGCAACACAAGAATGGAGGTATAACCTCATGGTCAAAGCCCTTTCAAATGAAGCCCAGACCTCTGTAGGGTATGGTCAGCAGATCAAGAATCAGATCTTCAGGCCATAGGAACCACTGTGGAGAAAGAATGGAGAGAGAGAGAGACAGAGACAGAGAGAGAGAGAGAGAGAGAGAGAGAGAGAGAGAGAGAGAAAGAGAGAGAGGGAGAGAGAGAGCCTTCCTCACTGAAACACAGAGCCAGGGATGAGGGAGCCAGCCAGGTTAAGGAGGAACCAGGATGGAGAATAGCTCCAGAGATCAGAAGTCTGTCTGTCTGTCCACATCAGGACACCAGGGCTTCAGTGAAGGCAAAGCAATCAAGCACAAGAGGACACAGAAAGCCAAGTGAACAAAACCACCAGGACCTGAGGTTACAGACGTTCCCACGACGCAATCTTTCCCACAGCCCCCTGTCATGTGCCCTCACACTCAGAGACGGCTCTGATCCTGCAACTGAAACTCAAAAAATGACAGCGGGACCCATGCGGTTAAACGAGCTGACCCCTCAACTTAAAGAAATGTTTCTCCTCCAGACTACAGAGAAGTAGAAGCAAGAGCAACACCGGCCCCCAAACTCCTCTTAGAAGGGAGAAAAGCAGCACAAACCAAGGAGAGCTAACAGCATCTGTCGCACACTATAGAGGTGTAATTAGAGCCTGTTCATTAGCCTGACGCTTCAGCGCTCAGGTGGACTGAGAACCCAACCTTTACTGCAGGCCATCGTCTCTCCTAGGTGGACCACCTCAGTGGCTCCCTGTAGTAACGAGCACCGTTCAAATGTCCTCTTTCGATTTGTCTATAACGGCTCCTTTACTCTTCTCCCCATGTTTTAAAGTGTCTCACCATGTAGTCCGTGTGGCCTTGAGCTTTAAGATCCTCTGGTCTCAGCCTCTATGCCCTGTGGTTGTGGGGGTGAGTGTGCCTCATTTCTCATCTGCCACACACACCTGCATTGTCCTGTCACTTGATCTCTCTCTGTCCAACTGCCTCCATGGCAGAGCTTCCTTTCTTGATTAGCTTAAGCTCTAGACCTTTCCACCTGACTTCCTCAAGGGTCTCAGTTTAACAGACTCCCATTAACTACTTCCTGTCACCTTCATAGACAGCACAGCATCTAAATTTTCTCTATCTCGTTTGTATCACTGGAGGAACAAGGTACTCAAGATGGCCTTGAACTCATAACCTTCCCACCTCTAACTCCCTAGTGCTGGGATTACAGGCATGTGCCACCACACCAGTCCAAATCACAATTTCTTTAGCTTAGGGCTGCCCACATTCCCAGCCAAAGGCCGAAATGTGATTGATGTGATGATGGAATCCACACAGCTAGCACACAGCAGCTAAAATTCTTTTAATCTACACATATCTGCCAACACAGGCAGGGCTGTACCCAAAATGCCTTCTTAAGTTCACCTTGTAGTGCTCACCTCTCCAAACTCAAAGAAGCAATGAGTTAAATTGACAAAGTTACCAAGGGGATACAACCCAGGCTAGAGAGTGTGTGTGTGTGTGTGTGTGTGTGTGTGTGTGTGCTCGCGCGTGTGCATATGTGCATGCATTTGCACGCACCATATGACAAATGAAACAGCATCTGATAGAACAAAAGTAAAAATAAAAGGCATTTTACCATTCACTGGTAAGGGACCAACTTGAATTTAAGCACTAGTGAAGCTGAGGGTGCTGGGATCCACGCATGGAAGAGGCAGAGGCGTGCTGGAGACACTAACACCCTTGTTGGTAATGACAAAACAAGCATAGAAAAAGCCACTAATAGTTTCAAATAGTAATAATGGCTTAACCTAATTGGCATTACAAATACCACCACCAGCTCAGAACATACAATTCCTTCTAATGTATATGAAACAAGATTAACCCATATGCCAAACCAAGGCTATGCCAAGCATTATTTCAACAGTTTTCTTCTCTCTCTCTCTCTCTCTGTGTTGTGTGTGTGTGTGTGTGTGTGTATGTGTAATCACAGAGTCAAGTGGACAAACTTGAGTCTCTCATTGACCTGGAGCTCACCAATTAGGTGATATTGGCTGGACAGCAAACCACTTCAACCCTCTAGTCTCAGCCCAGCCTCCCCAGGCTGACATTGCCAGTGCTCACCACCACAGCCAGCAGTTTTACATAGGATCCCTGCCTGTAAAACACACACACACACACACACACACACACACACACTCCCCACATACAATCTGGAGCAAATCCAGAAGCAAACTGTACTTAAATGAATATATGTATATAATAAAATGCACAGAACTAACACAGACACAGACACACACAGACACACGCAGACACACGCAGACACACGCAGACACACACAGACACACGCAGACACACGCAGACACACACAGACACACACAGACACACGCAGACACACACAGACACACACAGACACACGCAGACACACGCAGACACACACAGACACACACAGACACACACGCACGCACGCACGCAGAAGCTAGAAAATCCAAACAAAATCAGTGGCCTGGCGAAAGTTATGATTTTGGCTGTGATGCTGTAGTACAGTTTAGCAGGGCACCGTAACTACAGGGCACTGGGTGCTATTATTTCTCACATATTATTTTTGCCGCTACATGTGAACCTACGATTAATCCTAATAAATATTCCAATATCCAAGGGGCTACAGACTATATAGAATCCGCTGGTGTTGTATTCTACAGAAGTCAAAACAAGCACGGAAAATAAGCAGGACTCGTGGGGAAAGGTTGATGAGGAGATATTGTTCAGATGATGAGAATTTTAGATTCTGGTTGTGTTAGAGGGAGGTTACATAATGAGACTGTCAAAATGCAGAAATATAAACTAAAAAAGGGTAAAAAAAATGTACTCTATGTCAGTTATAGCACAACAAACCTGATTTTTAAGAAATAATGTAGGGCTAGAAAAATGCCTCAGTGGCTAAAAGTACTTGCAAGGCAAACATGACAGCCTGAAGTCACATAGTGGTATCCATGTGAAAAGCTGGTCTAACCTCAGCACTGCTGAGGGTGGCAGCTAGGACCTGTGGGGGCTAGCTCACCATGAGCTCCAGGCAAAGTGTGAGTCTATTCCAAAAGGAGCAGGGCACAAAGTGGCAGTGTAGGACACCCAGTGTCCTCTGCCTGAGCATGCGCACAAATCTCACACACACACACAAACACACACACACACACATACACACCTCAACTTTCTTAAATTTAAAATGGATCCTGATATGTATGAAATAACCATTTAATAAGATCCATTAAGATAAAAGGGAAAGGCAGAAGTGAAATGACTCGAAATGCTTTTCACATGGCCAGGGCCTCCCTAGGGGGTGATGCTGAGAAGACAGCACCAAGCCAGCTGTTTTGTGACCACCTCCATAAGGAATTATCACAGAGCTATAGTGGAATTTTGTCAGGAAAGCTCTACCAGTTGTGGCCTAGGGAACCAAGTACTTCATGGTGGATAAGCATATGAGAAGAAAGATCTTCTTTTTGATTCAAGTTTAAAACTTTCAACCAGATTTCATGTGGAAGAATTGTCCAAGATGAAAATAAAGCAGTGTAGAAACCAAGACACATAACCCACAGATTGTAAGAGTTAACTGTGATGTACATAAGCTCTTAAAGCTAAATAAAACATTTATAGAAAAATACGATACCAACTTAGCCCACTGTACAAAGCTCGTACAACACTTACAGACTTGGAAGAGCAGAAACTTATTACAGGTCAATTTCATATGTGAAAATAAGTGGAAACAACTCAAATTACATGCAATTAAATCCCACCTGCTTATGAAGGATATTTCTTATTCTGTAACTAGTTTAACACTGGAATGCAAACATGGTTCAGAGCAAACAAATTGTTAAACTCCAGACTAAAAGAAGAAAATGTTAACCAGAATGCATTCCATAGAACCTGGGGCTCTTCAGTGACCAAAGAAGCACCCTAGAAAACCAAGAAGAGAAGCTCCCTCAATTCAGTAACAGGCAATTTCATAGCAAAGTATTTCACAGCGACATGATCACCATAAAACGGCTCCTTTTGCTGCTTGTCCGTCTGGGTGGTTCTAAGGGCTGAACTCAGCCTCCGTCACACGTGGTACACAGTGTTCTATCATTTGAGCTACATTCCCCAGCCTGTCTGTCATTTTAAGCATCCCTTTAGAGCTCCTACTCCAGGGAAAGGACTGAGAGGCACAAAATTATTTGAGGAAATAAGTGTGTACAGAGAAATCCCCAAGAAAGTCAGTGTGAACTAGTCCATATGCCTCTAAGGATGACAGGTAATGAGCATACGGAACCGTCACCGTTCCTGTTCACCAACAATTACCAACTACAAAAGGAAAAAGGGATCTCATTTGAAAGAGCAACAAAAATACAGTACCTAGACAGGAACTTAGCAACACTGTGTGAGACATCTGTGAGAGAAAGAAAAAGCACTTGTGAGGGACACGGGGCGTCTGCATTCCATAGCTGCTCTGCTAACACAGGGCAGGCTGCAAGGCAGGATGCTGAGTCTCCCCATTGAGGTCAACCAACCCACGGTACTCACAACCTAGTTACAGCAGGGCGTGTGAAACTTACACTTCTGAAGCCCATGTGGGACAGAAACGGTCCTCCAAGAACTAAATCAATGTGAAAAACAATGGTGGTGAAGTGGTTTACCCTTGCTAGGAACTAAGACAGTGTAACCTTGTGTGACGTTGTAATGGGACAAGAATGGATAAATATACCTAAATACACCAATAGACGAGATCAGGGTCTGAAACAGAACTATGAATAAAAAGCAAGACACAGGACAGAGACAGTATCCCAGACCACCAAGTTCATGCCAGCATGGCAGGGAAGGGGAGCCCTCATGTGACACAAACATCAATTTCACATAGGTGAAAGCCATCGCGCACATACAAACTTTAGGAGTGTCGTAAGTGATCTTCAGATAGGAAAAAGACTCCCTTTTAGTGTGATATTAATAAGCAGCAGGCACAGACACATGCGCAAGACCAGCACAGGCTCAAGCCAGTCAACCACATCGAGGGTGGGAGGGGCACTCACAAAATGACACCCTAGCTGACCGCAAAGGGGAACATCGGTTTTCTTAAAGGATACAGCCCTCCACCCCTCTGGGAGGTTTCCATGCTCCAGCGTATTGTGCTATATCCAGGCACACACTACCAACACCAACTGGAGTTAATGGTTACAACACACACACACACACACACACACACACACACACACACACACACACAAAGGGATAGTTGAGATTGGGAGGGAGATATGGTGGGGGAAGAGTTGGAGAGGAGTGACACGGAGGATAGAAATACAGTGTATAAATACAGAGTATAACAAAATTTTTTTTTTGAGACAGGGTTTCTCTGTGTAGTCCTGGCTGTCCTGGAACTCACTCAGTTTCAAGGCTGGCCTTGAGCTCACAGAGATCCACCTGCCTCTGCCTCCAGAATGCTGAAATTAAAGGCGTATTTGACCACATGCCTTTAGAATAAAAAAACTGATAAAGTTGGCATTAAAGTTTAATACTGTTTCCAACAAAATACAAACTAGCAAGACTAGGTGGAAATGTGAGAGACCCTGGAAGATACTTGACTGACACAGAAGTATAAATTCTACTTTATATTTTATTGGTAGTTTTAAAGCAATGTGTACTAAAGATACACATCAACTTTTTGACATGAGGAGCTGGAAAAATGGCTCAACAGTTACAAGCACTTACTAATTTTGCAAGTTTTACAGAGGATTCAAGCTCAAAATTGTTCCTTGGGGATGTGAGGAACATTTCTAGCCTCTGTGGGCACCTGCACTCAGGTACACGTACACACGTACACACACACACACACACACACACACACACACACACTTAAAAATAAAATAAATCTTTAAAAAGATTCTTGCTCTGGCTACTTCCAGAAGTAAGAAATAGGATGAGAAGAGAGGCAAAAAGTACCCCACTTTTTCTAAAATATTATTTCCTTTTAATTAAAAGTACAGTAAAAAAAAAATGTGAAAAAATAATTCTCATCAGTTCTGTATAATGAGAAGTGAGTTTTATTATTCTTAGTATTTTTCAATATTATTTTTCACTCTAAAAAGGAAAAGGAAAAAACCCACCAGCAACAATGAAGACATAGAGCTGGCTACTTGTTCTGGCCAAAGCTAAAGTTCAGAGAACAATGCCCCAGCACCAGGAGACTTGGGAGGCCTCGCTCCCCCTCTCCTTTGCAGGTATACTGAAATACTCATCTATAACTGCCATCAAGATTAGGAAGGCAGCTACCTCCTGCTGGGCTGAGAAAGAGGCAAGAAGTCAAAACCAAGGCCTGGGTGACTGGAATGACAAAGCCTGCAAGCCTCAGGGAAAGCTAACGTTTCAGAGGGTCTCCGAGGAGCCGGGAGGAGAAAGCCCCTTTTGTCTCTCATCAGACTCCTAGCTGAATGTGAGCGGTGCTGTGTCACCACCCTGACGGAGGACGATGGAGCTTGGCAGTGTGGAGACCCCCAGGAGACCCGTGTCCAGGCCAGGAATGCTCTTCACAACAGCAGGTCCTCTGTGTGGAAGGAATATGAGGTAACAGACACAGTGCGCTAAGATTCCTCCAGCATTGGAGACAAAACGGTCCTTCATCGGGGTGGTGTCCAAATACAGCATGCTGCCCTCTCTCACAATCACAGGGAGATACAATCAACCCGGCTAGGAAAAGCCATTAGCTGCTAGCAGGAAAAAGCACTCTCCGGACTTCACAAAGCATACCGCTGGTGACAACTAAGCGAGCACTCGAGGAACTGGACGCAGAACCTTGGACATCATGGAGAAGCCTTCCCTGGACAGATCGAGGATCTCTCAGGATGCAAAGTGAGGGACTAGTTTTTGAGGGGAGTGAAAGCAAAGAAAAGCTTAAGGAAGCTGCTCCTGGCTTCACCCCTGGTCCCCGACAGTGACATTCCTCTGTCCACCAGCCCACTGTTGTCTGGAGTCTTGGCTCTGAAAACTCTTTTGATAAAATATGAAATTTTAAGGTCTAAAAAAGACACCCCAAATCAGTTCACTAACTTCCTTCTACTGTGTTAAAAAAAACAAGATGCCACTGAACCATATGTGAAAGACATATGACAAGTTGACACTCAAAAAGAAGTTGCCTCCTTTTGTCCTTTTCTTCTCTCTTTAAAACTAAACAGAGGGCTACATATTAGCTGAGTGTAAAAGAAGCAATTTAAATCCAATCCCTCAGAGGAGCTGGCGAGAGGAAGCAAACACAAGATAAAGGGAGACCGATGAACAGAAGTGGTGTGACAGGCACCTCCAAAGGGCAAAGCAGAAACCACATACATGCCAGGCCAGTGAGCATGGAGGTTCCCACTGCCCAATGATGTTTATATTCCCCTAGAGGAATCTTGACTTTAAATTCCCCAAAACAAGCAGAAAAGTGCAATGTGTTTTCTGAGGATTAAATTTCACAATTTAGCGCAACATAGACCTCCTCTAAAAAGAACAGCAGCGTCCAATGCACAGCCTCCTTTCTTACAGTCTCCAGTAGGAACCCACTCTCCAGGTCTCAGCCCCTCCTTGTAACTAGAACCTTTGAACCGACTCCCACACACATCAAACTTCTAGCAGTTTCCTACTGTGGTAAGAAAAAGGACCGCCAAGTGCTGAGCAGCCCGGCCTGGCCCCTCTAACCCCATGACTTCCACTGCTTTCCACAGTCTACTCTTTACTAGTTTGTGGAAACACCATGCAGAATCTTCCCTCCCCACCCTCCCCCCTTTCAGCAGCTTAACACAAACCGTTTTCTAGTAGTGGTCTTTTCCTTCACCCAACCCTCTTCTCACACTCTGTGAGACAGTCACCTACTGAGCTACACTGCCGGGTGATGTTCTAGGCCCTGAGAGAGGAAGGCACCAAGCAGGAAACGTCTCTTCTTCTGCCCAGTTAACAGCAGTGTGGGACGGATGGAGGGACAGACATATACGTGGACAGCCAACATCATGCAAGTCAAGTGTTGCTAACAGACAAGCAAAACCAAAGGTAGCTGAGGGAATTACAGGAAGCTGATTTGTGCCATTTTAACTAGGGTGTGCTGAGAAGACTCTCAAAGAAGGTTGACAGCAAGAGAGAAAGCCACCCAGGTAACCTGCGGGGTGCAGCCCAAACTGGGTGGGTGCGAGAGCTTGAGCTGACAATGAATTAGATGTGCCAGTCACCAGCAGGAGGTTCCTGCTTCTTTTGTTTGAAATATATAAACCTGAGTTTATGTCACCAGGGTGTGTTCACAGCCAGGTTGCTAGGCTGCTGTAATGGGACACAGAGGTAAGACAGTGTGCAGTTTTTGGACTTGAGAACACAGCAGCGGACAGAAATTAGAAGCCATCTATGGAAAGCTGGTGAAAATCTAACTTAAAAAGGGAAAGAACCCAGAGGGTCTAGGTAAAGGCTAAGGAGAACGAAATTGGGGGTGACTCCGTAGCTCTCCCAAGAGCTCGGGGCAGGAGCAGGAGTAAGGAGCAGGCAGAGAGGCAGATGTGTGGAGGAAGAGCAAATGTGGGAGGGAACACATCCAAAGTTTGATTTCAGACACACTATGTTTCAACATCCAGGTGAGATGTCAAGCAGATGAACTGGAAACACTCGCCTCCAACTGAGGGGCAGGCCAGGGTGGTGAATGTGGCAGTTGCCACAAGAGTGGATGAAGGTATGAAATAGATCAGAGCAGAAAAGAAGCATACAAGGAGGAAAGATCTCGGCCCCAAAGGAAGCCTCTCAGGCACTGCTGTTTGTCCTTACGCCCCAGTTCTGGTCCAGTGCGCTTGGTTCATAGCAAATGTTCAGTAAATAAACTAAGACGTCTCCTGAACCCTGGCTAGGATCTAGAGTCAATTCCTAGAAGTTCTCCTGGTGAGGCAGAAGAATCCAGGTCTTGAAACATGACCAGCCATGAGAAGACATGTTCCCTGCCACCTGCAGCACGCACTCACTCGACTTACGGTGAAACAGCACACCACTCCTCCATGAGCCACGAGGAGACAAGGCACAGAGGAGAGCTCTGAAGAATAGGCCTATTGACCAGCAGAGCAAATACTGGGATGCTCAAAGGCCGAGAATCAAAGAACAGAGGCTTTTCTTCCTTGGTTGTTTCACAAAGTAAATAACCATGCAGCCTACGTCGGGCGGCTGAGTTCCATACTGGCCAGCTATTTACCATAAGTGGCCATAGCAAGGAGGCTCCACCCAGCAGGACACATCAAGGAAGAGGGTGTCTGAGCAATCAGTCAAGGCTGTAGGCAATTACTGAACTCTTACACTTATAAGAAATACTCAGGACACTAAGGTATGGATGGCTCCTTCTGTACCCTAGACGTTTTATTCTGAGGTAGGAAAACAGACTGTAAATCTCTGAACTGTCCTCAGGGAGTTCTGTGAGTTAAATGACCAGTCACAACCAAACAGATGTGGAGAAGACAACTGGCTCATCAGGTAACCCTGCTGCCCTAGGGGACCCTCATCCCACCATCACGGCTCTTGATGCATCAACCAGAGATGAGCTGCTTTCCTCGCTGTCTAAGCCATGTAGAGCAACTTTATGTCTAATCAACACAAGGCAGGAACTAGATAGGAGGGGCTCAGGGAACCAAACTAGGGGAGACCGTGGTGGAAGTCAGGGTACAGGAAATCAAGTTGGACAGCTGAATCAAGAGTAACACCGCCACCAGCAGCAGGTCCAGTCAAAGGAAGAGAAACGCCTTCTCCAAAACAAACTGGTGGACTTTTTCAGGGAACTAAAGCCCTACTGATTCAGTACAAACCCTGGATTTCCTAAGGCGTTGCACTTCACTGTGCACTAACTACACTAGGCTATGTGTTTGGTCAGTGTTTTAGGAAAAGGTAATGTATGTTATTGGGAGAGGAGAGGGTGAGTACAGTGCCAATGCTCTGCTTACGTATCACTACAGCTAGTTCAGTGCCTGCACACTGTGCACACTATGCACTTTGGTGTACATTTACTACACACTGTTTTATCCACCACTTCCTCTTGCTGTCAAGCATAAATGCCACTAAAGTTACTTTAAAAATTATATTATACTCATTTATGTTGTGGGTGTGGGTGCCGTGGCACACGTGGAGGCACAAAAGGAGCTTTTGGCAGTCAGTTTTCTCTTCTCACCATGTAGGCATATGTTTTCAGGCTTGGTGGCATGTACCTGTATCTGCTGTGCCATGCCACCAGCCCCCACAGCTCCTTTTTTAAGTGCCTAATAGTTCTGGCATTATCACAAGGGCTCAAAGATATTTGCTGACTAAATCCACCAAGGGATTTATATAAAAACTACTGGGGAATACGCATTGTAGTGGATGGCCCAAGTCAGCTTTGCCTATCTATATCTGAATATGCTTCTGATTAGGGCCTTGGGGGGAGGAGGGATGACCCAAAACACATGAGAAGCAAGCAGCTGAAAAGAAACTCAAACAGTGAAGAGAACATAGTCTTTCTGTGTTCCTTGAAAACTAGAACAGAGAAAATAGCACAAACCTGTCATTTTATGTCTTAAGTACTAGACAAAGATACAGATGCAAGCATGGCAGCTTGTGTGTGCTTATTCTCATCCTCTCATGTCCCCCCCCCCCGTGTGTGTGTGTGTGTGTCTGTCTGTCTGTCTGTCTGTCTGTCTATTACACATCTGCAGGAGCCCATAGAGGTTATAAGAGGGCATCAGCTCCCTGGAACTGGAGTTACAGTTTGGAGCTGCAATGTGGGTGCTGGGAATCAAACTTGGGGCATCTGTAAGAGCAGGAAGTACTCTTAGCTGCTGAGCCCCTTCTCTGGCTCCTTCGGTGGTGACTGGCAGCAAATATAGGCCTCAAAATTCATGGGCATGACTACAAAGTCGGATGGCAGTGATGGCATGCCACCTGCTGAGGTCTGCCCAATGTTCACTGTCAGAGGCACGTTGCTCATGCATGGATCCAGAAATTCTCGCTGGGCCTTACATTCCACTGATCCTGCCCAAGAGTAATTCTCTAAGCTTCTTGTCAGTTCCGTGAGCCACACAGCATTCATTATTCTCTTACTAAATTCCTACCCGACTTAACTTGTCCAGAGTTGACTCTGTTGTTTGCACTAAGAAATTAGTAGCAGCGAGTGGATGAAATACAAGCAATAGACTCTCAGGTAATGAAGGACAATCTGTGCTTGGTCTCTGCCCAGGAGAGGCCAGTGGGTATCATATTAGTGCTCACAGCAGACAGTCTTTAAATCCTCAGTGTGGAGAAGGGAAAGAACTAATTATCACCCTGGTCACGTGGATGGCTCGGGGTAACTGAGACAGTGCTGCCAAGGATAAATAGCTTATGAATTCAAAGCCACGAGGCACAGCACCTGCTAGCTTATGGGTTTAAGTAAAAGGGTATTACAGTGAAACCCCCATAAACTATGCCCAGGGAGGGTACTGAAATATAGGCACCATTAAAATACGATCTAGCCAGGCATGGTGGTGCATGTCTATTGCTCTAGCATTCCCAGGGCTAAGGAAGGGACGTCACAGCTAGGGGCACAGGGGTGACAGTGGCTCAGGGGATAAGAGTGATCCCTGTTTTCCCAGAGGACCAGAGTTTGGTTCCCAGCACCCCTGTTGGGCAACTCACAGACCACTTGTTAACTTCAGCTCCAGTAGAGACTGAGGGTTCAAGAGACCAAGGAAGGAAGGAATGGTGTGTTTAGCTTTTCCTGGTCCAGTTGGCATAGGCACTTGTCAAAATGTCTGACCTCCACCCATCAGCAGCCGAGAGCAGTTACAACTGTGTGTCCTGTTGGCTGACCAGAAAGTGGATTTATTCATGGTATATGGTAAAGGATGCTGAGATGGCAAATATTTATTTTTGATAATGTACAAGAATTCAAAACATTGAAGGACACAAAAATACAAGTGTTCATGTCACCCATATGGCCCCTTTACTCATCTTCTATTTATACAACCTTAGAAGGACCCAGAAGTCACTTCCTACGCTGAGGCGTCGCCAGTGTAAGAGGAGTACCACATCTGAAAAGACTTCACAGGCAGGGATGCAGGCTGAGGGCTGAGACTGCTGTGCCTGCCTCCACTTGGAGGCCAGAAGCAGCCCGAGCAGCGGCATTTAAGTGCTAATGGATGGGAAAGTCTGCATAATTAGATAAAGAGACGAATGGGAAGAAATGATCCTTAAACATTCTGCACCGGGCTGGAGAGAGAGCTCCGTCAGGACAGTGCTTACAACATAAGTATCAGGACCTGAGTTCAGATCCACAACACCACTGCAAAAGCCAGGGATGCCACACAAGTGCAGCCTCTGAGACAAGAGGGCTCCCGGAACTTGCTGGCAAGCTGTTCTAACTCAGTCACTGAGCCCCAGCATCAATGAGAGACCCTGTCTCAAAATATAACGTGAAGAGCAACTGAGGAAGGCAGCAAATGTCAATTTCTGGTGTCTATATTCCTAGGCACATGCACGCGCGCGCACACAAACACACACACACAAGCACACACACACACACACACACACACACACACACACACACACACACACACACACACACACTGAATGCATTAAATAGTCCACGTGAATCCTTTGTGGCAGTGAACGCATTGTGGAGTCTCTAGGATCACTTTAAGGAGCCTATGAATCCTGTCCAACTGCAGCATTAAACTGAAAGCCACAGTGCTTCCCCAGAGAGGACCACAGAAGAGCACAGGAAATGTACACAGCGGTGGTTCTCAACCCTTAGGATGCTTTAATACAGGCCCTCATGTTGTGGTGACCCCAACCATAAAATTATTTTCGTTGCTACTTCATAACTATAATCTTGCTACTGTTATGAATTATAGTGTAATTATCTGATATGCAGGATATCTGACATGGGACCCCTGTGAAAGGGTCATTTGACCCCAAACGGGTCATGATCCACAAGTTGAGAACCATGGTGCTATGGAAAAGAAGATAAAATGTCTGTTTTTGTGGTTTCCTTTTCTCTTTAAACCTACTCCCAAAGTCCTCTAGGGTGTAAGGATCAGACCTTGTCCTGAAGCGACAGCTCATCAACGGCTGGCGCTCTACCATGCTGCTGCACTCACGGTAGCATTTTACCTGAATGGAACATCTTCCTGTGGCACATCCACGTAGTACCGGATGAAAAACCTCTCAGAATCTTCTCGCTCACCATCGGTGACAACACTGCCATTGAGTTTGGAAACAGAGGGCAACCTATAAGGTAGAACCAAAATAAAGACATTTTAAGGAGCTGGAAATCAAATAATTGGCCGACATTTTTGAAAGGACACAGTTGGCGGGGCCTTGCTCCTGTGTGAAGTCTGATGTGCAGTGAAGTCATCAAAAGAGGAAACGAAGAGTGTTGCATTTTCGGATGTGACATTGACCTTCACCTTAAAACCTACCCCTGACACCGGCCTTCTGTCTTAAGCCTAACCTTTCAGGCACAATGCTAGGCCACACTGTCCAACACAGGTGGATGGAATGCAAGCCGAGTTATAGGTCTAAAGTACCTAATAGACCCACTTTAAAATTTGCTTTTTGAAAAATGTCTGTGTCTCCATCTGCACTCACATATGCTGGTGTCTGCAAAGGACCAAGGAGGGTAGCAGATTCCCTAACGCTGGCGTCACAGGTGGTTGGACACCACATCACATGGGTTCTGGGAACCAAACTCTGGTCCTTGGAAGAGCAGCAGGTATTCTTAACCACTGAACTGTCTCTCCAGCTCCATTTAAAAAAGCAAACGAAGGTAAAATTTTAACAATATGTTTTAGAAAATTCAACATAACCAGAATATAAGCATTTCCTCCACATGTGATCGATATTGTAAAAAGTCAGTCAGGAGCTCTTTCACAGTCTCTTGCTCACATAAATCAGCAGAAACCTGGTGTCTTCATATTTCAAGTTAGCCGAGACTTCAGGGGTGCACAGCCACCCAGGCGAGGGCTTCCACGAAAGCTGCACAAGCCGCAAGTGTAGCTCTTATAAAATGAATAGACAGCTCACCTGTCATCTTATACTTCATAAGAATCATGTGAGGAACAGAAAGGCCAGAGCCTACCTATCCTGAGACTCGGGCTTCCCGGAAGGGACCACTGCGCCCTCTGACTGTGGTAAGAAATACCCGATGGCAGTGTGGCACTGGGCATTAGCTGAGCAGAACGCAATGTTGTGCTTAATGAGGCTCTCTTCTGCAGAAACCTCACAGCCTACTGTTCGTCTATCAAGAGCTCTGTGTGGGGTGACGACGAGAGCAAAGCAAAGCCCCGGGGCCGTTTTCATTTTAGCCAAAATCTTTTCTTCTGCTAAAGGTTCATGCTAGCAAACACACTGGCGGGAAATTGCAGTGTTCACAGGCAGCATCAGAGACAGGGAAGGTAGGAAACACACAGAAGACATTAAGAGCTGGCATTCTTAAGTCAATGGATATTCACGAAGAAAACAGATGCTGCTGAGATGGCTCCATTTCCAGGTACATCTGCACTTTACATGACCACTACACTAGAGGACATAAGGATGTCTGCATCAGACAATTCTCCGTCAATAGGCTTTCACCTCATCACCCAAAACGAGCGTTTAAATGTTTTAAGTATTAAAGAAACAAATAAACAGCTATACATTTATAGGAGAATCCCCCCCAGTGGTCTCAGCAGGACAGAAACCCTTCTTATCCAGGCCTGAGCTCTACCAGCACAAGTTCAGCCTGCTCAGGAGATGGGACACTCCATGGCACCCCCAAAGAACACACTGCCCCTTCCATGACCCTTCAGAGGGACATGGAAGAGGGCGGGGCAACACACCTGGCTACCACCAATTTCCTGCGCTCCTCAGTGGTATATGGCTGCAGAAGAGGAATTCCTAGCAATCTTACTTCTTCAAGCTTGGGGAAAGAGTTTAGTTTGTCAATGTCTTCCCAGGACTGCAAACCTAATTGGAAAAAAAAAAGATATTATTAAATAAACTCATCAAAGTACAAAAGTTAGAAGATAAACATGGCCAAGCAGTTACCAGCAATTCCTGAAATGCTGAGGTGAAGACAGCCAGCCAAACGCTGGTCCCTTCCCAGGGACAGAGGGTTAAAGTCCAAAGTAACTGCCCTGGAAAACAGGCCTAGTGCCACATGCCCAGGTTCACATCTGCTCAGACGCTAAAGCGGGAGGGTCTGGAGTTCAAGGCCAGCTCGGGCAGAACAGGGAGACCCTCTCTCAACAATAAGCAACAAGACCAACCAACAAACCCACTTCCTAAGACCTCTCCCACCAGGTGAGCTCAGTGATGAAGGCCGGAGAGGGAGAGCCCGGTTCCCCGACACCCTCCCATCTCCCACTCCACAACAGCTTCTACTTGGGTTATCGTGGCTTCAGCAAACAGGGTACATGCTGCGACTTTTCTCAAATGTGACCTGACAATTTCTTTTGAAGGGCAGCGTCGTGGACTATGAACGTTAGAGGTGATGGGGGAGGATACTCAACTTTCCCCTAACATGTCCTAAAAATGGGACAAGAGCAGAAACTATTAGTTTATTAGTTTTATGCTACCCTCAGGCTGGCGGCAAGGAAATGGGTCCAAAATCACTGCTAACACAGCCCGACCCATGAGCACAATAACCCTAAACCCTCGAGCAAGGAAAGCACTAGTCAGGCTATGGCATTTAGTTCTAAAATGCATCTCTCCCTGCCTGTGGGCAATTGTATCATCCAAGCTGATGCACGCCATCCAAGTCAGATGGGCTTTCCCAAGGCAACATCCTATGAAACTGAGTGGCCAGTTCTATGACATGGGAAATCCACTTCAGAGAACATAACTGTTTCGAATTTTCAGTGACCTTCAGCAAGGGCCAAGTTGGAACCTATGAGGACTCTAGCACATAGCTATCCCAACTCGCAACTGTCCTCTCCCTTACTAGTGGGAAGACTTCTTTTTAGATACAAGAGAAGGATGTCAAGGGGTATCAAGTTGTAAAATAAAAACCTTCTGTACGCAAAATATCTGCTTTTAAAGTACATTTCCAGGGGCCAGTTAGATGGTTAAGCAAACAAAGGTACTTGACACCAAGGTTGACAGCCTGAGTTCAGTTCCCAAGACCTACAAGGTAAAAGGAGAAAGCTGACTTCTGCAAGTTGTCCTCTACAAAATAAATAAGTAGATGTAATTTCCAAAAAAACCTCATTTCCCACCCACAATCATAGCCTCTGTGGTGAATTAAACTGCATTTCTCTTTCTGTTCTCAGTCAGAGTTATTGTTAAGTATGTAGTTGTTCTAGAAACAGGATGAAAACTAGGTCAAAAGAATGAGAGTAAAAGTCAGATTGGGAGATACACACACACACACACACACACACACATATTTTGCAAAAGACACATTTAATAAAGGCACTGATGGACATAGACAAGAACTGTTAAAACTTAATAAGCTGAATCTGGCGTAACAGGGTTGTTACCCCAACTACTCAAGGGGGTGAAGCAGGAGGGTCCTACGTTCAAGTCTAGCTTGGGTAACTTAGTGAGACCTTGTCTCAAAATAAAAAGAAATAAGAGAGCTAACGATATAGTTTACTGATAGATTAGCACAAACAAAGGCCCAGGCTCAGTCTACAGCACTGAAAACAGCTTAACTACAGCCAATCTACAACCCAACAACCCAACTAACAGCCCGGTCATCAACTCAGATCTCAACAGCAATCCAACTAATAATATCCCAACTACAACCAAACTACTAGCAGAAACCCAACTTATAACCAACTAATGATTCAACCTGTTGTGTAGCTGTTTCCTCTAGGCTAAAATCTTGCATCTTAGAGGAAAACGCTTAAGACAGGATGTTCACAGGGGGATGAAACATTCTAAAGGAAAGCGAATTACAAGGACACTCCTTAAGACGGGCAGTAAATAACTCAAGATAGCCTTAGGCAGTTCCTGAAACCCACCAGATTCATTATGGTCTCTATCTCCCCAAGGCTGCTGAGAGTCAATCTCAGACGAGCCTACATGCCTGAAAAAAGGGCAGAGACCAGCTGAGCTGCCTGGAAGAGGCTCAGACCCACTGAGGCACCTGGCCAAGGACAGTCTCCAAATTGCTAAGCTGCCTGTAGGTGGTGGGTGTGCTCCAGGTTTTCAACTTTTGTGAACGACAGTTGGGTGAACTCATGTTGGGTGGACTTTGGTGATGCAACTGTCTTTGAGTCATTTCAGTCCTGGAAGTAATCCCTCACCCATATTTCTCTAAGTAACCCCAATAAACCCACTGGTTCATCAAGAGGGACTCTGGTGGTATCTGTACCTTAGTCTTTTGTCAGTCCCTTTTCTTGGGTGTTCGCTCTCATCTTCCCAAGGATAGCATCTCACAACACAACACAACTAATGACCCAACTGTACACTACCCAACTAACAACCTCACTGTAACTAAAAGTGCAAAACTCCCGCAACAGACACCTCACCACAGACAACAGCGGATGGCAAGAAAGCACACAAACTCTTTCCCATTTGGCACTCAGGGAACGTCAAACAACAAGCTCACCCTAAGACACTTATTAGAAGTCAAAGCACACATCACTGGCAAGCCCTGAAGCTGACAAGCATGTGGAGAAACACATCTCTCACTCACAGCTCATGGAAAGGGGAAACAGTGTAACTACTTTGAGAGTTTGGGGTTTCTTCAAAAAACTAAGTACAATCTTATGGTATGATTCAACCATCGCACCCTTATTATTTACCTAAACAAACTGAAAGCCTGTTTCTGCTTGGACAGCTGCACAGACAGCTATAACTTTATTCACAGATGTTCAAACTTGAAAGGAAGCAAAAACCCTTTAGATGGATAAACTACTTTACACTTAGAAAATGGAATGTTTTTCTGGCAGGGCTGAAAAGAATGGAACTATGAAGCCACAGAAAGGCATGAGGGACTTAAATGTGGATTACTAAGTGAAAGAAACGGACTCAAAGAAGCTCCACGTGGTGTGATTACAAATAAACGACCCTGTGGCAAAGGCAGAAGTGCAGAGCCGATGGACAGCTCAGAGGCTGCCAGTGTGAGAGGGATAAGCAGGTAGACCGGGCACTGGGCGAGCGCTGAGCTCATGTGGGCACACCACATGGAGGAGCTGTTCTGTTCATTTCTTAAGGCCCATGGGTACACCCTAAGGAAAACTACGGGCTCTCAGATACATGAAATCTCAGAACCAGTTAGCTGACGGACATGTTAAAAACATACCAGTTGGGAGTGGGAGGTAGATAGTGGAGGCAGATCGTACATACGTGGGAACCATCTGTACTTTCTACTTAACTTTGCAGTGAATCTAAAGCTGGTTTTAAATAAAAAGCGTTAACACATATTCATTTTTGTAATGCACAGGATCCAACAGCAATAAGGTGGCAATCAAAAATGTATAGATGACCACCTAAAAAGGCTGCCAGACTAGGATTCCTAACTCTGCATCTAAGTTAAAATGATTTGGTTTATATGCTTTTTCCCTCTGTCTTTTAATAACTACCTCATCAATTTCATTCTACTCCTTTTATAATATGACCATTTTTAACATATAAAATAGAAATTATGACTATAATTCTATGCTCCTTAGTACTTACTAGTGTGTGTACTTATGAAGAACGTGATGTCTTAAGTGCACTGGAGCATCAGTCCCTGATGGAAACCCAACTATTTTTTTTTACCCTATCTAATGCAAGAGCGTGGCAAGTGTGACACAGAACGAGGGCAAGCCTGTGCCTCACCTGACTTGTGGAGGCTGATAGATCGCAGGTTAGGGAACAACCTAGCCAGGGAGTCGGCGGGCTCCTCAATGGCGTTCAAGTGATTGTTGGCCAGGACCAGGGTATCCAGTGAAGGAAACATTACACCCAGCTTTCGGATTTCAGTCCAGTCTTGGAGGTTATTGTCTGTTATGTGTAGGAGCTTAAGGGAATGACAGCAAACAGAAGGACAAGACACTGTTTCGTAGTCATTAAGGCACAGGAAGAGCTCCTCCAAACTGCAGAGAGAAAAGGAGACAGCAGTTGAGTTTTATCTTTCCACACACTACCATGCCAGTCACTAGCTAAATGATGCAAGTGCCAGTAACCCAGGAGCCTGGGGCAGGAACATCAACTTGAGGCTAGCCTGGGCTACACAGTGAGTTAAAACCTAAAAATAAATAACTACCCATGATATGTGAGAAGCTGGCATGTATTGCAGACAAAATATAAAAGAACTCTCCTGAAGCTGAAAACAGCGTAGCACTGGGCAGGAAAATCTAGTGTGACGGAACAGAGACTGGTAAAAGTTGCTGCTTGATTAAACATGTGCTGAGAGGCAGTGGAAGAAAATTCCAATAGGCAAAGGTTTATATCTATAGAAATAATAACTGCCAAATCCCTAATCCATGTCAGGCCTTGTGCCAGGAACACTGTTAGCAAGTCTGAGTTTAAAAGCCAGTTCCTAGTGGTACATAGGCAGTCTAGTACCCAAGAGATGGGGCAAGGAGAGTGACGAGTTCAAGGCCAGCTTCAGTTACAGAGTGAACTTGAGCCTGGCCTGAGCTTCATGAGATCTTGTCTCAAACAAACAAACAATTTGATGCCAAGCTGAAGGCTGCACATAGTGAAGAAAGCCCATTAGATCAACAGTGAGGCACTCAGGGATGGGAAGTGGTGTGAGGGGAGATTTGGGGGGAGGGACGGTGTCTTGGATCATTTCTATATCTGGACAAGCAAAGAAACTACAGCTCATTTCTTACTGTCAGGAGTTTCCTCTGCATGATATATGCATAGACAGACACAAACCGAACAGAACAAAACATTTCTGCACTGACAACCCAAAGTATAATTTCTTTCTTAAATTATTGAAAAGAATGCCAGTTCCACTTTGCATCAGCCAGTAGAGGCACTTAAGTATCTCAATGTCACCATATTTTAGAGATACTAGCTTTTTTTTTTTCTTTCAGAGAAATGGCTAAAGCACAATTCTTACGTAGGGTAAGCAGAAGGCTAAAATGAAGAAAGGCAGAGATGCTCTGGATGGCAAGCGCTTCTCGGGTATTTTCTGAGCAAGGATGCCATTCTGTGTCTCCCAACTACGCCCCTGGAAAGGTGAGTGGGTCACCCCACACCCTCGCTTCAGTGACTTCATTTTTCTGACCTTTCTCTATTCAACCTACAGCGCTAGAGTTTCTGAGCTATCAGCAGAAATTACATGTAGAGGCACAGATGGCGACATGCCCCCCACCCGGCCACCCCCATGCCCGCTGGGCTTACTCTGGTAACTCCTGCAGTATCGTGTGCACTGTTTCCCATGATGCTTTGCTGTTGTTGAGGACAAGTTTCCGAACCCCAGAGAAGGACCCAGCGCATGTTCTCTCTAAAACCGACAGGCTCAGAGGATTAGAACTCAGGTTTAGAAACTCCAGCTGAGGAACATTTGAAACAATCTTACTGACCTGCAGAGAAAAGAGAGTGGCGTGAATCAGGTGGCAGTTGGAGCTCTGAAAGGGCAATCACGTTCACAAGGGCCTGAGTGAGTGGGTCCAGGTGAAGGGCCTTTTACCTCAGGGAGTCCCACTTAGCCTAGGCCCATAGAGAGCAACAGAAGCGACTTTGACAGATTGAGGCAAATTAAAGTCTGTTTCCAAGAAAGAGTAGCATAGCTGGGTTAGTGGCGGGGAGAAGGGTGCCCCATGTGACCATTAGCAAGGCTCCCAATCTGCCGGGCATGACGCGCTCTTGCACAAGTAAGATAAAAGGGTGATTTAGGTGGCATTCTGGGCCGTACATTTTTATTTATTTTTTTGTGTTTTTTGTTTTTTTGTGTTTTTTTTTTTTTTTTTTTTTTTTTTTTTTTTTTTTTTTTTTTTTTTGGCTGTACATTTTTAAAGAGCTAAGATTAGGTCATGCAATTCTTTTTGACTGTGTTCTCCCCCTCATTCTCAGCGCCACAGTAGTCTGAATAAACACTTCTTCAGCCCCAACCCCCAGGCCTCTTGTAATGATTTGTGTGTTCAAAACTGACTGGAGATGCTTCAGGCTGCTTCCAAGACAACCGAACTTTAAACTGTACTTATTTAAAAGCCCAAAGCATCCAATATAGATCAATAGGTGGATAGAAAGACGGGTGATGGGGGTGGGAACAAGAGAGAGAGAAAGAGAGAGACTAGATGGTTAGTAAGTTAACTTATGGCTTACTTAGTAACTTACACAACACAGTAGGGCAGGAGACCTGACTGGGTTTAACTACATACTCTGTGAAGTTCCACCTGTCCTGACAGTTTACCTCATTAACTCTTAATCTGCCAATGTGATTTTTATTGTGACAAGTGAGGCCCTGAAGCACAGAGATGTTAAGTAATTTGACTACGGTTCCACAGCACATCACGAGTACAACCTGAGGAAAGTGAGCAGCAACTGAAGAGCAGTTGGCATGGTCAGTGAGGGCCAAGTGAAGGACGCAGGGAGTGGATGGTCGGTGCCTCCAGATGTATTAGGATGTTGTGCGAGTCAGAAATGAGTAGTCAGACTTGACTTCAGAGTGTCGGAAGGCTTGGTTCAAGGCAGTTCCCAACACTTGCTGACTGACTGACGGCTTCAGACACCTCACTTAACCTTTCCTCAGCAGTGGAATGGGGAGAGAACTCGGATGCTCCAGGACCATGTGAAGGGTTACATGAGATACAGACAGGAGTATCGGTTTGTGTTCAGGGCTCTAGGGCAGATGAGTAATGAGGAGGGGAGCCAGGCAGCAGAGCAGGAGCGCTGGGGGCAGCAGAGCAGGAGCGCTGGGGGCAGCAGAGCAGGAGCGCTGGGGCAGCAGAGCAGGAGCGCTGGTGCAGCAGAGCAGGAGCACTGGGGCAGCAGCAGACCACAGCGCCTGCTCTTCGGTTCACTGAGAAGATTAGCTCCAGGATGGCTCGCAGGAGTCTGTCAGAGGGAAAGGCCTTCACACTCACAGTTCATCCATCCTGCTCACTAAATGTTTCACAAATGAAGAATTGAGCTACCAAATAGGGACGGGGTGCACTGAGGTGCTGCTTAATGTGTGAGGGCTCCTGACAGTCTGAACCCTAATGCAGTTTGTGGCTAGCATCTGAAATCTAGGCTGTGACTTCAACACAGCCTAATAGCTCGTGCAGGGACCAACAGTGTATTGCATCCTGTGACCTAAATACCAAGGAGAAGGACGTTCACACAGAAGTCCATGACCACCTGCCCATCACTCTTTTGAGGAGGGTGTGGTGTAAGAAATCCTGTTTAATATTTTCAAACAATATTACAACTCCAATTAAATAGAAACAAAATACAAATCCCCCTCCTTCTATATTTCTATAATAAAACATGAGTAATTTAGAGGTTGTGAAACAAAGTCTGGATTCTCCCCAGGCCAAGGGCTGTGTGGTGGTCAGCCACACATCAGCCAACGGCCAAGTGTCCAGTGAGGACACTGTGTATGTCCCCAAACACTAAACTGGGCGCAAGCTAGGCAATCAGGCAAGAAAGGTTATGTGTCAGAAACAAGTTTTCTTTTAAAGTATTAAGATCAAAAAGGTTTCCTGTGCAGCCTCGCACTGACAGTGAGAGTCGAGAAAACACAGTATGGATTAGACTAATAAAACTGTACTACTTATGATGGAAAAACTTCTTAACAGCAAAGGCAACACACTCCACTGAGTTTCTAAGGTAGCTCTTCACTTGGAGTCTTTAAATTAAAAAGAAAGAAAGAAAGAAAGAAAGAAAGAAAGAAAGAAAGAAAGAAAGAAAGAAAGCGAGCCTCCCTCCCCTGGCTGGAATGAGTTGAGTTTGGCCACATGCAAAAGTGAGAAGATGAACTCGCATTACCTCTGAGGCCCTACAACTGCACAGTTTCACAGGGTCCCCTACCCTGGCAGCTATAAAGGAAGAAACTAAAGGTGTAAGGAAAACAGGGAGGGGGTTGATGCCAACAATCTGTGATTTATGCCCAAGCTTTTCTCTACCTCACTTGACGAGCTAACTCCTCCCTCCTCTCAAACACTTGATTCAATGTCTTTTATACAATAGTTTCGAGAACTAAAAGGAGAAAGAGATACATTGGGAAAGGTCGGACAAAATTCTACCCCGGCAAAAAATCAAGTCGGTAGTTAGAAACTGCAATTGCTTTATATTCAAGTGCCTAATTAAGGAAGGTAGACACATTCTCCCTCCCTCCAAGGTATTATATTTCTCGCCCATATGTGTTTGAGCCTTGAGATATACAGCAGCTAAGAGCCTAAAACAAAAGAAACGGCTCATAATGTGTAATGTTAGTAACCATTCAGAAAATTCGAAGAACATACTACATTACTTAGTTCCACACTGCTACATTAATACAGGCTGAATTCAAACGGGTTGATGTCTAGATGCAAACGATCTTTTTCATAATCAGACACATACAGTGACCTATGGACCATATGTAGCCTGGCAAAGAGTTTAATCAAAGCAAAACAAACAAACAACAACACAGAACAAAACAAAAGAACCAATACTCCTTTGCCGTTGGTATTTCTCCAGTCTCCTTCTGTTCTGATACATACTCTATAAGACTGGGACCAACTACTGTTAGGAATAAGGATTACAAGAAACGGTGAGACCAGAGTAAACTGGAAAAGAAACTTGAAAGCAACAGGGTATCAAGTACATAGGAGGATGCCCAGACAAAGTGCAGAGACATTTCAAATAAATGTGCAGCCCCTGCTGTATGCAGTGTGGTCTGGGAGGTAACACAGACCTTTGGTAACGCAGGGAAAGAGCCCGGTTCCTAGCGCAAGCTCCGTGTGCTGGTCTATCCTACAGACATCTCCTTTCTCAAGTGAAATGACATCACTATTAAACTGCTCACCAGTGAGCAAAAGCTCGGGCACACAAGTCAAAGCAGAGGTCAAATGCAGCCTGTGTGAGATTTTGTATCAAGCAAACAAGAAATGTAGAGAACCCGGCAGAGGATGAAGGCAGAGGAGGATGTGGTCGGCACATCTCCCTACCCCCACCCCCAGGGCAGCGGACCACAGATCTGGGGAGTCAGCAGGACTGAGGGTCATGGGTCGGAGGGTTAGTACCTGGGCAGTGTGGGCACAGCATGCCTGGTGACTGGGTGTCTCAGTGGACCAAGAAAGTACGAACTCTGATGTGTGAACAGTGAGACTTGTAGTTTACACAGGGCAGATAGGTAAGTGTACACATAGAAACTACTCCTCCAGCAGCCCAAGGAATCTATACTTCCTTTATAAATCAGGCGCTAGAGGACCAAATGAATGCTGGGAGATCACAGAAGAGTTGAGCAAGTGGGCGTCACCAATCCATAGATGCAGTCAGCCATTCCTTAACACAGCCAACAGACACCTGATTCTACTGTGCTGGGTGGTGGTGACTTTAAAAAGACAGAAATTGCCCCTGAAACCAGGCTCACAGTCTCTAGGAAAACTGTGAAGGCAACAAGTGAGCACACCAGGCCGGGACAAATCCTTCCGCGGCAGTGGGCACAGGTGTTCTGAGTAATCTGGCGGACACAGGGATGGCAACCTAGGCAGAGGCCAGCAGATGACGGGAAGAAAGAGCAGTGGGTTTGGCATGAAGAAAGCGAGGAAGCTCCCATGCTATGTGCTTATGATGTGCTGCGAATGGCAGTGCAGGGCTAAAGATAGACCTAAAGCTCTAGAAACAGCAGAGAGCTGTGTGATGAGGGCCATTCTTCAGGATTCAGACCTCGGTTGCTAGGCGAGGAAAAGCACGGGAAGGAAGCCATGCAGCGGAGTCCAGCAAGCCTCGCTGGCTACAGCAGTCTGGGATGTGCTGGGCAACGGTGGAGGAGGCAGGCATGGGATACCCACCAGGCAAACATCTCCAGATAGTCAAAGCCAAAACACATGAGAGTAATGTTTGTTTGTTTGTTTTGTTTTTTTGTTTTTTTGAGACAGGGTTTCTCTGTGTAGCCTTGGCTGTCCTGGACTAGCTTTGTGGACTACGCTGGACTTGAACTCACAGCAGTCTGCCTGCCTCTGCCTCCCGAGTGCTGGGATTACAGGTGCGCACCACCACGCCCGGCCTCACATGAGCGTAATTTAAGGCAAGATAATGAACCAAATAGGCAGAACTGGTTTCCCCTTATGCCTTGTGGTAGTTTCTATCAGGGAACGTTTTAATCAGGGAGGTAGGTAATGCTATCTGTACTAGCAAGAAGGAATGTTATGGCGCTGTGACTGTGTAGTTAAAATTCACCCTGAGGTCAAAAGGCATCAGCTCTATCAAGCTACCTGACTCTTGATTAATATAAGGAAAGTTCTAAAAGGATTTGTCACAGATTTCAGTCACAAGAAGGTGGCAGTAACTTGGCTTCAGCATTAGCAATTCTAAGTCAGTCTGTAGAGATAAACAGAGACGTAGAAGCAGGGCATAAGCAGGGGGCAAGGGGCTGAGAAACAGAGAAAACGCTGTTAGCAGGGGAGGCCTGTGCCTGGAATAAAGCGTGTCCACGCTACTCATAACAATAAAAACAGCCTCGAAGCAATAAGCGCTAACCGAAATTCACCACAGGTAGTTGGTGACTTGCTGTTTGCCTTGACACATACTGACGGCAAGAGAGAGTCTTGGGTGAGAACCAGAGCCAGCAGGGTGTAAAGTAACGTACGCTGGAACACAGTGGTTACCAATGCCTTTCCCCAAATGCAGGGGTGCACCAACTTTACCTCATGCCAGTCTTCCAGCTTGTTGTCGGAAAGATCGAGTTCTGACACGTGAGCGCAGAAGGCAGCAATTTCTCTTTCGTCTCCCGCACAGGTAATCCCGCAGCTGTTCAACACGAGCACACTCGGGAGGTTGAGGCGATCTGAGTCATTGGAAACATACAACACGTGCTCCACTCAGCCTAATTCTCGCCTCTGCACCTTTATCCCCCAGGAGTCACCAGGAAACAAAACTAACTCTATCTCCTGCATTCTGAGAGGGCCTAGAAAATACAATGGGGTCACGGGGCTTTGAATCCTAAAGGGACAGGGTTAAATCTAAGCCAGGAGGCGCTCAGAAGTGCTGAGATCGCACCTCAGGGTCGCCTCAGAGTCGCCTTGGTTCTGCTTCCGGTCAGGTATCTGCCAGACTAGCAACCTTCACACTGTCATCTTGCCTGCACATCGGACCCAGATGACCTGTGGTTAGACCTCAATTCCGGAGTTCTAAAGTGTTCTGCACTGCACTTTGCTCCTACTGCTCCTTTTAACAATTATCTCAAACTACTAATGAATTATCTGCTAAGCCACCTCTGTTCAAAACGTCTTCCTCAGTTACAGGAAGACAATTCAAACACTGTTTCTTTCATTTCTGCCTCTCAGTTATTCCCATTTTATATTCATGTAGTAACAGATTTTTTCTTATGAAAATATAAATCTTCTTTTAAATTAATTCCTAATTGGAGAAAAGGCTTCAGGAGAAAGGACTGCGGGAAATATGCAAAACTAGCGTCACACTGATAACAAGTGTGACCACTGTCTGTTCTAATATGCATGTGCCAATAAATCTTACTATCTTACTGAAAGGGATAAACGTGTCAACTCAACTACTTTTTTCTCCCACTAGGCAAAAAAACAAGGCCTTCTGAAGTCATGATTTCTAACTTGAGGCCTCTAATTATATGGCTTTTCTACTAAGTGCTATTTAGTATCAAATTTCTCAGATGTAGCACATAGCCTGGGCGACGAACTGCCAGCTCAGAAGTCCACGTCTATAGATGGGCGGCAGCTATATTGAGGAATGACTGCTGTGGACTCCGAGTGCTGGAATAAAGCAGCGATTCCCTGTGAAACCCTTTAATCACAAGGAGCTACTTCTGCAATCTCTTAGGGCCAGCTAAGCTACAAAGGCTAGCAACAACCCACCTTGCACACTTTCCTCTCCTAGAATGTCTCTCTAACGGTATCCTACACTCTCCAGGGGTTAGTTAGCCTTTGAACCCTTTCCTGATAGTATTATCTTCTAAATTTCATTCCTAACCACCGTGGCTTTCATTTGGCTCAACATAAGCTACATTGTGTTATAGCCTCATAAATGTGAATGTCCCGCAATCTAATCCAAGAACCCATGGAGGGTACTCAAGGCACAGCCAGCCTTGTACTATTCTGTACCCTTCCAGCTCCTTGAAAGGATCTGCACTTGAAGCAGCATTCCCCCCAAGTATTAGTCTTGCCCTGTAAGGACAACCAAAACGCCCCCAGCTAATCTGGAAGAGATCAGTTCTGTGAGGCTCTTTTAGAAAACACTAGAATCATGCCACGCAGTGACGACCATTGACTCATAATTCAAGATAAAGGCACTCATCCACAAACAAGGCGATGTTCCTCTTCCTTACCTTTCATAGGAGAGCCCTGAGGAGTGGCTGGGACATGGACTCCCATCCCAGGGCCGCGGCGGTAAGGGAAGTTCTCAGGACTGTACTTTTCACACAACACTTGCATGAAACTTCTTCCACTAGGCTGTTCCATCTTCTTTTCTGAGAAGTCTACAGGAATCAATCCGAGAAATCACAATTATCTACTTCCTCCTGGAAGAACTACTTCTTGTTTCTGAGGCCGGAGGCTGGCCCTGCAGATGTGTGCAGCATGCTACAACCTCAGGCACACGTCTACTGTGGCAAGACTACAAAATGTGGAAAGGACAGAGATGATCACACAGCACGGTGCGTGCAACACCACTAAGAGTTAGTCCAGCATTTAGAGTGGGGCGGTTCTTCCAACCATGGGTAACAAGGACACCTTTAGTTTATAAGGCACATGTACTAATTAGGAAAGGCGTGCAGACTAAACAGCAGACTGATAGGAATGGTTCATATGAATCCTTTACGACTGTTCCTCAAAATTCATTCTTGCCCCACTGTAACAGAGCCTTTGTAGACTTTAGAAATGCATGGCTAAGCTGTGGCTGACAAGATGGAAGCATCTGTGGTAATCTCCAGAAGTCTTTAAGATAGCCATTGTCACTTCCTGGCATCCTTCATCCTTTTGATGCAAAACCGATGCCTCACTGGATCAGGGATTCAGGAAGTAAACACGACCAAAGTGGAGTGTAAGCAAAAGGGACCCAGGTCTCCCAGAACTCCGTGGACCTAAGCTCTCTGACTGGCAGGTACCTTTGGAACTCAGGAGGCAGATAATAATCTACTTTAACATAAGCTACGGTCCTCCGTTTCCTGGCTGCCTACAACTGGACCTATTAGTTGTAATAGAATGTGCTGTTTCTCCTGGTGTTGAATTTAGGTGAAGTTTTCTGTATTTAACCTCATCTCAAGGCCCACACATTCAGTAAGTCTAGCATTTTCTCTGCACCCATGCACATAGTAAAGGGGAGAGTACTAAACTCACTGACTTCTGACAGCCTGCTACCCAGGGGACTGTCCTATGCTCTGTGCTGTGTATCAGCTGGAATATGGATGATGACAATTCATCTCCAACTATCAGCCACCACACTACTTTTTAAAATGAAAGTAATCAATAAAGCGGAGAAAGATGGTGAGTGAAAAGAAGAAAAGGCTTAGAACTGGCACAGTGAGGAGCGAGACAGTGGCCTAGGAATAATTGCCAAGGCAGCTATAGGCAAGAACTGTTGCATACTCCATTAGTAGCTGAGCAGTGTAGGAAAGAACTGGCCTTTGAGGAGGGGAACACAACTTGTTTGGGTTTTTTCAACTCATCTTGATCCTTGAGTATTTGACAGATCTGATGGAACCAGGACCAAAAGAAAGAAGTTAGGAGGATGATGCAAAGACACGGGCGCGATGAAGACCTGAGCTAACATACCAGGAAACAATCGCTGAGCACGGGAGACTGGGACAGCTTTAGCAAGCAAGGTTTGGGGGAATTACAGAGGCTAGCAAAAGGAGAGGTGGGATGTAAGACAAACCCTCAGGTTTCTGATGCTAACCTTTAACTAGTACCTTTAACTAGTACCTTTAACTAGTCAAGGGACGATGAACCACACTTCCTCTGTGGACAGTGTGGTGACATACCGGGAAACATTGTAAAGTTAGGTGGCAGATGTAGGCTGAAGATGGAGACTCGGATGTCACCTGACTATAGACCATGCTATGAGGAATAGAAAGACAAAAGAAGGACGGTGGCCAGGGACATAAGAGGGAGTGAGTCACGGAAAAAGGAGCAGGAGCAACCAAAGAGCCTAGGACTATGCTGAGGAGTGAAGGAAGATGGGATGGCAAGGCCCTCGGTGACAAGGGTAGCAGCAAGCCATGGGCAGCTGTCAAGCTTCCCTCCCTGAAATTAACAGACTGGTTGGAGAGACAGAGAGATGGCTCAGAGACAGCCCGGTGGTGCTTCATGCTCTCCCCTGGACCCTGGTTTGGTTCTGAACACCAGCATGGCAGTTCAAGACTACCTGTCTACAACACCAGTTCCAGGGGATCCAACACCCTCTTCTGGCCTCCGTGGGCAGCAGGCATGCTTGGGGTGTGCATACATATATGTAAGCAAATGCTCACGCGCATAAAAATAAACGGATCATTAAAAACTACTAGAGATGTGAACACAGTTATACAGTAGCTGGGCAGGCGAAGGACTGGAGGACACCAGCAGGAGCAAGCGTTAAAGAGTTTCTCAGAGTGCTGCTAGACACCAACCAGATAATGCTTCAAGCCGCTCACTGTGAGCGTGACATTTATTTCACCGAGGCAACACTGCTTTGCTTGTGCTTATATAGTTAAATAAGGCAAATGCTGGCTCTTTCTCGCACGCTGTTATAATAACTCTACCATTGCATTATACAGAGCGAGCAACTGTGGCGTTCTCTATCTCCCAGTACCGACTCAGAGCACCTAGTGCCGCATGCTGTGTATGGCAAGGGCTTGACAAATGCTGCTGAGCACTGGAATCACTCATCTCTAGGGTGCTGAGGAGGAGAAAAGGCAGAGACTTTGGGAAGTGAGTAGATTAAGCCCCACTCAGTTTTCACCACGTAATAGCATTGTGACCATCAGCAAGAGGCTCTACCTCCTGCAGCCAGCAAATATGTCAGCCAGCATTTAACTCTTTCTGTAAAAGCCCATCCATTTAATTAGTATGCAAATTTGGTTTTTTTTTTTTTTTGGTCCTTAATAAAAATTATGTGTATAGCAAATGATTGTTTTAAAATAAATGTTTATCAAGAAATGTTTGATTTATATAGTTTATCTATCTACACTCCTGAAGTCATGTCAAATGTTTTGGATGTAAGGAGCCCAAGTGGAAAAAGTTTTAAAAGCCCTGACCTATAGACGACTTGGGTCAGAGGGTCACTGCAGACTGCCAATGCGTAGTACAGCTCCAAACTACACACTGGCTGCTCCATCTGCCTCGGCCTCAGGGTGAGCTGGAAGACCCATGCACGCAGGAAGTTGATGCTTCTCACAGACTAGGTACTCATGAACTAGTTCCTAACCTCTCTCCTCCTCACCCAGGGATGACCTAACCCCACCCTCAGGTTCACAGCAAGAATTTAAAGGAGAAAACAAGCATGAACATAGAAGTAGCCACTGCACTGCGTGTCTTCAACTGCAACCAAGCACGTTTGCTGGACTTTGTGGGATCAGTTGAGATGTTTACAACATGCATGTTCACTGATTACATGACTATCCATGGACCATTGTGGAGTGTGTAACAGGTCACCTTAGAAACACTTAAAACACTGGCCTGCCCTCTGTTTTACCCCTGTATTTGTGGCTAACGGTCGGCACCTCCATTAATGCTATTAGTACATGACAGTTTATTCCACTGATGTACAAGTGATGTGTCTGAGCAGGGCTACTGTGGCTTCAGGAGCTGTCCGATTGACAGGCTCTTCGTGCATGTAAACGCCCCACCATCAGTAACAGACAACAGGGCCCAGCTACTCTGCCACCAATGAAAGGCTCCACGATCTCTCATCAAATTCTGTCTCAAGCAGAACACCAGTGGAACTTTTAGAAATGGTTAGCAAAACATCAGACACTGTCATCTTCCACACATTTGGCAGTTCAGATGAGTAAAGTGTGTGGAGAAGGTAAACTGTCACCGTGGCGATACAGTGTTCCAGCAGCATCTTTGATCTGGAGGCTTCTGAGGCACTTATACCCTATATAACTCAAGGGCAGTGAACTGGGATGCAACTGAAAATGCAGACCACACAGGCAATGCAAAAGTAAACACGGATTCAAGGGAAGATAAGTGCCCGGAGATAGATAAACAAGTGTGGGAACTTGAAAGTTTCCCCTTGAATCTTCACGCTCGAGAAGAACACTTTCAAAGCCAGGCCTAGAGGTGCCAGCCTACAATCCACACTACTTGAGAGGCGGAGGCAGGAGAACTTAAGGTCCAAGGCAGCATGGACTCCAAGTAATTTCTAGACTACCTTGAACCATTTAGTGAGACTCTGTCTCAAAACAAAAATTATTTAAAAAAAAAAAAAAAACGCTAGAAGTACAGTTTAGGGATAGTGCCCCTTCTTAGCATATCATATTCAAGACCCCAGGTTCAATCCCCAGTGCCCCAAAACAAAATTAAAAACTTCCTCCAAATAGTCAGGATATGAAAACGTGTAGTGTTCTTTCGGAGACTACAGAGTGACTTCGGGTCCCTTTGCTGGCCACTTACTGCAGAGCCGTCCAGCAACACAGGTACTGCACACATGGGCGCATGGCTCTCCAGTTAGAACCCTAAGGAGGGTTGGGGGGCAAATGGATTGGCAATGCAAAATCTGCTCACATCTGCCGTGTTTCAGGAGGAACGGGAGGTGGGAAAGGAAGGCTGAAAAGCAAGAAGGCTGAAAAATGAGGAAATGTAGAATGGAAAAGATCTTTAACTCGAGTCTTTTAAAAGGTTTGGGGGTAATCTATGACTTTCTGGAAATAGCGGGAGTCGAGTTACACCCGTCTACCCCTGCAGTTGGCAGAGTTCAAATACATTTGTAAAACTGTTCTGGGGGCTTGAAACCCGGGAGCTGGCAAGCCAGGAATCTTGGGTGCTGCTGCTGGGTTCTGTTACAGGCAGAGGAGCATGTGAAAATCTCAGGGCCTTTGTGCCTCAAGATCCCACTTCAGTATTCTATAGCGCGCCGGGAGAAAGTCACAACAAAGCCCGGGCTGGGGGACAAGGTGTGCACAGTGCGGCTGCCAGGTGGGTCACTATCAGAGCAGAGCAGCCAGTCCCACAAGCACACCATCACGCTGCCCGCACTCTGCCTTCCCACTCAAAGAGGGCGAGTTAAACTAAGTATGAAATGCAACACAACTCGGTTAAATCTGACCTTGGATGCTGAAGTTACTCAAGCTATAACCTCTGCTGGTAAGCACTGTCACCATTGCCTGCAGAAACAACGTGGAACAGCGTGCTTCATAAAGCCTAAGTACTCCCAGCCCCACCCACAACTTCCCAGAGATAGAAAATACAACCTCCGAGCGCCAAATGTAAAATCGAAATCATAGAAAAACAGAAGTTTTGGCGTCTATAAGCACTACCTATCTCTGGAAGGAAAAAAGGGAACCAAGTTAGAAGCAGCAGCAGCAACTAATGCTGAAAGGAGGAGGGAGGAAGGAGGGAGGAAGGAGGGAAAAAGGGCAGAGAGGAGCCTGGCAGCTGCTGACTCTGAGTCACCTGAACTCAGGGGACCCAGATGCCACCTTTCAGAGTGGACATTTGCATGTAACATATACAGGAATGACCTAATGATCTGTCAAAGTTTTTAAAAATTGTGTTTTTATTTAATCTTAGGATTTATAGTTTCTATAAAAAAAGAAATTCAAGTTAGTTTTGTTTTGTTTTGTTTTTGGCATGAGGAATATATAGTATTCTAGTAAATTTAAAGGAATGAAGAAGGAAGAAAAGAGAAATGGATGATCAGAGAGAAGTTGGTAGTTTTGTAAAATGCAGCAAGGAAAGTGGAATTGCACATACCTGAGCCTAGGAAGTAAATTTCAGTAATGCGACTAGGAGAGGAGTGTGCGCGGACAGGCAGGTGCCAGCGGCCACCAGGTCCTACAGCTCCTCACTGCTAGCTCCACTCTGGACTATGAACCACACAGCTGAGCTACAGGGACATCCCGGCATGCCACAGCCAGCCAAGAGCAATTACACAACCGTACCAGGAAGCAGGGAGGAACTCAGGAGCCTTGGGAACTTTAGGCTATCAGGTCACCACCGACTGGAGACCAGCAAAGAAAATCTTCCACAATGAGGCCCTCCGGCTAGCTTCGCAGTACTGCAATAGTCAGTGGCTGGGGACCTGAGTTACACATTAGGAAAAGAAACAAAAACAGTACCTGTCCTAAGCTAGGGCGGGACTAAATCGTCCAGAGGAGTTTTCATAAGTGGAAAATATCACTTGATTTGGGCCCACTGGTATACAATAAATCAGTCTTACATACTTTTCGGAAGTAGGGGACCAAGGTGGCACATCTGACTATATCTGGGGACGGCAGAAACTGCCCTCTGAAAGCACCTGCCAGTACTGACATGAGAAGAAAGAAGGTGAACATTTGCCCGCATGTGGGCCGTTCACCTTTAAGGTTCTCTTGATCAGATGATGCTTGGTCAGCATACCAGTGATGTTTCTTTCCGTTAAGGTGTCTGCTTCCTTCAGAAGATAGTGGGACTCTCACAGACTGTTGAGGGTGGGGGTAAACAAACGCCATTCGTTTTCTCTGTGATTTCTTATTGAACTTTACAAATTATCCCAATTAGGCCGATCTGCTGTTCATTTATGCATTAAAAAGATACTTCTATGGAGTGTATTTCACTTGGTGGGAATCAATGCACACACAGGTACCAGAGGCTGAATCTGTGCTGGGCACCAAAGAAAGGGAGAAGAAACAAAATTCAAAGCCTGACTTCAGGGCATTGACCATGAGATGATACGTGTGCGAACAAGTCATACAGAAAGAGTAAAGTGGGGGGTAGAGAGAGTAGTTAAGAGCGCTTCCTATTCTTGTAGAGGACCTGGGTTCAGTTCCCAGCATCCTTGCAGTGCCTCACAACTGTCTCTAACTCCACTTCGAGGGGAGCCAGTGTCTCTTCTGACCTCCAAGGGCTCTTGGACACACACACACACACACACACACACACACACACACACACACACACACACACACTCAAGCACAAATGTATACACATGAAATTAAATAAATATTTTTTAAAGCACAGGAAGCGGTTAACTTTTGGAAACATGATGAGGTGGTGAATGCCGGGCCATCTAGCGGAAGAGCGAGGTGGAGAAGAACATTCCAAGTGCAAGAGACAAACAAACAGGAGCAACAGGGAGACCTGAAACATTACCAATACTGTTAGCATACAAGGACAGTGGAGATGGAGGATGCAGACGACTGCTCGACTGCTCGACTGCTCGGGAAGATGTTCAGAGCATGCTGATCCCACTCACACCAGAGCTCACCCTGTGGAGATGAAGGAAAGACAAACTTCACAGAGTGCTGTGGGCCCCGTGGAAAGATGGTGTTCCTGACCCTAAAAATCAGTCAAAGTGGTGGGGATCATCAGATCCTTCCAGGGCGGAGCAATTCTGAGTTTGTTTACAGCAGGGAAAGCGTCAATAGTTTCAGGCATAGACAGGGAGGGAGTCGAGGCCATACCATGAGGAAATAAAGGAGTAAACAAACAAACAAACAAAAAAACAATCTTTGAGGGGCTTGTGTGAAAGTGGAAGAGATGAACGGTTGATGAAGAAAACCCAGAGGTTAAGAACTGTTTATTTTTAAGGTCAAAAGAAAAATGTGTTGGCTGAGTGTGTGTGTGAGGGGGGTCTGGGAAGGTCAGCAGGTCAGCAGGAAGTGGCATGAGAAAGCCTGGAGAAGACGCTCTTCTGGGTCACTTCCCACACTGCTTTCTTAATGTTTCTAGTTCGTTTTCGTAGTCTATTGACTTTCACTAAGCGTGCATTTCTCCTTTAACCTCCTCACAAAAATGCTTTCTGTTTTTGACCCCAAACCTTGCTGGGTCCTTCAACACTGTACTCCATGAAGCTGCAGGTCTTTACTTGCTTCATTTTTGAACAACTGTTTCCAGTCCACAGCACAAGCACATTGCCACAGAAACACAACCTCTCTAGGACGGTGTATGCATATGTTTTCTCTCTCTCTATATATATATATATTTTTTTTTCTCCAGAAAAGATATTCAGACTCCAAAGATTAGAGTCTGCTAATCACCTTACTAACTTTAAAAAACTACATTATCTGATCTAAATTTAAAAACAAACAAACAAACAAACAAACAAAAACCCTTTTATTTGAAAGTAAGCAAACAACGTGGCCGGCACCATACAACCTGTAAGTCCTGCCGTGGTGCATTCCCTTCTGAGAGCTGAGCCAGACTTGGCAGTAAGTGCAGCCAAAAAGCCTTTCCTATCGGAAGCAGACTCAGGCACAGCCACACCAGAAGACGTCAGTGACAGATTTAGCGATTGGACTAAGCCTGAGAACGCACCGTATGGTATCCTTCCAGACCACATTTTCCAGCCTTTGGAGGCGTGTATTTCCCACTCAAAGATTAAGTGGCTTTTTGACACATAATTTTAGAATCTGCCTTAAAGTTCATGAAAAGCTTTCTGTGTCTATACATACATACATACATACATACATGGTAGCCATGTCTTCCAAACAAACACCTCAAGAACACAGTCCAAGGCAGTAAACAGGTTGGGTCTCCTTCTCTGTGGCACTCCCAGTTTAATCTGTCCTGAAGTTATGTACACCCTCAACTCTACCTGTTACCTCTGGGTATTACATAATATATCTAACTAGATGCCTTCTTTGGATGAAAAGTAAGAAAAATGTATCAATTCTAATAAACTTTTAGAGCTACCCTGCAGAGACAAGATTAGTCTACTTGTATATTTCACTCCTCACATCCCAAATGCAAGAGAAGACTGATAAATCATCACCAGCCCACTCCACGGTGCCACGGTCTCCCACCTGCCCAACAGTAAATCTCCCTGTTTCTTAAGCCTCTTTGTCACCACCATCCCAAACATCATCTTAGGGCACCGAGTGGCACATCATACTTTCTTGACTATGTATGCAGCCTATTAATGCACTAGCAGATGAGGTGTGAAAAACGTGAATTCCTCGACTTCTTCATTTCTAGACTTAGGCCGCACCTCAGGGCTCCTTATAAGCGACACGAACTGTAGTCTACTTGACTCAAATTTCTTTAATTAGTGACATCAGAGATGCTAAAACTGTGTGTTGCCAGGGGAGCTCTCTGTGTTTTCTACTGTGGGTCCTACTGCACACAAGACACACAGAGCGCTGGCAAGGTGTTCTCGGCTACAGGTACACAGCAGCAAACACAGCTGAGGCGTATGCATGTTGTCCAGCGTATTCAAGCACAGTCCTGAAATGCCTGACCCACGTGGACTGCCCCAGGAGGGAAAACATAACAAAGGACCTCTCCATGCAGAAGTATGCCCAAAGTGTTAATTTCTAAATACTTCCTAATGTTCGTAGTTTCTCAGTGGCCAAAAATGCTGCAACACAACTGCCTATGTCCCATTAGGCACTCTGAAACAGAAAACAAAACACTGCCCAGACATTGGGCAGCCACAGCACCACCACAAAGAGCAGCATTTACCTCTCTTTACCTTAGTATCTCCAGAGAGATTCCACCCCAAAGCCCCTCTCAACCAACTCCTTCCGCAAACAAGTTAACAGCCACCCTGAGCTTTCTATTTGACCCAGATCCCACCTGGGAAAATCCCAAGGCTTTGTCACTGCACTTACTCAGAGCAGGGTTAGACACATTTCCTCTTGAAGCGATGTCCCCAAACCAAGTGTCTCCACACCGAGATTACCAATCACTTTAAAGCCTAGCACTTTTCCACAGCCACACTCCAAAAGAGGCACTAACACTTATCTGTATTTGCAGCCCGGGAAACTGGGGGGATTTGCTCGGGTTTCTGGGGCCAGACCAGCATGCTAAGTCATCCTTCCTGAATCTAATCTGCTGAGCCATGCTGACTTCACTGAAAAAGGAATACTTCATGTCAACAGTATACGGCACCCCATGCAAACCCTAGAAACAGACCTTGCTAAGATGTATGAAACTGACTGCACCCAAAATGCTTATTGCAACTACCCCAAAGTCACTAACCTGAACACAAACCAGGAGCACTGCCTGGCCAGTCACCAAAGTGGGAAAACTACACCCAACAACTCTGTCCTCCCAACAGCAACGCTTGTACACATTTTCTTGCAGCTGGGACCACACAAGCGTGAGGGCATTACCTAACTGTCTACAGACTCCTCCATTATCTCTGCACCCCAGAAGCAGCAAGGGAAGCTGCCGTGTGGAGGCCAAGTCTCATGAGAAGCAACAGCCTTCTGGAGATAACAAAGCACTCTGGTAACCAGGGGTTGCCAGATGTTCGCACAGCCTCGTACAGAGGATGCCAAAGTTTACACATGAAAACGTCACCAGCTCCTTCCAGACCGGTGCTACAGCACTGCCACCTATGGTGCTGTGTGCTGACTCTGGAGCTAGGCTGCTTGCAACTAATGGTGACGGAGTCCAATATCCCCCCAAGCCCCTCCCCCAAACCCCTCCCCCAAACCCCCTCCCACTACCCGGTGTGGTCCCAGACAGTTGCTGAAGATCTCCAAGCCTTCCTTTGCCTATGTGTGGGAAGGAGTGATAGTGCGCCCTGGCACAAGAGGCACCTAAGAGATGCTGGGGTCTGTCGTCTCTACTACTCCACCGCTACTATCACCTCCGAGCGACCACGGAAGTGAGTCTGTCAGGCTGGACAGCTTACTTACAGTTACTGTTAATAAATTTGATCTGGCTTCTCAGGGCCCATGACTATGCCGATTATTACCAATTAACGAGCTAGCAAAGTAACATGTCTGACATTTATGACATACCTTGTTAACTGCACTCTCTGTCACCCTTCCACCTACCTGAAGGATAAAGTAGGTAAGTCGTAATAGATACATCTAGAAGAGATCTGACTAAGGAAGGATAAAGTCATCATCTGCGCATATATCTTGTAGCTATTTATGAAGTTTATCACTTACCAATGAGGAGGCACACTGCTAAGAGAAGGAACGATAGACTTTCATAAAGGGCACTCGCTTTATAAAACTTAGGCCTTAATTATTTAATTATTAATAACATCCATGAAAGCCATGATCTCGATGAGTCACTACAAGAGGAATTTAATAATTTAGTCTTAGTTTCAGCATGGTAGAAATTGGAAAGCTGTCCTAATTTGCTTCAAACCGATGGACTCCGAAACAACGCACGATTATAAATATAATAAAAGTGAAGTCTTGTTATTGCAATAATGGCATATGTCAATCAGGAAACAGTGTCTGAAAGCCATGGAGCTAAGTTATTCTCTTCTGGTAGACCATAACTGAGATATGTGTATGAATGACAAGGGCAGCGCTGAAGCTAATCTCCTTTAAAAAAAAAAAAAAAAACCATTTCCAGTATTTCACAGCTCCATCCTGCACGGCTTCCATGTCTCAAGTCCATCTGCTTGCCAAAATGTATCTGCAAACTAACACTCAGAATTTCTGTAGTTCCTTGTGGCTACACACAGAGGGTGGAGACGTGACTCAGCTGGTGAGTACCTGGCGCTGAGGCAGAACAGGGCAGGGCTCTGCCTTCTGGTTCCAGCTCTCATATACCGTAAACAAGCTCCCATTCGGGGAATCTATTCTATGGTGGATTTTTTCATGAGTTTTGTGCTTCTACTGATGTCGAGATTTAAGAAATGTCCCAAGACTAGTGCTGAAACGGTGTTTGCTCTGCTGTGCCCCGTGGAGAAAACACGCCCCTTAGACAGTTTCATTCAGACAGAAATCATAGTGCAGTGAATTCATTGGGAACCAAGTGAATAAATAAGTATCTTAAAACAAATAAATATAGAAGGTTTAAATAAATAAAGAAACGTCTGGTACTGCTATGTAGAGCTGCACTGCGCTGTAAAGTGTCTGCGCCAGCTGCACCACGCTGGCCGCATGAGCGCTCTCTACAGTGTAGGAGTGCTTGCCTCACTACTTCCGCTCTAGGTTTTAACCTTAAGCTTATGTGTGTGTGTGAGATCACTGGGATTTTCATTTTTTGTCCGGGCTATCAAGGGTGAGCATCTTTTACATAATTGTATTAGCCAGTTGAGAGTGAATAAAGAAGGTTCTGTGTTGTCATTGCTCATTTGACAAAGCATGTCTTCAGGGTCACAGGCTTACAGGGACCTAACCTGTATTTCCTGTTCGAGATCCACTAGCTCAGGGTGACTTTGCAGAAAAACACTGAGAACAACAAAACCAACTCTACTTTGAGAAGTAAAGAAGAGACCAAGAAAAGAGCAAACAGGCCCATGTAAATAATGCAAGAAGAGGCAGAGAACCCGCAGGAAAAACTCAAACCAGTCAATAATTAATCCTGGAACAGTGACGATCCAACTGGAAAAAGAGTAAAAAGAGGGTAGACAAGAAACTGCCAACTCCAAAGCACAGGAAAAACCTCAACTCCACACAAAATGCAAAAGCAGGCTCCCCCCACCCTCTCCCCAAAGCAGACAGGCCCTCCTCCTAAGGCCCCCCACCCCCACCCCAAAGCAGACAGGCCTTCCTCCTAAGGACTGCTCCAGGTCCCTGACTTAGACTTCACAGCAAAACATCTACAACACAGAAAGAGGGTAAATGGCGAAATTAAAAGCTTTCCATCATCAACACATAAAAGACACACCTGAAACTGAAAAGGAAGATTATGTGTTATATGGTTTTTAAAAAGAAAAACTAAAATCCAATGGAAAATGAGTAAAAGAACACAAACAAGTATTTAACAGGAGGTAACTCTCAACTGGCGAATGCAATTAATGTAAAAGATGCTCACCCTCAACATCCAAGACAAAACCGAAAATCCTAGTGACCTTACACACATATAAGCAAAAGTTCAAAACGCCGAGAGCTGAAGCAGTGGGGAAAGCACTCCTATACCGTAAGAGAACTCTGACAGCTGGTGCAAACACCTTATGGCACAGTGTCTCTCTAGATAGCAAAACTGGATATAACGTCATTTTTCATTTTGAGACAAACTCTCACTATGTGTGCTTAGGCTAGCCTGAAATTTGCGGTCCTCCTACCTCTACCTCCAGAGTGCTGGGGTCACGGGCATGCACCCCCAGGTCCTGTCTGCACCTAGCACTAGACCCGTCAATTCCAGCTCTCAAAGAAAGTTTTGGAGGACCTGGTGCACATGCACCGAGAGACAAGGGTAAGGATGCCCATAAACATCACTTTGAAACTGCAAATATCCTGGAGCAAGGGAATCTATTACAACACACACATAAAATGAAATGCTACACAGCAATGGAAATTAACAACAGCTCATTTAATCATCATCAACAGGAATATATTTTTAAAACAATGTTGAGGGCTTGGGGGTTTCGTTCTGGTTCAGTTCTTAGAACTTACAGAAAGCGTGTGTGTGTTAATCATCATTTTAGGTCATGTACCTAAGTGGTTAAAAAAAAAAACCAACTCAGGTTGGGAAGATGGCTCGGTCAACAAAGTATTTGCTATATAAACATGAGAACCCAAGTTCCATCTTCAAAAAATATGTGCACGCGTGGCGCATACACACGCACGCACGCACGCACGCACACACACACGCACGCACACGCAAGTAAAAATCTCAGCACTGAGAAGGCAGAGACAGGAGGCTCTCAGGAACCTGTAAGCCAGCCGATTTGGCTGAGGCAAGCTCTGCACTTGCTTTGGCAGAACATATACTAAAATTGGTTGAGACAAGCTCTAGGCTCAGTAGGAGACTCTGTCTCAAAAATCAAAAGATAAGATGAAGAGCAATCAAGGAAGATACCTGACCTCTGGCCTCCATAAACATGTATGTATATACGTATGTGCATGCACACACATGTGGATGTACACACACACAGACTGAGAGGGGGAGGGGTGGGGACCGAGACCATAGGATCACTAACCAGAAGAGTAAGGCTGTGCACAGCCATGCCCTGGGACCTGCCCTTGGAGGATGGAGGCCTCTGATTACAAAGGGCTCAGGGAAAACGAAGAGCTCTTCATTCCTCGGTCTACTTTTTTTAAAAAAATATTTATTTATTGTATATGAGTGCTTTATCTGCAGAAGAGGACATCAGATCACACTATAGATGGCTGTGAGCCACCATGTGGTTGCTGGGAATTGAACTCAGGATCTCTGGAAGAGCAGGCGGCGCTCTTAACCACTGAGCCATCTCTCCAGCCCCCTCCTCAGTCTACTTGATTGCTCCTTCCTCTCCTATCAGCAGTACAAGCATCAACATCAGATCACATCTACCTCAGCCACCCTGCCTTCCATACTGGACTCAGTTTAAGCAGTCCTCAACCTGGCTAGGACCTCTGCAACAGGTTCCTCACTGTATCTCCTGACTTCCTGTGATATACTCAAAACGGAAGTCAAATGGTAGTCTTCAAAATGCGGATGGCTTCCTTTCTCATTTAGAATAAACCCAATCTCAACTCTGTAGCCTTCAAGGCTTCGCTTGCTGGGATCCCTGAGCTCTGCTCTCTGCTGACCCTCTGACCCCACGTCCTTCCACATTTTTCCTTGTACGTCTCAAGCCGGCCAAGCTGCTTTCCCCTTGGCTGGTTCTTTGTCGAGTACTTCATCTCTGATATGAGTGTCTCACATTTAAACACAGATGGCACCTTCTCAAGGAGACTGCCTCTGACCACACTAGAAATACAAACACATCAACACTGTCCTCACTCGCTGTCTCGTATCCTCCTCCACTCAACAGGGCGCTTGTTAGATCTGTTAGTCTCTTCTCCAGAGTGAGGCAGTGTCAGCCCCATTTGGTGTTACCCAAGGTGGAGCCTGACACACAGCTGGGTGGATGAATTGGAAAACTGAATGTTATTTTAAAAAGACATGATACAGTCTACTGACTGTGAAATAAAAACCAAGTAGATTGGGGAGGAATACAGTAAAAGAAAAATCACTAAGAAAGCATTATCCTAAGAACAATCTTAACACTGTCTGCAATAGTACTATGGGTCACATTCTCAAGGATGGTTGGTGAACTGTTAATCAGAGTTTCACAAGAGCCTGAGTTTTGAAAATGTAACTACTTAAATCTTTTGTGGTGTCTCTGTTTCAGTCTCTCTTTCTTTGTGTATCTGTCTTTCTATATCTCTCTGTCTGTCTGTCTGTGTGTGTGTGTTGTTTAATCTTCTACCTAAGAGGGTGCTTCCAAGAGCTGAAGAGATGGCTCAGTGGTTAAGAGCATGTACTGCTATGGATGACCTGTGCCAGGAGGCTCAGAGCCATCTGTGACTCGTTCCAGGGGATCCAACGTCCTCTTCTGGATTTCCCAGGCACCTGCACTCACGTGCACATACCTACACACAGGCACACATGTATATACATAATTAGAAATGAAAATAACTCATTAAAAATGTTTCATTTAGTTCAGATTCCTTCTAATCCTCAAGTCATTTACACAAGTTACCTCTCTACACCTGCACCCTCAACAGTAAAATGAAGCTCTCTGCTGCTGCTGCAGAGTTGCTGTGAAGAGGATGAAATACAATCGTTCCAATGAAAGCCGCTAGGTGAGTGATCAGCATACAGTAAGGCATTAATAGTTAGTGTTGGGAACACCTAGAGAAGGAGAGTCATGGCAAAGTGGAGCCTAGGATCAGCCAAAGCACCACATCCCTTCCCTCTTAAACGACAATTTACACACAGCAGCTGGAAATGCAGCCAAGGCGATCCCTATGCCCACCAAGATGCCTGGCGAACACACTAGTTTACAGAAGGATGGGCAAAGCAATCTGAGAACACAGAAGGGTGACCAACTTCACTGAGGAGGTGGCTGTGGTGCCGTGCTGTGGCAGGAGCCTGGAAGGTGGGATATAGCTACAGTCCCACCACAAGGGGCTGTATTTGTGGAATTTACATTCTAGTCACTGGACAGTAGGGAAATGAGAAGAAGATCGTGGATAAACATGTTATTTTGATAAAAAATCCTTTCAAAGGCAAAAAAAAAAAAAAAAAAGAGAGAGAGAGAGAGAGAGAGAGAGAATACTGTCTTTAATTACTACATAGATCCTGGATCCGTTAACTGAAAATAGAAATATGATAAGTCCAAGTTTCTGAAACTATACAAGCAACCTCTGTGCTAATGATGACTGGGCTGGAATCTGGCCTCCGGATCAACCTGTTTCATGACCAGGATGATGCTGTTAAGCCATTTGTTTTCACAACAGCAGATAAAACCCGAGCTTACTGTGCACATACGCTGTGCTGCTTGCCGTTACTATCTCATTTAACTCTTGCGACACTCATAAAAGGCACTATTAACCCCATTCGAGAGATCAGAAAACCCAGGCAAAACAAGGCTTGGGTCGTTTGACTGGTGACTGACAGAGCCAGAATCCCAAAAGAGGCTGACTTCAAAGCCCTAAAATTAAACCAGCCTGTTGAAATAGGGCATTACTCAGTTCGTTAAGCATCATGTGCTGAAAAATGACCTGTGTGTACCTGCTACAGTTTTAAAGCACCATGCTAGGCAGCCGACTCTTACATTTTACTGGGCAGAAAAATCATGGGACAGAGCCCTAAGACGTAGACACCTCGGTCCCGCCCAAAGATGCTGGCTCAGGAAGCCCAGGATGGAACTGGGGATCTGCTTTTTAATTTTAAGTTACGACTCCCTCGCTCTGTGAACTACGTTGGCCAGCTTGGAGACCGCGAAGGTGTTAAGAGCCTCCTGACCTCTGGGTATTTCTGAGATGATAATGCAAGCACAGAGACTTCACATGAGAAGGGTCATGTGACATGAAGGGAGAATGACCAGGACTTGACAATGGAAGGGACACCAACCCTCTTAGAGGCACAGCGAACAGCAGCCTGGGTGGGAAGAGTGTCTATTTTGGGAAACGGAATGATGGTCACAAAGACTGAGGAAAACCAGAGAAGGCCCTGAACACCAACCGTTACACTACTTAGGGCCTGCACTGGAAAGCTGCTAGCTAATGGCTTTGGGGGAGAAAAGGAGTAACGGTAGCCACATTTTCTGTGAGACTTTGCTCACAAAATGCAATCAGAGTACCACGCATCAAGACAACTGGCCTACCACAGATCTAAGCAACGGGAGAAAAATCAAGATGTGTAGCCTCACAAGGCAGCAATGGCAATGCCATGACCAGCCACACGTAGGGCAGAGCTCAGACTTTTCACCTACTAACCCCGAATCGGAGCACTGTCAGCTCCAGGCTACTTTTCAGAACTCTTCCTGGAGCTGGGGATACAGTTCAGTGGTAGAGCATTTGCCTAGCAAGGGTGAGGAATTGGGTTCATTCCTTGGTACTGCTGGTAGTTGTGGCTGGGTGTATATAGGTGGTATCCTGTATCGCTGGCCAGACTCAGAATCTATGAAGCACTCACTTTCACAAAGCACAGTTCAGGAATAAGAGGTGAGTAGGCAAGCCTCTGAGTAGCCTACATACATGTTATAACATCTGACTATAACATGCACACACACAATTTTATTCAGAGCAACACAATTTCATTTCACACACTTTTCTAACAAGCATTACATGTTCAATTTCCAAACCCTTTAGCAGTTTGGAGGCAAAAAGCCACAAGAGAAGGAAGGAACACTTAAAAAAAAAAAAAAAGACACAGGATCCAACCCAATGAGTTCTTGGGAATTGTTTATTCATGGGTACAAATGATTCCAAGAAAGAAGAAATGAGTGAGGGTCTTCCTCAGCCATCCCAACACCTACCACAAAACATTCTTTACAACAAGCAATGTTTAAGCTGGTCAGTCGGAAGAGATGATGTTAAGAAGATGGTTCACACGTGCTGACCCAGTCCCTCTCAGCAGCAGCCACACCACAGCAAACAGTGACAGCAGGAGGCCTATCTTATAAGCTCCAGTCTGTTAGTGGCCCACATGTGCTTCCAAACGACATCTATGGAAGACGGCCTCCACTGACAAGGTTTGACTTGGGCAACTTTTTTCCTTGTGACTGCGTCTCTCAATCCCACCTTCATCTACAACAAAAAGACTGGTAAAGCAGCCTCAGTTACTGAAATAAGGCAACATCCAGTGGCATGCCTCATCCCGCAGCAACGGATGAAGGGCCCTCGCTTTGCTCACCAACGCCTATCAATGGTTATTAAGAATTAATACTGTTTCTCTAAGGATTGCCTCTGCTTTGTGCAGCTGTGCATGTGTGCGGGCACGTGTGCGTGCACACATGCACACATGTGTATGTACGAAGGCCAGTGATGGATATCAGCCATCTTCCTTATGTTTTGAGGCAGTCTTTCACCAAACCTAGAACTCACTGACTCAGCCCCTGGGGTCTTGCTGTCTTGAATCCTCAGTGCTGGGATAGCAAGTATGCCACTGTACCCAGCTTCTCTCGGAGGCTGTGAGGGACACAGGCCTTCAGGCTTACATGGCAAGCCGTTCACTTACTGAGCTACCACCCCAGCCCTTCATCTATTTTGTAAACATTAAAAAAGTATCTTCCTAGGAGAAATTTAGGTATTCTCTAGGCGAAGGTCATACTCACACTTAGGATTAAATTTAAAATGTATAACAACACATCAACTTTACAGCCTTATGCAGACACCAAGCAAGTCTGCTTGGAAGTGGTAGGAAACTACTAAAGAGCTTGAGATGGAATCAAACAGCAGAAAGGCAAGCCAGGGTTTCCTTTAAAAGAAAAAAAAAAGATTGACTTTATTCTCAAGTGTATTTATGTGGGTGTCTCTGTGTGAGTATCTGCCACATGTGTACAGGTGTCCACAGAGGCCTGAAGAAGGCTATGGACCCCCTCGGAGTGGGAGTTACAGGCAGTTGTGAGGCCCTGGCATGAGTGCTGGGAACCAAACTCTGGCCTTCTAGAAGAGAAGGTGCTCCTAACTGCTAAGCCATCCCTCCAGCCCACAGGTTGGTGTGTCTTTTAATACTGGAACACTTAAGTCAAATGTCTGTTATGTATGACATGAAGATGAAGGACGCAGTTCCAAGACACAGCAAGGGACAGAGGAAAATCAAGACACTACTTGTACTCAAGTTCATCGGAAGTTAGCATCACGGTGCTTGAGGAAGTGGGCCAAACACATTTGTAAGATCTAGCCAATTGAAGCACTCGGCTGTCCCATGAAATGTGCCCATCCACTTGGAAGGACACTTGCGTGCCAGAAACTTACAATATAGGGACACTGACTAACCAAAGAAAGATGCCTAAAGCCGGTGTTTTTCTAACCACAAATTGTGACCTGTGGATTGATTTGGTGGAATTCTGTCAGCACTTTTCTTTCTGATGAAAGAAACTGGAGCACAACAGAAATAAGCAGAAGGTACCTATCAAGGGTAAAAGCTTCTTTGGGAAGCCAGATGCGGTGCCTCATGCCTTTATGCTCAGCCCTGGGAAGGCTGAGAGCGGAGGAATGCAGTGAGCAGCAGGCCAGCCTGGGCTACACTGTGAGTTCAAGGCCAACTACAGCAAGAGAATCTGTATCAAAACAGAGAACAAAACCCCACGACTTTTGTGAAATCTTTTCATTCACATAAGACAGAGAGACAGAGAGGCAGAGACACACAGAGACAGAGAGACAGGGAGAGGGGGCAGGAGGGAGAGAGAGAAGGTAAGCCCAGCCAAGCCAGCGTTTGTCTCCAGGGCCTTCCTGCCGTCCCCCAAACAACCTGCTCAAGCTCCCTTTCCTCAGAATGGACCCACTGAAACCTACTCAAGAGCTCCTTGACACACATACAAAGGCCACACAAAAACACAGAGCCTCGGGACAAGTCCCAGCTAAGCCCTTGGCTGGCCTTGAGGTCCTGCCAGTTTCCCTAACAGCCCTAAGGCCTCCTTACAAACTGGTGTAGCTAAGCAACCTTGGAGTGAGGCTCCGCCTTCCTCCACTGACTGTCAACAATTCAACTCCTCCAATCAACTTTTCCTCAACTACAACTTCTGCAATCTCCACCTGTGTCCCTAAGGAAGAGGCGCAAACCCTTCCTCAACTCCCAGACCACCTTCCTAGTTGCAGTCGCAGAAGCCTGTACTCTCTCATCTCAACACACAGCTTAGCACAGATCCTTTCACTCCATTCCCAAGAAGCCAGGATGGAGTCTCTTGGCAGCCCCCAATCTTAATACGACTTGGGACAAATGCATGCTCCTCAAATTCCTATCAAACTACATGCTTTGAACAGTCCTGGAAGGGACAGGCCTAGTGACCCAGGAGTATAGGAACGGTGGCTCTTTCACACTAAGACATCAAACCTTACAGATGGGGGCACATCCTGAAGACTTGACATGTCCAGGTGTTTTCATCATTTTCCTGATTCAGTGATTCAAAGCTAAGTTTCCGACCCAGGGAGCATCTTCCATGCCCCAGGCCTCGGGGAAGCTAGGAGCATCTGGCTTGCTCTGGCTGCCCAGCTTCCCCTCCCTCCATTTGTGCTCCTTCCTCCCAGTGTCCCAGGCCTGGGCTTCTACTCCCCATGGCCCCTCTGGAGAGAGCACGCCTCGGGCCTCCGGCCCCGGCGGAGCGGCCGCCCGGCTACACTCACCCCTCGGCCCGGGAGGCGGCGGCTCCTCGGGCTGCACCTCCGCCCGGCCAGCCACCGCCGCCGTCGCCGCGGCCGCTCAGCTTCCGGGCACCTCTCGGCCGGACCCGGACCGGCTCTGCTTCACCTGGACCCCCTCTCCGGCCTCTGGAGCCCAGTGTCCTGCATTGACCCGGAAGAAGCTTTGGGGGGGACCCCCAACAACAACACGTGACCTCTCCGCACGTGTCACGTCCGCTGCGTGATTGGGAGGGGCCGTAGGCGCTGAGCTGCCTAGACCAAGCTGCGGTTGCCATAGTAACCGGGATGATGGTATCCTTCTAGAGTAGGTCAGAAATGCATCCAGTCGGCTGACTTTTCTTATTAGTGCACCAGGGAAGCATCTCCAGGTCCAAAGACGATCACTTACAAGTGAAACGTCCTTGAGAAAAGAGCCCTGGTCTGAACATGATCAGACACACCTGCAATCTTAGTCTGACTCAGTGTGACCCTATTTGTGACACTACCTGTCCCTGACTTCACTAGCCTCGTCTATAAAATGTCCTGTAAGATCTCTACACTTCATATGCATCTAGGTGTGGGAGGACAGTCTGACCTTTGTCCTGTGGCCCTTGAAGCTTCTAACACTAACAATTTACAGCTTTCATCTACTGAGAGCTTTATAGCCACAGCCACTAAACACATGAGATCTTTTAAAAGTTCCACAAACCTCCTAAAGGACATATTTGGTAGAAGTGAAGTCAGAAAGCCACGTGATCTGCTTAAGACCACCTGCTTAGTCAAAAGTGGCCAGGCTGAGATTTAAAACCAGGTCAAGCTAGCTCCAAAGTAAACATGCTTTACACCAGGCCATGCACGGCCCCAGCTCCGAAGCCTCACACCTGGCCGTTTCCTTCTGGTGCAGGCTGATTCTGAAGAGGACTCAGCCTTGCACAGACGTGTGAGTGGAAGTAGTAGGAGTTGAGGAGATGTCTATGCACAATGTCCATGTGCTTTTGTGTAGTACATGTCCAGGAGGATGTGGGGGGGGGGGAATGCCGTGAACACGCACGTGTGTGTGTGTGTGTGTGTGTGTGTGTGTGTGTGTGTGTGTGTGTGTATTGGTCCTTGGAGAGAGGAAAAGAGTCTGAGCATCCTCAGTCCCTGGGGACTTAAATCGATTGTTTCCTTTTCCTTTGTTTTTTTCTCCTAGGTGGGTCTTAGCCTGGAGGGAGACCTGAGAAGGACCTAGTTAAGAGACATTTCCTGAGGACAATGAGTCAGGCAGTGGCCTTAGCGTACTCAGACGGGCCTCCGCCTCCTGCCCAGGAGAACGTTTGGCTGACACCTTACGAAGGAAGGCCTTTGAGGGACGAGAGTCATTGGCAGGACCACAGCTAAAAGCAGCCCCAGTGGGGAGGACCATGGGAAGAGCGGACTGAACTGGAGGACCACGTGAAGAACAGAGTGAGTGGCAAACAGATGAAGCCTGCAGCCAGCAACATGCTTCCTGGAGTTCCTCACAGTGTGCCGACTTCCCCAGCCTTGTCTCTTGCCTGTCTCCTGTTACTCTACAGCTGCTCCATTCAGTCTCCTAGCCACTAGCTACATGTTGCTATTTAATTTTGTTTTAATTAAAATAAAGGGAGTTGGAGGTATATCGTTGTCAGTAGGATGCTCGGCCAGCATGCAGCAAACATTGGGTTCAACGACCACACCTGGCTTATGTGGGGCTGCACATCTGAATCATCAGCAATTGGAAGAGTGTATCAGGAGTACCTGGCACTCAAGGCTGCCCATAGTGAGTCTGCAGCCAGCCTGGGTGACATGACATCCTGTCGCAAAAGAAGAAGGAGAGGAGGAGGAGGAGGAGGAGGAGGAGGGCTAAGAATATGGATCCTTTGTAAATCCCTTGCCATGCTTTCCAAGTCTCTGGTAGAATCCTAGAAACACATACACACACAAACACACACACACACACACACACACACACACACACACACACACACACACACAGGACAGAGGGGGCGGGTCACACACAGAGAGACAATACACATACCTCACACCTTAAGTCAAATTAAGGTTTCCTAGGTCACATGACACTAATATCACTTTGAGTGTTGTCATCACTGATGGCTACTGGCTGTCATCTCTAATAGGTCACATATGGAATATTCTATCATCACAGGAACTTGCAGTGGGCAGTGACTCACTAGGGAATCTCCACACATCTTGCTTCATAGGAGTTCCTCTGCTAAACCATTTGGTTGAAACATTATTATTTTTCTTTTTTTGAGATAGAAAACTGCACATGATTGCTTGTTTTTTACAAGAATTTAAGCATCTGTGGAGACAGGAGCTAGGTCAATGCTGTATGGGCCTCAGTGGAGGATGAAGTTAGCTTTGTGGTATTTATCATCAATTTCCCATCACTGCTAAAGGGCCATCGTCTAGAAAAGAGTAGGTAGGCACTGGGCCAAGACGAAATGAAAACGTTACAAAAGGACAAGTATCTACTCATTTTATTAGAAATTGTGGATGTATTGATCATTTTGATCCACAAAATGGCAGTTTCATAAGGATCAAACTAATAATAAGAAAAAAGTTTAGGCTGAGTATGTGGTACATGCCTGTAATCTTAGCGCTCAGAAGTCCAAATCAGGAGGATTATCATGAGTATGAGGCTAGCCTGGGCTATAGAGTGATGATGCCCTCAGAAATGGAGGGAAGGAGGGAAAGAGGGAAGGAGGAAGGGAGGGAAGGAGGAAGGGAGGGAAGGTGGGAGGGAGGAAGGAAGGAAGGAAGGAAGGAAGGAAGGAAGGAAGGAAGGAAAGAGGAAAGGAAAGAAAAGGAATTTTGTTTTGGAACAATTAGAGCTGTTTTCATCAGTTGGCTAAAATGAGTTAAACAAAAGCAGAATCTGTTTTACAGTGTACAGCAATTCCGGGAGCAGCTGCTCAGGTTGGTCAGTCCTTTCTGTGAACCGTCATCAAAGTGGTTCTCTCATTCAGGATTTGCCATGCCCTAAGAATAGTCTTAACCGCTTGCTGAGTTCTCTCTGTGCCAGAGGCTTCTGGAGGCATTTTACATCGATTATTCCTTTTAATCCGCACAGGGATCTCATGCAGTACACCTGGTACTATCAGATCTATGAAGAGTCAGTCGGCTTAGGCAGTGCACCCGGCAACATACAGATAGTAGATGGAGAGGCCGAATTCATACTGAGGTCGGTCTGACACAGGAGTCTCAGTTCATAATAGCTCTGTGATGAGGGGGTGTCAGTGGAGTGCGAAGCCTCAGCCAGATGTTCGCATGTCCTTTTGATTCAGCAAATGTCTATTTGATAATCATTGTGTATTATCTGTGTGTCTTGGACTTAGTGAGGTGGGCAAACAAATATGCATCTGACAGGGGTGCTACAGTGTGGTAAGAAAGAAAATATGCGTGCACAAAAGTTGATGCAGCTCAGTAAAGGAATGGAGGTACTTTTATTTGCTTGGTTTTATTGCTGTTTGCTTTGTATTTTATTTTACTGAGGTATAGTCTCATTCTGTGAGCCAGACTGCCTTTAGCCTCACAAATCCTGTGTCAGTCAGCTTCCAACATATTGGGATTGCAGGTATGGGACGCTACACCTAGCAAGGATGCTAAAACTAAAGGGAATAAGGGTGTGACACTTTCAGCTAAAGGCTTTCCCCATGCATACAGTGAGATAATGTAGGATAACCCGATATATCGGTGTGGTGGTGGGAACGTGGAGGGAACAAAGCAGCTACTTAACTAGAAAAAAATAATAAGTGGCTGGAAAAAATAGTTTTTAATATCTGCCCTGGTTTTTTCATTAGCTAAGCTTGAACCATAAGCTACTTAAATAACTTAAGTTGTATAAACTACCAGCATAGAGCACCCAAAATGATGTGTTATAAATTGGATAAATTACATTGTATATATTGTTTGTATGTGTTTTCAAATTCACAAATTCTATCAAGTTCACATAAATTCTTAATCTCAGATTCTGCGTTTTATCTTTAAGAACATAACTGGTGCCAGGGCAGGTGCTACTTGAGACACTGAAGCAAGAGGGTCACAAGTTCAAGGTCAGCTTGAGCAACTAAGTAAGACTATGTCTAAAAAGTAGGGAGGCAGAGGACCGAGGATATAGCACGGTTGGGCCTCTGGGTTCACACGAAGAAAACAAAACTGACTGACAGTTTTCTGAATGTGGCCTATCGTGCCAAGGTTCATGGGAAAACAGAGATTGAAAAATTCTTAAACTTCAGAGTCAGACCGAGAACTGATTGGGAAATATCAGCATTTCCTTACTGGGCAGAGGATGCTCTTAGAAACTGCTTTCCTGCAGTTTCCATAGATAGATCAGACAGGGGGGAAAAAAAAACAAACCATCATTTCCAGGAAGGCCTCCACTTACTAAAGCCATTTGCAATAAATTGCTGGAAGCTTCAGGAACCCCTCTTAATTTTTATTGGAAAGAATGGCATCCAGAAAAGTGAATACACTTTACACAAATGTGTCTCAGTGAAGAAATGTCTCTGTCGGTGTCACCACCACCACCCCACGTCCCAGGACACTGTGAACTCTCCAAGCCTATGCTCAGTTCCTGCATACTCCATTCTCCCCCAATTTAACTATTATTCTGATTTCTAGTGTTGTAGTTCCTTCCCCCTCTTTGAAAATCTGTAGAAACGGGGTCAGATGAGATGGATTCTTTGGTGACCGGAGCCATAGGGGCGTTCATGTTGTTGCCCGGAGCTGTCCCTTATTCACTTTTGTTGTTAAACAGTAGCTCATGTTAAACACCACAGCTGATTTTTCTGTTTCCTGTTGATGGACACTTGAAATGTGTCCAGCCTGAGGCTCTCAGATGCAGTTATCTTGTGTTTGCCTCTCCATGCACACATCCGTAGTTACTGCTTTAGAAAACAATCTCAAAAATGAACTCAGTAGATCCTAGCTCAAGATCAGCATTATTGAAAATAAATATAGGTCAGGCCACACACATAATTTAATTTTTTTTCTGGTGACCATATTAGAGAAGCTTTAAAAGGTGAAGTTGATGCTAACCATTCATTTTATTAGCTTTATATATCCAAAATATTTCATTTAAACATACTATTAATATGGAAATGACTCATTTAAAGTCTTTTCATGGTGAGGCTTCAAAATACATTTTATGCTTTGGGAAGTTCAGGCAAGCTACATTTCAAGTGCTCAGGAAAAAGATGATTCAGTGGGTACAGTGCTCGCTGCCCAAGCATGAGAACCTGAGTTCAGGTCTCCAGCACCCATGGAAGAGCCAGGCGCAGTGGTGTTTTCTTGCTACCCTAGGGCTGTGATGGGGAATGGAAAGCATCCAGAGCCAGGTGAATCCCATGGACTCCCTGACCAGCCAGTCTAGCTTAAGGATCAGTGAGAGACCCTGTTTCCAAAGTAAGGTGGAAAACAAGAAAGAAAGCCATCCGACACCAACTTCTGACCTACACATGTACACATGTATACATACTTTCCTATATATACATACGCCACACTGACCTTCACAAGTGTACACACACTATACCAACTCACAAGTGGTTTCTAACCACCATGGTGGGTAGTCCGTGTTTTAGCTACACTTTTAATTCCATGGCAAACTACTATGACCAAGGCAAGTTATTTTTAAAAGGCATTTGATTTGGGGCTTACAGTACCAAAGGGTAGCAAAGTGCATGTTCATCACGTTAGGGAACATGGCAGCAGGGACAGTGTTGGAGCAGTAGCTGAGAGCTTACATGTTAAGACAGTAACTATGAGGCAGACAGAGAGGCTAACTAGGAATGATAGAGGCTTTTGAAGCCTCAAAGCCCACCCCTAGCGACACACTTCCTCCAAGGAGGCCACACCTCCTAATCCTCCTCAAACAGTTCCACCATCTGTGGACCTAGTATTCAAATGTATGAGCCCATGAGGGCCGTTCTCAGTCAAATCACCACAATACGACTATAAGCAAACCTACTGTTCCTACAATGGATAAGCCAATGCCCATCACTAAGAACAACCTTTTCCCATCATTTCTGCACTTGGGACTGTTGGGTTTTAATTTTAGCCCTCTGACTATCCTTTTTCTTTTCTTTCTTAACTTGCAATTTATTAGTGAAAGAGCGTGTGATTCCCTTTTCCTGGTTCTGCTCTTGTATTTTTTTTTTCTTCTTTTCTGTAGGCCATTCTCTTTTCCTTTTCGCTCCAAATAAAACAAAACAACAACAAAACATCTGGGTAATATTTATCCATTCGTTCTTTAAATGTTTGATGGCTCTCTTTCATAAAACTATCCTGACAGAGTTTTCCCATCAGTGCAGGTTTTAAATTATGCACACAATCATTTTATAATTGTAGGCAGGACTTTAGTTTTTCTACTTCTTGAGTCGATTTCTTTCTGGGAATTTATTTGTAACTAAATTTCCAAATTTATTAACTTAAAGTTCTCTTTGATGATCTATTGGTCATAGCTACAGGCTCTGCAATGATTCTTCATTTTTATTCTTGACGATGATTACTTGTGCCATTCCCTTTATTCTGTTAGTCTACCCCTCTTATATTTTTGTTACTACTATCCATCTTATGCTTGCTTGTTCGGTTGTTGGTTTTGAAACAGAATTTCTTGCACCCAGCCTAGCTTGAACTCACTATGTAACAGAGGATGACCTTGAACTCTTCATTAGCCTTCCCCACCCTCTGATTGCTGAGTTTACAGGCATACACCACCCCAGCTGGTTTGGCTTTTTATGTTGTTATTTGGCAAAATTTGCTATTCTTTTTCTGTCTTCCTCCCTGAAAACTGCCTTTGAAAGAAGACACCTCTCTAAGGACAGTGCTGGCAGTGTGCCTGCATTTTGATATGTTAGCACTTCCATTATCATCCGGTTTTTGGTAGTTTCTGATTTTCTTAGTTTGTTGCTCTGATAGATTAGCATTGATTGATTTTTTTCATCATATCTGTGATGCAGTTTATTACTAGATTGGATTTGCCAATATCCTCTTGGAGACATCTGCATCTTAGTTCATTGACCATATTAATGTATTGTTTTTCTGTATCTTGACCAGTTTTTGTGTTAAGGCAATGAGGACTTCATAGAGTTACTTATGTTTTCCTTCTTTTTGTAGCATCTGAAAAGACTGTGAATTGGTATAATTTCTTCTTAAAAGCTTGGTAGAACTTGATAATTTACCATCTGGGCCAGCTACTTTCACTTTTTGGAAGGTGATTTAATATTGGCTCAACTTTTTAAATAGACATATACATATTCATATTGTCAATTTTATAAGTTTTATAAGTTTTAATAGCTTGTGCTTTTCAAAGAACTGGTTCATTTCATCGAGGTTTTCAAATGTGTGGTCATTGAATTAATTTTCCAGTACTGTTCATCTGTGGGAGCAATAGTCACATTCCTTCTTTATTTATGATACTATATTTATGTCTCACTCTTTCACTTTCAGTCTAGCTAGACACTTATCAATATTACTGATTTCTTTCAAAGAGCCATTGTTTTCTTTCACTGTTTTTTTCTCTATTGAATTTATGTTCTAGATGTCACTGGTTTGTGCTCTAACATTTGTTTCTTTTGCTTAATTTGGATTTAACTAATGTAGTGTCGTTACTGTTTTTAGTTATTGGAGGTAGGTTTCCTCCATGTCTTTGAAAGTAGCCTCAAACTCTCAATGTTCATGTCTCAAGTGTTTGTACATAAAGCTCTGCTCTCTTTCTAGATTCCTACAATGAAGTTTAGTTGACTGACTTTCCATCTTCTTTTTTTTATTAATGTATTTATTCACTTTACATCCTGGTCACAGCCCCTTGCCTCCTTTCCTTCTGGTCTCACCCTCCCTCCTTTTTCCCCCTCCCCCTTCCCTATTCCTCAGAAAAGGGGAGCCATACCTACCCACCCACCCCTGCTCATCAAGTCAAGTCAGAAGTGAGCACTTTCTCTTCCTCTGTGGCCTGGCAAGGCAGTCCCAACCAGGGGGAAGTGATCAAACAGTTGGTATCAGAGTTCATATCAGAGACAGTCCCTGCTCCCCTTACTAGGAGACCTACATGAAGCCTGAGATGCTCTTTGGCCAGATTTGTGTAGGGTGCCTAGGTCCAGTTGGTGCTTCAGGCTTCATGAGCCCCTCTGGGCCCTTGTCACTTGGCTCTATTGATCTTCTTGTGGAGCTCCTGTCACCTCTATGTCCTTTTATCCTTACCTAGACCTTTCTGTAAGATTTCCTATGCTTTGCCCAATGTTTGGCTGTGAGTCTCAGCATCTGTTTTGAATCGCTCCTGCATGGAGACTCTCAGAGGACAACTTTGCTAGGCTCCAGTCTGCAAGCACAGCAGAGTGTTGTTAACACTGTCAGGAGCTGGCTCTCTTCCATGGGGGTGGGGCTTGGATGGGGCCAGACATTGACTGGACAGTCCCTCAATTTCTGCTCTATCTGTTCTTTCTTTATCCCTGCATGTCTTGTAGGCCGGGTAAATTTTGGGTTGAAGTTTCGTGGGTTTGTTGGTGTTCTTTCTAGTTTGAGGGTGTCCTCTTTAGTCTCCATGGCCCCTCCATCTCTTTTTATGCGTTCAATGTTATTTTTTTTTTAAACATTGCTTTAAGTTTTAATGTTTATTTCCCCAAGACAGCCTAGCCTGTACTCTACTTGAATAAATTTTACAAGCTAGTTTTCTGCTGCTTCTAGTTTTAAACTTTAACCATGTTTTTGATGACAAGGAATGCTGCAAAAATACTCTAGTTCAACAAAGAGTTATGATCACAAAATAATTTTTATCAATTCTACAGTGTTTCAGAATTACCAGTTGATTTTTAAACACAAAGTAGATATAGATGCTAATGGTGGCTAACCTGGTATGTTTCTTATAGCAAACTGTTGTTCATGCAACACTTGTGCTCAAAGGGGAAGGCACAGGATTTCCTACAATGAGCCACCTTATAAAGAGTTCTTTTTGTACAAATTAATTTATGACATATTTAATTTAGTGTGCATAACCTCAAAACTGAGGCATTATTCCAATTTATAAAAACCACTTGCATAACTTTTATGCAAGTTTTAAAACTACAAAGTTTTCTCCCTAAAGTGGCTCAAAATAGATTGTTCATGGCTGCCTACATCTAAGATAAGATTCTAAAACAATTCAACAGATTCGGCATATTATTAAAGGCGTTCAAACCATGACTTGATTTGTGCATCTACCCAAACCTCTTCATCGGTCTTTATTCAGCAGTACATATGCACCAAATTCCATTTTAGAAGTTTCCATATCATTTTCATAGAAAACAAAGTTTGAAAACAAGTTAACATTTAAACACAGCACGGTATTCTATCGCAACTGAAACTTCTTCTTTACAGGACTCAACGAAATCTAAAAATGAACTATGCTGTAGATTTACCTCATGCAAAGGTCTTTATGTTATCTCTGAAAATGAAAAGAATGGCTTTTAAAGCACACTTTATACTATTATGGCAACTTGTGTACTGCAACACAGTCTACTGTGAGGGAAATTTATGATTTTTTCATGCAAAAATCTACACAAATTAGTTTTGATGATATGGAAAGCTTTTCATAGCATCAAACACTCATCTGGTGCAAATGCACAAGGAAACCTTCCTGAAGTTTTCTGACTTGAGAAGCAACTAAAAAAAGCCATACTAGGTAAAGCGTTCAATGTTATAAATTGTCCTATTAGCCTGACTTTTGCTGTATCCCACACATTTTGATTTTTTTTGTTTGTTTTTGTTTTTGTTTTTAGCTCAACATACCTTGTAACTTTGATTGTCATTTATTCTTTGACCCTGGGGCTATTTAGAAGGGTGGTGAGATCTGATAATTTTATGTTAATCTTAAAATTTATTCAAAATACAAGGTTAACTTTCCAATGCCACAAACAAAGCCTAGTCACCTTTTCTGTACTATCTCGTCTTCAGCTCCTGGATCCTCAGCATGGTCGGGCCAGTTATTTGTTTTATACAGCCACCTCCAGCCCCGTGAAAATATGACCTACCTGAAGAGCAGCTCCCCAAAGCAAGCAGGCAGGCAAGGGTGACACCTGTTTCAATCATGTTGGCTCCCCCCCCCCCCAGGAAAAACTGTCTGGAGTGTGTGCTGTACACTCAACAATTAAAAATCCACATAGGAAATTTACTTGGGTAATATCCTGGACCCCAAGAAATGCTTGGACTCTCTCATAAGTCTCTCCTTCCTGCTACAGGTTAGTTCTGCGCTCATATCTTTTTTTTTTTTTTTTTTTTTTTTCGGTTTTTCGAGACAGGGTTTCTCTGTGTAGCCTTGACCATCCTGGACTCGCTTTGTAGACCAGGCTGGCCTCGAACTCACAGTGATCTGCCTACCTCTGCCTCCCGAGTGCTGGGATTAAAGGCGTGCGCCACCACGCCTGGCTTTCTGTGCGCATATCTTAAGGATCTTCGTTCTTTTGGCACTGCCAGGCAGGGTGACCTCCTTCTTTCAGAGATCTCTAAATAACAGGCATTCTGTGTGTTTTGTTTTGTTGCCTCTTCTGTGTCTTTCCTGACCTGTACTTCTGAACCTAACCTCTCCTGCTCAGAGTCCCCTAGAGCATGTCTATATTTGTAGAAATAAGCTAGAGAAAAGTCAGGCAAGAAGCACAAGGGTATTTATTAATATAAATCTGTTTGCCATGCGATGAGCACCTGGTCACGGGTTAGCCAAGGCCTTAAGTAATGTAATTCTTTATAACAAAGAAGTCTCCTAGGGGCCAGGGAGATGGCTCAACAGATAAAAATGCTGTGGCACAGGCCTGACAATCCGAGTTCGATGTTCAGAAAGCACATCTGAAAAGCCAGATGTGCTGGTTCACATCTGCAATTCCAGTACTCATAGCAAGATGAAAGATAGAAACTGGAGACTCAGCTGCTTGTGTACACAGTGTGGCAGAAGAAGTAAAGAAGCTGCCTAAATATAAGGTAGGAGAGGCTCCCCAAAGTTGCTCTTTGACCTTCGCACCTATACCTTGGCACACATGAGCCCCACCCCCCATAAACTCACAATATTTTTAAAGTATCTTATTAAAACCCTGCTGTAAATACCCATGACCAAATCCCCTAGAGCCCTTTCAGCACATGGCTAAAATCTATAGCCACTGTCCAGATAAAGACCTCAGTACCAAACAAGAGAAAGACTGAAAAGTATACATATATTTCTAAAAATTTAAATATAAGAAATTCTTTTTTAAAAAGATTTTTAAATTTTATATATGAGCATATCCCTAAGTGTATGCGTGTGCGTGTGTGTGTGTGTGTGTGTGTGTGTGTGTGTGTGTGTGTGTGTTATGCTGTGTGTGTGATATGCTTTCCTGGTGTCTGCAAAGGCCAGAAGAGGGTGGCAGATCCTGAAACTGGGTCTATGGATGTTTGTGAACCACAGGGTACTGGGACCTGAACCCTGGTCCTCTGCAAGGGCAGCAAGGTCTTATACATCTCTCCAGCCCCTCAAATATGGCAATCTTAAAGGGATTTTAAAAATTAAGTTCTAGTTCCTGTTTTTCTTTTTTTCAGTCTGTGGGAATCAAGTCCAGGGCCTCAAGCACACAAGATAAGCACTCTGCCACTGAGCTACATATTCTATCCCATAATTTTTATGTTACTTAAAATGGGATCAAAGAATACATTCCAAAGGATATTGGTCCTTTCGACATAGTGAAATTTCTATGTTGAACATGGAATTAATTCTTTGTGAATGATGAACCAAGGATTTATTCTCCATAATTGTTGAATTTGCTGTTTTATATGAGGGATTAGATCAAGCCCCTTAAATGTGTAATCCAATTGCTACTACATTCTTAGTGATTTTGACTACAAATTGGTTTCACAGAAATTGGTACAAACAGGTTAATTAAATGTGTTATTTGCTCCCAAGAACTGTAGATTGGAAATCCCCACTCTGACTATGGAAAAATCTGTTTTTCCTTATAATTCTGACCAATTTTGATTCACAGCTTTGGAGCTATAATTTCCATAGTAGAAAGTATATGAAAAAAAATCTAAATTCTCTTTCTAGTAGATTAAACTTCTCACTGAGAAACATCCCACTTTATCTCCAGTTAATGCTTCCTGAATAGTGTTAAGGACTATCATGCCAGATATTAATTACTTCTCTTTCTAAAGCTTCTAGCCCTATGTCCTAGCTGTATATCTAATTTAAAAAGTATAGACGACACACATCTTTTAACTGAAGAATTTTAACCTCATACATTTAATGTAAATATGATATGTTTGGGTTTAAGGCCATAATTTTATCACTCTATCTATGTTTGTTCATTTTTTCTTCCTTCTCAATAACTGAGTAAGGGTTTTACTCCACCTACCCTCCTGCTATTATCTTAAAGATTATATGCACTTCTACTCCTAGTGTTTAACAGAGATCATAATATGTATCCTAGATATAATGAGCTCTAATATTGCTTAATATTATTGCCTTTTCCTCAGACAATGCAAATATTTTAATACCACTTTTCTCCACCTGAATTGCATGCTATTGCTGTCATGTGTTGTAACATAAATATTCAAAAGCCATAAGAAAGTGTTAATATTCCTTCAATGGTCACATTCATTTAAATAGACCTGTATAGTTATCAACTTAATTGTTTTTTTCTTCTTTATTGTGGTAAAGCACATAAAACATAAAATTTACCATCGAACCATTTAAAGTGTGCAATTACATGTGATTATGCACACTTAATTATATTGTGTGACCACCTTCACTCTTCATTTCCAGGACTTTTCATTATTCCAAATGGAAGCTTGATCCCTATTAAGCCACAGCGACCGCTACCTTGCCTCCACTCTGTCACTCCTAGTACACTTCTGGCCCTATGAATTTGCCTAGGTTCCTGTATTATATTAGTAGAAGCGTGTTATCTTCACCGTTTTTGTGCCTTGTCTGTATCCACTTACAATAATATTTTCAAGACTGAAAGAATCTCTTGAAGTTCCATTCACTTTTTAAGCAGAATAGTGTTCCAGCTGAGATATTTGGGGTCTCCTTGACATCTGTAGGGACTGGTTCCAGAATCTTCTTCAGATATGCAAGTGGCTTGTATAAAATGAGATCACTTACATATAACATATATGTATGTGTATATATATTATATATGTATTTCTCACATGTTTTAGGTCATCTACAGATTACTTACAATACCTAACACAATGTAAACATGATATAATTGGCTCTTGTATGTACCATTCAGTGAATAAAATGAAAAAACTCTGTACATACTCAGTACAGATGGGTTAGTTTTCCACATATCTTTTATCCTTGCTTGGTTGAATCCTTGCAGAACCTGGGTTTAAGGGAAGGGTCAATAGTCTGTTTCATAAACCTAGTTCAACTCATGTTGGGAATGTGACTCATTGTAGAGTTCTTGTCTATTCCATTTGGTTTATTTCTGCTTTTAAACTATTGTGGATGACATCGTTGATAATGACCAACAAGTGCCTGAATTCCTGGTTTTAATTTGGACATATATTGAATGCTTGTATCTCTCCAGAACTCATATAGTGAGATAACCCCAAAGGTGAGTGTAGTAAGAGATGGGGGAAGCCATTCAGTTAACTAAAGCTAAGAGGTGGAGCTCTGATTGATTAAATCAGTTACCTCATTAAAAATATACCAGAAGGTGGGGTGCTCTCTTTTAAGCTCTCCCCAACTTCCTTCATTCACTCAGCAGAAAGAGTTTAGGAAGAAAGAGACCTTCTGCAAGGCAGGAAGCATGCCTCAGACTTTCAGCCTTCAAACTCGTGAGAAAATAAACTTCCATTTGTTTGAGAGAGGATCACATTAGGCATCCCTCCTGGTACTCACTGAGTAACCCAAAACAAAAGTAGTCCTTAAACTTACAGTAATCCTCCTGTCTCAGTTCCTGCAGTGATGGAGTACAGGTATGTACCACAGGACGCCTGGGTTGGTTTTGTTTTTCTTCTTGTTTTAAAGCCATACAGTCCTGGGCATTTCTTTATGGCTGTCTCTCATAACTGACACCTACCTAGAGGAGGGATTGCTGGGTCAAATGGACCAAACCACACTGTTTCTCAGAGAGGCTCCAGCCTTGCTTTTTCACTGTGTTGTGCTTTGATTCTTCTAACAGTGTACTTAGATGCAGCAAGGTTTCCTCTTCTGCCATTGCTATTTGAGTTTCTAGTGTCAGTTCCAAAAAGGTTATTTCCAAATTGAATACCCTGACGTTCCTTCCAGTGTTATTCTTCTAATGATTTTCTTCTGGGAAGTTTTCCCTTACATTCAGATCAGATTCATTTTGTGTTTGGTGTAGAGAATTGTTCGACTTCACCCTTTCCCATGTATCCCGCCAGGTCTTCTGGCACCGTTGGTTGGAAACACAACCCTCTTCTTCCCATTGCTGCCAGTCAGCAGGAGCTCTGCAGCCCATCCTCTGGAGCTCAGCACTGTACTGTTTTTATTACTGTAGCTTTGTACTAAAATTTCAAATCAGAGAGTGTGATAGCACCAACTTTGTTTTCTTTCTAGATTGCTTTGGTTCCAGGGGATCCCTTGAGGTTTAGTGTAAGTTTTAGGATGGATTTATCTGGTCTACAGAATTATCTTTGGGATGTTAATGGATTTTTATATCACGTTGTGGCATCTCAACGATGTTAAGTTTCACAATTCAATAACATAGGATAGCTTTCTATTTGTGTCTTCTTTCAGTACTGTGTTCTAATTTTCAGCATATAAATTCCCTCCCTCCTAGGTAAGTTTTTATCTAATTATTTTATCCTTCTCGATACAATCGTGATGGGGATTACTTCTTCACTTCATTTTCTGCTATTCCTTTTTACAATATAGAAATACATAGAGCTGGAGAGATGGCTCAGAAGTTAAGAGCACTGTCTGCTTTTTTAGAGGTCTTGAGTTCAGTTCCCAGCAACCACATGGTGGCTCACCACCATCTATAATGTGATCTGATGTCTTCTTCTGGCATGCTGGTATACATGCAGATAGAGCATTCATATACATAAAATAAATCTCTTTAAAAAAAAAAAAGAAACTCAACCAATTTTTCTCCTGTAATTTTACTAAGTCCATTTATTGGTTCTGATAACTAGCTAGGAATATATAAATGTAGGATCTTTTTATCCAGAAACAAACATCTTCCTTTGTAACACAGAGCCCTCTCCTTCCTCCCTTCTACCTAATTGTAGAGAAACAGCTTTTAGCCCTCCCCCATTGGGTATGAAGTTTCCTATGAGGCAACTTCCTTCACACCCTGGTTTGTTGAAGGTTGAATGTTGAATCATAGAAGAATATTTAATTTTGACGTATTCTTCACATATATACACATATATATATATATATATATATATATATATATATATATACCTACACAAATATATATACACATATATATATCTCAATTGATAATTGTGTGCCTTTTCCACTTCGTTCTGTTAATGTAGCATAATTATGTTGAATGATCTTTAGATATTTAAACATCCCTGCCTCCTGAGGAAAAACTCCATTCCATCATGATGTGTAAGACAGTAATATTTTGGTGAATTAGGTTACTGGTATTTTTCTGAGAAGTCTTGCATCTGTATTCATAGGGGTAATTGTTTAGAGAGATGTGGGGTCGGTAGACGCTTTGGCTCTGCCGCCAGTATAATGCTGATCTCATAGAATGAGGGAGGAAATGTACCCTTATCTTCAACTTTTTGGAAGAGTTTCAAAAGGATTGATAGCAAGCCATGCATTACTTAAGGATGAGGGAATGTTTAGAAAATGTACTTTGGGGTGATTTTGTCCTTGTGCAAACATGACAAACTGTGCATGTGCAGACATTGATGGTATTGGCCAATCACTTGACAGGGTCTCTCGATGCAATAAAGGAATGTTATAAGCATGAGTTGCAGGAGGCTGCTGCTGGCACCACAGAAGTCTGTTCTACAGCAAGCATTTTTTTTTTTTAATCCACAGAGAGAATACACTCTAAATAATGATTAAGAAGTAGACTAAATGGATAGACAGTCACTTATTTGTGGCCATCGTCAGGATTATGGACTGTACATATTTGCTTGTGTGTGTATGTGTGTTTGCATATGTGCCCACGCCCATGTGTGTGCACATGCATGCATGCATGTGGAGGCCAGAGAAAAGGCAACCTTAGGTATCATTCTTCAGGGCTTCGGCTTTTTTGAGACAAAGTTTCGCCCCAGGAATCCACTTGTCTCGACCTCCCTTTCCAGCACCGAAACCACAAGGATATCACACCACACTCATCTTTTCTACGTGGTCAGGGGACACAGGTCCTGATGCTTGCAAAGCAAGCACGTTACCAACTAAACCCCATCCCCAGCTCCTGTTTATATTGTTTTATAGACCTGACAGCACAGTAGTTGTGTTAGCGCCATCGTGACTCTAAACCAGGCTACAGTGTCATCAAATGACAGAAATCTCAGTTTCCTTGTGTTGTACGACCACTGTGTAAGCAATCTGCTGTTAACCAAAGTGATGTCATAAGGTACGTAAGCGTATGTCTGTCATCCTAATATTTACCAGACCAATGTCTGCTTGGTTCCAAGACCAGGTACGTGTAGGGTGGAGTATAACACACACACACACACGCACACACACACACAGACCCTACACTATGAGGCCTTAAATATTTAATTTTTATTTTTTATTTTTTATTTTTTTTATTTATTTTATTTATTTATTTTTTGCTGCAGCTTTGTCTTCCAAGCCCTATAATGCTATCAAAAGGACACCCAGCCTCTCAGCACCCCAGTCTTCTCTCCCAAGTCAGTTGGCCACCAAGGGAAAACGCCAGCAGTGCTTGTCTGGGTTTTGGTCTCCCCATGGGTCTTGGTTCTTTTCACTGCCTTGTTAATTATCTGTTCCTTTCAAGTAGATTGTTTTTTAAGTGAGAAGTACTGTTAGATCATTTTTGAAAAGAGGGCATGTCCATCAGGGTGGGGAAGGGATGGTTGGAGTTCAAGGCGATGGGAACAAATCTCCCTGAGGCTCATCACCTCTCAAACTCTGGCGAACAAATTAGCCCATTGCTTTGGAGTTTCACCTCACTTGAGTTTTCAGGCTCTGGGCAGAGTGCACAAAAGTCCGTTATTAGAGTATAGTGAGCAAGGCCTCTTTTCTGGTCCCTAAGATAATCTCTGTCTCTAGAGTCCCGTCAGCTCAGTCTTTACCGTCACAGCCCCATCAATGTCCTTGATTTTTGAATTCCCACCAGAATGACCAACGAAGAACTTACTCACAGTATGCTGGGAATTCGCTAGCCTGCAGCTCCAGACTCTACCATACCCCCTGGCACAAACCAGTTTTCAGGGCCTACAAACCATGTGGTCAGGTCTATGGCAGCAGCAATGCTATTTCTCAGCATCAGTTTCCCGTATCAGTTATTTTTCTTGCCATTGTGGCCAGATATCTGCCAGAAAGCAACTTAAAGGAGGAGGGATTTGTTTGGTGCAGTCTAATTGTGGCTAGTTCATTCGTGGAGGTGCAGACATGACCAAATTTGTTATAGTGGGAACATGCAGTTAGGACTCTAACAGCTCAATAGATCAGAAAGCCTTACAGATTAAAAAAAAAAAATCTACTTCCTAGTTGCCTTTGACCTGTTAGAAATGACAATTGCCAATCTATTTGATGTTTGGCCTCTCTTTTTGGCTAATCTCTAACTGTACTAGGAAATATAATGAGAACAGATATGGGTTACTCAAAAGAATTTCAGTGAGTGCAGGGTGTATATTGTTTTAGTTTTTCATGTACTCATGTCGTTTTCAAAGATATTTTATCATAAGATACTTTAGGAACGCAAATGGCTTATCTTCAGAAGGAAATAATCATTTAAACACATATCCCTCTTTAAATTATGTACTTCCAGGATGGAGAAATATAGCTCAGTGGTAGAGAACTTGTCATCCACACACAAGGCCCTGTCAATTCCTAGCACAGCCAAAACAAAGCAAAAATGCTTGTAGACTTGTAGATTGATGATAATGTTCCACGAGTCCATGTATAGCTCATGGCTAGGCCACGGTATTTGGTTTAAAACAATAAACCGTAAATGAATGGAAGGATAAAATTGAGCTATAATCAAACTAATGATTGCATATTGAGGTTACACTTTGAGAACTGTTTAACAGGCCTCCTTGAGAGGGCACAGAAACACCTATTCGGGTGTACACTGATGGTGTCTCATAACTTAGAAGTGTAGCTGTTTGGCCAGCTCGCCACCCTGCATTCACTGCAAACATTTACCTTAGTAAAATTGTGTCATTGCTTCCAAGCCAGGAATGCATCATAGGTCAGCCTGCCATGCCATTAAGATTAACTGTTGCGCACAGCAAGCCATCTGTCTTGGAAGGTTAGCTGTTCATCTACCTCAGGAGTGTGCATTGAACTCTGGATATGTTACTTTAAAAGATGGCACCAATTAAAAAAAAAATAACACTGAGAACAATTAAAGATATTGTGTGTAGTGTTTGCTTGAAGGCTCCAGATAGCCACTGAGGGCTAAGATGACAATCCTCTCTGATATAGCACTCTCCAGTTATATATTATTTCATTACTTACTTGCCGGAATTTTATAGGTACTTTTCATTTTCAATGTACTCCCATCTGGCTCCCTTAAACTTGGCTCTCTTCATGCTTATAAATGAGGTAAATAAGGCAAATTATTGAAAAGTAGAAAAAAATGAGACAGAGAAAGGCCAAAGGGGGGTTCTGTAGGAGAAGAGAGTACAAGTCTCCACATTCCCATGCAGGGTGTTCAGTAAGAGAGGATGTCACCACCTCCATACTAGCAGACCAACTTTCCAGATGTTAAAGACCTTCCCTGAGTTAAAGATCCCATTTACTCCCCTCCCTGATTTGGTGGCACTCACTCACTGACCCAGTAGTGGTTTTTAGACTATGTTCATGAATCGCTTGGTATTTTTTCCCAATCACTGAAGTCTATGTTCTCTCTGCTTGAACTTGGTTAGCCTGTGACTGCCTCAGTCCATGCAGTAAAATGTCCCACTTCACAGACCTCTGTGCAAAAGACCCCTTGTGTCGTTCCAACTTTCAGAACCAAGTCATTCCAGTCTTTGAGCGTTCCCAGCTGAAGAACAGATTGTCTGCAGCAGAGACAAACCATCCCAGAATTTCTGTCTGAATTCCTGACCCACCCAGCCAATGAGCATAATTAAATGGCTGTTTCAGGCAAACCAAGTTTGAAGTGGTTTGTTGCCCAGCAACAGATAACTGAGCCCACTCACAGTTGAAGGCTCGAATTGGTGCAGTCTGTTACCTGGCTCATCCTGTATTGTTTTTCCTATGCCTGTCCTGGACTTACTCATCTGTTCTCTGTGCCCCGCCCTACCCACTACAGTTTGCTGTCCTTACATGTTTAGCTCTGTATCCTCACATTCCCAGAGTCTCTACTGATGTTATTTCTTCTTCCTGGACATCAGCATCATAAGAGTTGGGTTTGGGTACCATATGGGCCACCTAGTAATCAACCTCTTCAGTTTCTGGAATGCTGGGATTAAAGGCGTGCACCACCATCAATCATCACAGAGAGTAGTTTTTAATGAGACTCTGTCTTCAGCACTATAAGAATCAAAATGTAGCATCTATTCATAAGTGAAATGACTAAAGTATTTAAAGCATGTAGTGCATGGCACATAGTAACGATACCGTATATACTAGCTGTTATTACAATTCCTTTCTATTCTTTTGTCTATTGAACTAAGATACAGGTAAAACCTTTTATTTGAATTTCTATGTAAATATCTCTGCAAGGCATCTCCACCTACCAGACAAAACCAAACTTGTTATGTACCTGTGCCAGTTAGTTTTTGTTAACTAGACACACCTAAAGATAATTGGGAAGAGGGAACCTCAGCGGAGCCACTGCTTCCATCAGCTTGGCCTGTGGGCATGTCTGGGGGGCCGGGCGCCATGTAGACTAATGATTAATGGGGGAACTCTCAGCCTCCTGTGGGCAGAGCACCTTGGGCACGTGGTCCTGGATTGTATAAGAAAGTGGGCTGAGTGTGAACAGAGGAAGTGAGCAGCTTTTCTCCATGGTTCCTGCCTCTGCTCCTGTTTCGGTTCCTGCCCTGACTCACTTCAGTGATGGAGTGTGATCAGAATGTGTTGCCAAGCAGGTGTTACCATAGCAACAGAAAGCAAATTAGAACGGTACCAAAATAATCCTGTATTTGTAGCTTTGTTGTTTCCTTCCCCGTCATCCAATCTTTTCCTCGTCCTCGTCTTCCTCCTTGAGGCCAGTGATGCCACCTTCTCCTTCTTCTTTTTTTCTCATTGCGTATCCTAGCTATCCTGAAACTCACTATATAGACCAGTTTGGCCTTAAACTCACGGAGATCCTCCTGGACTCCATCTCCAAGTGCTAGGATTAGAAGGGCTTCTCAACCCAAGATGGGTACTACTATACATGTTTACTGAGTCATTTATTGTATATGTGACACACACACTAGAAACCACATTCCTTAAGGAAAAAATTTAAGACATCCTCACAGAACAACAACAACAAAAACAAAACCAATGCCCCTGTCTGTGTGCGTGTGCGTGTATATATGTGTGTGGGTGTATGCTCATGTGTGTGCATGTGTGCGCACATGTTTTGATTTATATGGACAGTAAATATCACTATGCAGGAAATGATGTGAAAACTGGCTATGTGGTTATGATCAGGCAAGACCCAAAAGTTTTCAGAATTCTTTGTCCAAACATTCATTTCCATGGTTAAGATTTCTGCTCACCTACATAGTTAATGCTGTATAATGACCCGTGGAAACCATGTAAGGGGCAAATACAGCATTCACTAGTTCTTCATTAACATTTTTGTGCCAGCCATCTCCCTAAGTGCTCTGTGCCTCATTCATTTGAAAATATCCTCAGGCCCAGTGCCCATCCCTTGCTGTCGATCTTGCAGGACTCACCTCAGGATGGAGCAGACTGGGCTAGCAACAGTGGAGCTGACCTCAGCAGGGAGTCACAGAAAAGCTGCCTGTGCCGCCCTTAACTCCATCTCCAAATATAGTGGCACCTCTGCATCCTTCATCTTCCTGCTTGCTGAGCTGACCCTAGACAGCTTTGGAAAAAGCAAATGCTAGCAGTGTGGATGGGCTCATCTTCTTACCCCTGAAGTCTTTTATCTGGTGCCTTTTGTCCTGCTACCATGGAGGCCACACCCCTTTCCTCATGCAAGGCAGCTCCACCATCTGCACTCTGGACTTCTCTCTCTCTCTTTTTAATATATTTAATTGATTTATTCATATTACATCTCAATTGTTATCCCATCCCTTGTATCCTCCCATTCCTCCCTCCCTCCCATTTTCCCCTTACTCCCCTCTCCTATGACTGTGACTGAGGAGGACTTCCTCCTCCTGTATATGCTCACTAGCCAAGAACAATACACGCAGTAAACTTTGAACCCCTACCCAGATCTAGGCAATGGACAGGGCATTCTCCACCGCTGAGTAGAGAGTGGGGTCTGACTTTCACACGAACTCTGATGCCCCATATTTGACCACGTCCCCTGGATGGGGAGGCCTGGTGGCACTCAGAGGAAGGATAGCAGGCTACCAAGAAGAGACTTGATACCCTATGGACTTCTCTTGTACGCTTCAATCTCTCCTTCAAGTTTCTTGTCTTTTCTTTTTTGTTTTGTTTTGTTTTGTTTCTTGTCTTTTCATGCATCACCAATGTCTTCCTTTCCACTAGGTCACCCTGGTCAGACAGTAAGCTTGCTCTGCTGCTCCCCTCGTGACTTCACGTTTTGGTCCTTTGTCACACTGCTCTGGGTTTCCTCTCCTTTCTTAACAAGCTTCCCTTACGGTGACTACCGCACAGGTCACCTTTGTGTCTTTCTTGGCATCATCTCTTCCCTTGCTGTACCCTCAGTTTTCTTTCTTCCAACCACTCTCTTCCTTGTGACCATCACCAATGGAGACTTCTCCTTTCCCACTTTGATTTATCTTTCACTGAACTCTTGTTTTGCCTGGATCTTACCCGCCACCATGTGTGAAGTCTGCAGACTTGAGCTAGTGGGAGGAAGAAGGACTTTAAGAAGTGGGGCCCAGGGTGAGGCCTTTGGGTCATTGTGACCCATTCAAGGGGCCAGTGAGACTTTGTGCTCCTCTTTCTTTTTTCCCTCTTTCTATAAAGTTGTTTTACTCTACTGTGTGTTCCCACTAAGATGTGTTGCCTCCTCACAAGCCTAGGAGTATCAAGGCTCAAAGACCACAAGCCAAAACCAACCTTTAGTCTTTTAAAGTCCTTTATCTCAGGTAGTTGTCACAGTGGTAGAAATCCGGCTAGCCTAGCTTTGCATCCTTTCTGGCCTCTGGTTGTCACTTGTCTTTGCTTTCCTTTCATGCCAACTGCTCCTTCTTGCCTGGTGTGACCATGTTCACCCTAGCTGACCCTTTACCTCCTCCAAATATTATAGCTTCTTAGTATTCTGGATTTTTAAATAATTTTATTTAAATTTTGGTGTTTTGCTTGCATGTATGTAAGGGTGTCAGATCTTGTAGTTACAGACAGTTGTGAACTGTCATGTGGGTGCTGAGAATTGAACCTCAGTCCTCTGGAAGAGCAGTCAGTGCTCTTAACCTCTGAGCCATCTCTCCAGCCCCCATATTCTGGATTTTTAAGGTCCATTTTATCTTTATTTATGTGTGTCCACACACATGTATGTAGGTACCGAAAGAGCCCAGAAAAGGATCATGGGTCTCCTGGAGCTAGAGTTACAGGCAGTTGTGAGCTTCCAGACATGGGTGCTGGGAACCAAACTCTGATCCTCTGCACAAGCAGCAAGTGCTCTTAACTGCTGATCTGTCTCTCCAGCCCCAGCATTCAATACTTAATTTCTTTTTTTCCCCATTTATTTCTCTAATCCCTTCCTAGTTAATGTCATCTATTGCTGTGGATTGGTGTCATCTTCACGCCCGTGAATGCTCAATTGTCCGGGTCCCTAGATGTGCATACACACTGACTCTTTAATACTCCCATCCAGACAGCCCAGAGACATCTCAGATTTAGTGTGCTCCAAACTTCACTTTCAGTCTCTCCTTCAGACCCCTCCCAATCTGTCCTTTTCATCTTAGTAAATGCCATCACTTCCCACCCTGATTTCTAAAGGTAGTAACACAGAATTCATTCTTGACTGCACCAAATGTTGTATACCTCTAATTTCTGTCTCTGCAGATACTCAGCTCAGATTTGCCCTCTTTAAACAAGTGTTTAACAAACAAATAGGAAACACATTACTATGTTTGCCTACTTGAGAAACTCTGGGACAGGTTGCTGGGAGTTTTAGGATCTGAGAAGTTAGTGCCGTTGCCAGTAGGATTATAAAACACTAGAACTAAAGGATGCTAAAAATGAGTGAGGAGAAACTTTTTCTAGCCCTTGGGATATATAAAGAATTTACCCCAGGGACAGATAAGAATCAAGGGTCACTGGGTGCAATGGCATGCACCTGTGATCCCAGCACTCGGGGAGGCAGAGGCAGGCAGGTCTTTGTGAGTTCAAGGCCAGGCTGGTCTACAAAGTGAGTACAGGACAGCCAAGTACACAGAGAAACCCTATCTCCAGGGGAGTATTGGGAGAGCTGGGGCAGAGGAAGAGCCAAGGGTACTAAATCCTGTTAGGTCTCTGTATTTAGTTGAGTGGAAACAAATGGTTTCATAGGATAGGGGTAGCTCCTCTAGGCTTTCTCTTCTGGACCTGAAAATAGTTACTTTTCTCATTACTGTTGTAAAATATCTGGAGAAGCAGCTTAAAGGATTATCATGTGTTAGAGTTTAGCCCATGTGCCTTGGCCCCTTTTGCTGAGGTGCAGGATCATGGCAGCAGAGCCTGTAGTGGGAGAGGGTCTGATCATGAACAGAAAGGAGGAAGGGGAAGGAAGCGTGATTAGTCACTGTGATAAGACTTATTTAGGGTGGTAACCACTCTGGGAGCCTATTAAGGAAAGCATAGCATGCAGAGAAGAAAGACAGCCGTGGGGCATCTAAGATAGCGTGTGGTGGGGAAAAGCAGGCTTGAATCTGTGGAGGCTTCAGAAGCCATTATCATGGCTGAAAAGGAGGGGCAGAGCAGGGATGTTTCCAAGCCTCCCATTTCCAGGCTCCTTTAGGTTATCAAAGCAGACAGACAGAACACACACACACACACACACACACACACACACACACACACCAGCTTTTCTCAAAAATAGCTGGGAAAAGCCCTCTTATTCATTTGGAGAGTCATGGTACACATGTGCATGATAAATGTTCCACACAGTTCTGCAGGAAAAAAAAAAGTTTGCCTTTATTTCACACGTGCTCCAAATGTCTTCTGCCTTGCATATCTTTGCCATACGTACCTTTCAGTATCTTTGGACCCAGAACTTTCCCCTTATGGGCCATGTGTTGAGGGCAAAGCCCTCATGACGCTCCTGGAAAGTGATGGAGACTTTCATGGGTAGAGCTTAATGGAAGGTTCTAGAGACTGGAAGTGTGCCCTTGGTAGGGGTTTTGGAACCCTCATCCTTTCCTTTCTTTTTTCCACACTGAGCCAAGGAGTAAACTGGCTTCTTTCACCAAACACTTCATGGTATACTGCACCACCACAGCTAGAAAGTAATGAGGTGGACTATCTATGGGCTAAAACCTCCTCAGCTGGGCCAAAATAAACCTTCTCTCTTAATACAAACTGATTGTCTCGTGTGTTTTGTTTCAGTAACAGAAGATGACTAACACGAGGCCATGCCACTAAACCACTATTCCACAAAACAGAGGATTTCAGCATGTCTCCTTAGACAGACTGAGACTCTGACCCTGGAGAGTTACTCATGTGCGATCTGCATGTGTCCAAGGGTGGCACAACCCAACACAACAACCACACTCAAAAATACATGTGCTACATTTTGTCGTTACTACTTTTGAGGCAGCTGGCTTAAAGCTACGTGTCTCGGCCATCCCTGTTTGCCCCCCTGCTTTGGGTTCCCTACAGCTGGGGTCACATGTGTGCAGAACCATACTGGGCCACTGGTAGAAATTAAAAAATCCTATCCACATTGCTAATTTTAGAAGCGCTAATCCTCAATTTATTTTTAAGAGATGTTTATTTATGTGCATATCTGTGTGCATGTATTGGCACGTGAATGTATGGGTTTATGTGCTTCTGTGTGAATGGGGGCCAGAAGAGGTTCGAACACTCTCCTCTACCTCTTCCACCCATTTCCCTGAGGCAGCCTCTCCCTTAACCTGAGGCTAGTACCTACTAGAACCCAGCAAAGCTCTGGTAAGCACTCTGGCTCCACCCACCTGAGGGCTTTATAGAAGTGAGTGGGGCTGCCAGCCTTAAGATATGCTAGGATGTAGACTCCAGTGCTCCGGACTTCAGAGCAAGCACCCTTAATCCACTAAGCGCCCATTTCTTATTTCTAAAAGCATAGAGGGATTCTATTACGTGGGGCTGTGAAGAATAACTTCCCATTAGAAAACATTTCTGACAAAAATAAAAGTTTGCAGATCAACCACCCTTAAGATGATTTTAACCTAGTAGATCATGATGGCTGTAGTATTTTGGAGTTTAATGTGTTCAGAAAATGGACTAAGTGCTTTAGAGAGATTGTCGCCTTCCATCCCTGCAGTTGCTTTCTGAAGTGGGTGCTCTTATTATTGTGATACTCCGTAGTTGACAAAGATGGGGCATGGTGACATAAGTACAGTAATTTGTCAAAAAGCACACAACAGAAAGAGGTAGCAGGCTGGTGAGATGGCTCGGAGGTTAAAGGTGTTTGCTGCCAAGTTTGATTCCAGGCATCTACAGGATGGAAGTAGAGAACTGACTCCCACAAGTTATTCTCTGACCTGTACATGTATATGAGGGCATCCGCAAGTGTGTACATGAATGCGTGCACACATAAAAATAAAGCAATAAATAGGTGAAAGAAGAAGATTGGATTGGGAATTGGGTCTGGGTGGCTGGCTCCATGGCCGTTGCTTTAATGATGAGGCACCTGAACATCACCAGGGCAAAGCCCACTGACAAGACGCAAACCGCATGTCTATTGCTTTCCAGAAAACCGAAGACTTCTGCACCCTGACGGAGAGGAAGCATACTTTTCTTCCCAGTGGTTTGAGCGAACAGTAAGGGATGGACCCAGCGTTTTAAGCAGAGTGGAGGTAAAAAAATAATAAACCTTGCCTGGCCTTGTCTCTCTCTTAGGCTCAACAAGAACCCTCATTTCTGACAAAATTATACCCATCCCTCACAGGCTTTCACTGGGTTCTGACAGAATTGCCAAAACAGTAAGGAAGCCAAACAGCCAAGAAGAAGGAGACGTCGGTTCCTTTTCCCTAATCGGCTACTTGTATCTGTCTTTTGGTTCTATGTTAACCATTGGCTGGAAGAGAAAGTCCATTTTTAAACAGCTATGACTGGGGCCAGTGAGATAGCTCAGTAGGTTAAAGTGCTTGTTCTGCAAAGCTGGCAACCTGAGTTCGATCCCTGAATCCCACATACGTGCCTCAGCTCTCCCACTTCTCTGACCCCACCCTCCACACACACACTAATAATGTGTCTATACTTGAGCACGAGTGGAGTTCTTTCTTGCGATTCTTCTATACACTATAACAACAATTTACAGAGACTTACACTGTGGCCTGTGTTATAAGCAGTCCGGAGGCATTTAAAGTGCTCTGGGGCGCATGGTAGGTTGTTTGTAAATATGACGTCATTTCATACATTTCATTTAGGAGACTTGAACAGAAGTATCCTTGGAGGTCTGGACTTGATCATCCATGGACACTGAGGGACCACTTCATACCTGGTTCTAAGCCGAGGCTGTTATCTCCATTTTGGAACCTCCAGTCAGGAACCAAGTATGTAGCTTAAGGATGCTAAGGTGTACTTTTCAGCCCACAGTATAGCTCAATATGTGTTATTTCCTCCTTCAAAAAGGAAAAATAGCAAACATACCAGAGAGCCAAAGTGAAGGCCCCATAACTCCCCTCCACCAAAGTCTAAGTGTGACCCCTCATGCATAAAGATGACGATGATTGAAAAGTGTTGGTCCTTGACTTTCTGCTCCATAAATTATCTGCCAAGTGCTACTGGGAGCTTCTCAGACTGGTGTTGCTTTTGTCTTCCAGCATGCTGAAGAGATTTTTGCTTACACACAAACAGTGCTACCTCACCCCCAGAGTCTCCCACCAGGAAAATGGGGCAGAAAATTGTTTTCCTGAGCTGTTGTTCTTCTTTTGGCAAGTTATTTCCAGGTTCTACCAGCATGCCTCAAGCAGCACTTTCAGACCTCAGCTTTTGAGGCTCGGCACTGCAATAAATGATGTGTGTGTGTGTGTGTGTGTGTGTGTGTGTGTGTGTGTGTGTGTGTGTACAAGGGTGCATATCTGGACCTCGATGGGAGCTAACAACCTGACTGCCTTTTAAAGGTCTGCACTTAAAAGTGAAGTTCCCGTGAAAGAAATAAACTTAACACCATCCACTCTTTATTGAGTTAGTCCCAGACTACCTAAAGTGGCAGCCCTTTAAACCTTAATTTTCACGGATTAGTACAGAGTGCTGTGTTACAGATGTAGGTGTAAGCATCTATAGATGTGTGGTTTTGTATCATAAAGTTGGGTGAAGGAGAAGGAGGAAAGCAAGAGCTGGATTCCTGAGTGAAACCTGCCCCCGGGGATGTTGTCCATATTTTACACATGGATCTCCAACTCAGCTTTCTGGAAATCAGAAAAGACAGTTTACAGAATCTGTAGGATAAAAATCAATCATTCGAGGGACATTAAGCTATTTTGGTCATCAAGATCAGATCAGACTTCCCCCTGGAGGTCTGATGCTGGCTGTGGTGTCTTGCGCTGTGCCGTGAGCTGTTTTCTTTACAGGAGAGCCGGTGCATTTCACTGGTGCCTATCTCAGCTAGCAACATCTCCACATTCTGGAGGAATGGCTGCAGGGGTCTGGTATAGCACAGCGCCTTGTTTACCAATCAGGTGTAAACAATCAAATCAGCTGAAGCCAGAATGTATTATATCAGTAAAATAGGCTAGAAGGTTATGATCTGAGCAGATAGTTATATTTTGCCACTGGGTGCATGCCAGGTGGCCTTTGGTCAGCCAGGCAAAGTTCTCACTTCCTCTTCAGCTGTCACCATAGCTTTCAGAGAGAAGATAGACCTGACAGTGAGGTGAGAAAGAAAGGCAGGAAAAACCCCCGGGGGCCTGAGCCGGGGTAGGGGTGGTGGGCTAGGAGGCGGGGATGGGGGTAGGGGATAGAGGAGCAGGGGTTGATGTTGAGGTGTGGGGATGAGAAAGCCTCTCACTATGGAACCTGATTGAAGCCTTTGCCAACATCGGAGTGAGAATTTCAGCCCTGCGGACTACTGGAATCCATTCCCCCTCCCCACAAACTTGTAACTTTCTAAGAACCTAATCAGAAACCAAGTTTATAGGGAGAGACATACACTTACTCCCCTTGCGACCCTAGTGGCCTTGGTTTTGCCTATTGGAATAAAACCTGACCTAGACACTCTGGTGCCGCCTCATGGAGCCTGCTTATTAAAAGAGACAGAAGGAAACAACTGTTTCTTAGCAACCTTTGAAGATGAAACTTGAGACCTGGCCAAAGGATCTATATGGCTAACATTGAGCAACAAACTGCTTACTCTCTCTCTCGGAGAAGCCCCATCCACGCTTGGCTGTGTCTGACCTTCCTCTGTTCTTCCTTGGAAGCTTATGCCCTGATTCGGGCACTGCCTTGCTTTCCAGGCACATCTCTTTCTCTTACCCTCATATATAACTTATAGTAAGATATAGTTAATAAAACTTCTAACCCTGCCTTACCATATCAGCTAAGTCTGAAATTCCTTTCAGCATGGAAGCCAGGAATCTTGTTTGGGCTGAGTTAAGGTCCCTAAAAGTCTAAGGGAAGTCCCCTGGCTGGTGAGGGTGGTGGTGTGAGCTGTGTCTTTGTCCCCCCTACCCCCACCCCACCCATGGCCAACAGTAGCTGTGAGGGAAGGCATTAGAAATAAAGACAGAAACATCCTACAAATGGCTCACACTATTCAATGCTCAGAAAGTGTTAAGCCCGATTCCATTCACTCCGGACCTTCTTTTTACAATGCATCTTGGTGTTCATACACTTTAATTATGATAGGTTTTCCCCTGGCTTCTCATAGTCACTTTCCATTTTGTATTACTTCCTTCCAAATGCCGTGCAGGACTAAAAATCATTTGGAAAAACAAATCAGTCTGTTGGTCCTTTGAGTAGATTTAATACTCAAGCTGAGAATAAAAGCCAAACGCACCTCGATCCTTTCATGCTGTTGGTAGCAACAGTGTAACCTGAGTTCCTGAAGAGCTGGGCCAGATTTCTGTTGTCTAACACATTCTCATTAAAAACCACTTATCTGCATTCCTTTAAACAGGATCCTGCTCCCTTTATGCTTTGGGGTTTTGTTTTCCTGTTTGCATCTCCTGGCAGTCACCAGTAACTCCAACTCCACACCAGCCTCGGCATAAGCATCCCATAGCTCAGCTATTATACATGAACCTGGGCTGTGAGAAGCTCCCTCAGCAGGGCCTTTTTGCTGGCATTAAGAGCAATAGCTCGGTCTCTGCAAATAGCTAGCTGAGGCTTGCCCAAATAACTAAGAACACTTGAGTGACAATATAGGTCACAGCACAGAGCGGCCGGGGGTTTTTACTCAGTCTTAACCACATGAAACTATGAAAAGCCACTCCACACTTTTCACTGTGAATGGCTGCAAAGCACTGTTTAAACCATAGTTTTAGAGATGGATTGCTATAGGGCACAGTGGCCTGTGACTATAACCCCAGCACTTGGGAGATGGAGACAGGAGGATCCGAAGTTCAAGGTCGCCCTCTGCTACATATCTTTAGAGCTACGAATATAGCTTAGCAGTAGGAAAGCATTTGCCTATCCTGAGGGTTGTGGGGGTAAAGGGGTAGGTTCAATCACCAGCATTAAACAATATAAAACCAAATGCTCCATGTTGTTGGTATGTCTGTAATTAGTTTCCCAGGACTGCTTGCTTTGCTCTGACAGAAGTCTGCAATGAACATTCTTGTTCATATGCACTTATAAGCATTTACAAGTTGTCCAGAGGACATCATAAGGTAGGGCATTGAGAATTCATGGAATATTATTCACCACGGCCTACGGTACAGATGATCAAATTACTCACCAGTTTATACTCTTCACAGTGTGATGATGCACTAGAGTGCCCTGTAGTCCACATTCTTGTCAGCACTTGGTTCTATACAGTTATTTATTTACTCTCCCTGCTGTGTGTGAAGTATTTCTTCATTGTTGTTTCAAATGTCTTCTGATGTTTAAAAAGCCAGTTGGCAACTTGCTGAAAACATAGCTTCTGTTGTAAACGACATGAACAATGGAGAAAGCGTGTGCTCGGTGAAGCCCATTGACCACAGCGCAGAAACTGGTTATTATGACCAGGGCTTTTACCGCTGTGCAAAAAAAAAAAAAAAAAAAGACTGGTTGGTTTTAGTATTTGACAGCTCTAGTAAAAGCAGATTCTGCCCCCCATTCTGCACGCCTCAACCCCCTTTATTCAGGTTTATGAACTTGGGACTACGCCTGAGCAAATGTCAAGACAAAGCCCCATCTGAACGGGAAGAGCATCTGCTTTAGACAATGAACACCCTGGAAGATGTTTCTAGTCACTGGGGTGGGGTAGTGTGATGCTTACAATTTGGTCACTGTGTCTAGATGAACCTGGGAGATAGGCAGGGAGAGCGGGAAAAGGGGCCCTGTGAGGATGAACCCTGCCTGTGAGAGCAACCGCATCTCCTCAGAGAGCCCAACCAATTAGGTACATTTTAATCTGTTGATTTTTCTCTTTGTTACCTCTGAGCCTTGTCAGCTAAGCCTCTACTTGTTTCACCTCTGTGATAGGAAATGGAGAAACTTCTTTTAAGTTCACTTGAGGCCAAGTTACAAAGGACCAGAAGTGACCCCAGAAACAAAGATGGCGGCAACTATGATTTGTACCAAGATTCTAAGAAGATGTGTCTCACCTCAGAAACAAAAACGGCAGGACTACGATTTGTGTTAAGATTACAAGAAGATGAATCTCAAATGGGCCAAAATCTGGATGTCAAATCCAGCCTGGCACTCTCATGTAGGTCCTGACACCCTGCATCAGCCAGCTTCCAATGACTGCAACAAACATCTGAGATGGATCAATTTAAGAAGAATTGGGAGACGGCCTGGCTTGCAAAGTGCTTGCTGTGTAAGAACAAGGAACTGAGTTCAGATCCTCAGCACCCATGTAAAAAGCTGGGTGCAGTAGAACAATTCCAGCCCTGGGAAGAAGAAGACCAGGGGATCTATGGTACTTCCTGATTTAGTTAGTTCTGTGTCGAGTGAGAGACTTTGTCTCAAAAAATACATTGGAAAATGTGTCAGCTAGTTTTCTCACTGTGACAAAATATCCCACAAAAAGCAACTTAAAGGAGGATGGGTTTAGTTTGGCTCACAATTTGAAGAGACAGGGTCCATGGTGGCAGAGTAGTCATGGTGGCAGGAGTAGAAGGCAGCTGGTCACATTGTATCAGCATTCAGGAAGGAGAAGGCAGTGGATTGCTGTGTTCAGGTCTCTTTCTCCTTTTAATTAAGTCTGGGATCTTGGCCTAATGGTACTGCCAAGGTTTAGGGTGAGCCATCCCACCACTATTGTGTACTCTAGACATGCCTAGAGATTCATTTTCCTGTGTGATTCTGGATCCTTTTAAGTTGAAGATATTGACCACCACAGAGCAATAGAGAGAGATACCTAATGTCCACCTCAGGTCTCTATACACACACACACACACACACACACACACACACACACACACACACACACACACACACACACACACACACACACACACGCACGTACGCACATACAAGGGCACATACACATACACCCCCACAGATGAATAGGTGTGCACGTATCCAACACATATGCAAAAAGAAAAGGAAGAAGAATATTTTACTTGGGCTTACAATTCTGGAGTCTGAGCAGGAGTGGCCCTGCTGCTCTTAGGTCCCTGGTGAGGCAGCACACCCCAGTGAGTGGTTTATTTTAGAGTAAAGCCAGTCATTGTTAGAGAAGAGAGCTCCTGCTGACCCAAAGTAAAAACAGAGATAGGAAGAGACACATTCTCATTTTCCTTCTAGGTTTCACCAGCTGTGGTAGTGCTAAGCAGAGGAGGAAACCTTTGGGGGAACATTCTAGAATGCTAACTGGCATTTTAATTTTGCAGACTTTTATTAAGGGACTTTATTGGGGCTTATTACAAAGACTTCCTTATGTAGGCTGATGTAGTATAGGGTATGCTCTGGTTCACACGGCTGCAAATAATCCTTTTATTCTATTATTTCCAGGGCAGTGGCATGATGACACAGAAGGAGAAGGATCTTTAAAGTTTGGCAAAGTTGAACTCAAGTCTGGAGAAGTGTGTGACCTTGGACAAATTCCTTAGCCCTCCCCTTCTTCAACTACATACTAAGGGTAATGAGGCTGCCTTGCAGTTAATTGAATTATGTTGGAAAATGTTCACAAAAGCACTTAGCATATGCCTGGAACACAGAGACATGAAAGAAACAGCAGCTCCTTCCCTTCCCATTCCCTGGGCTCTGCAGCAAGCTTTCCCACAGCCCCCAGTACCTCTAGGACTCCCAGCTGGGCCCAGGAGACCCTTGGGTAGGTCTCTGGGCAACAGACCCTGTGTGAATCTCCATCAAAGTTGACCTCTTCCTTGTCAGGTTTCGGACCTTATCTCTACTATTGGGTAACCACTGATTTGTAATGATTAACTCAGCATTTTATTCCTTTTCCCAAAGAAGCAACTGCTGCTGGTGAATTTTAAGTGCCACTGCATGTTCACTGGGGGAATACACAGTATCTGGGGACAATGGCAAATTTGGGAGCTCAATTTAATAGACATCCTCAACTACCCTTGGGGTAACTACCTCTCTTTATAACTAGATGAATCTTAGGACCTAGCAATGGAATTATGAGTATTCTTGACCCTCAGTGACTCCCATAGCTGGTCTCTATCACAACTCTCGTTTACCATTTCCAATTTGCCCCAAGGGCAGTTTCTCTTCCAGGAAGAAATAAAGCCCCTGAAAAGGAGTGGGGTCTCAGCCCCTTCCCTGACACGTGGACACTCTGCAAGCTGGAAGCTTTCTTCCCTCAGGCAGGACCAGCTCATGGGGAAAGTGGAGATCAAACAGGTTTAATCTCTGGCCTTGGCCTTCTGTCTTCAGGGCAGTAGGATCTGAGATAATTCCTGTTTGCTCTTTTCGCACTGTTCTTTCGCCATAGGTGGCTGCTGGCCGCTTAGGGCTATCAATCTGACATATTTCTCTAGTTCCGCATGAAGACTAAAATACCATTTAAATCTTTTCCCAACATTCCTCAAACCATATGAGTATTACCAAGCATGAAATTATCAACTCAAAACTCAATTTTGAGGAGCTGGTTCTTTGGGAAAAATAAGAAAGAACATCTCTCCTGTTAGTGCTGAGATTTGCTTTAAATTTTTTTTTTCTTCAATGATTTAGTTATTGTGTGCTTCTTAATCTTTGGAGATTAAGCTGAATTTTTCCACCTAGACTCCAATTTGCTCATAAATCTCTTCATTTGGCTTAATTTAAATGTTTTGGCCAACTTCATGGTTTAATAATGAGAAGTAAAATTGGAGCCTTAATGACTCCTACGAAAGGAATTTTCATTTCGTCTGGAATTAAAAGAGGCGTTCAAGGGGGCAGGCGTCCTGTCAGACAAGCAGTCACTACCTCTTCCCATGGGTGCCAAATGCAGCTAGAAAGTATATGTTGCTTTACACCCAGGGTAACTCTCCAATCTGAGTACTCGAAAATCCTTTCAAATCCATCCGTGATTCCAGCCCCCTGATTAATGGGCCCTATTGATCAGCTGTGAACTCAGAACTGAATGCAGGCCACCTGAGGAGCACCCAGCTCACCCCTTTCCCCCCTCACGTGCTGTTCCATCAGAGCCAAGGCAAATGACCCAGGTTTAGCACAAGCCGTATAATGGGGGGGGGGGGCTAAGACCTCAATTATCAGATAACTGGCCAGTTGAAGAGTAGTATTTCAACACTTCAACCAGAGCAGCCTTCCTTTAAGAGAACTCTGAAAAGTTTTTAAAGCCCCCTTTTAGTAAGTTTACCACTGGAGAGAGATATCCACACCATGGCTACCGTAGCTTCAGATTCCTTCTTATCCCAGAGCGGAGAGGAAACACTAGCTGGGCAGTTCCCCTCTGTGAAGAACGAGGTGCCCTGGATTCTTCGGCCTGTATAGAATATAGCGGGTCCTCTGAGACGGTTCACGGGAGACCGCCCGGCACCAGGCAGAAGAATGGAAGCTGAGTTTGCATAGACGAATCCATTCTGCTGTGGACCCACTGGGTGGGTGGAGAAAAAGAATCTCAGCCTTCACGTATGCCCTTGAGTTGTGTTCCAAGCACCCTTCCTCACCACGTGCCCTTCTAGGATTACCCATGTGTTGTCCTGGGCTTCTCCTTCCTCACTGATTGTAAATGCCCAGGAGCAAGAAGCTTGCTTTACAGCGTAATTTGCTTGCGTGCGTTTGTGCGTGGGTGTGTGAGTGTGTGCATATGTGCGTGCTTGCGTGTGTGTGTGTGTGTGTGTGTGTGTGTGTGTGTGTGTGTGTGTGTGTGTGTACAGGTGTGTGCATGTGTGCTCTTGTATTGATTAGTGATTGAGTCAGAAAGTCATTTCTTATTGTAGCACTTCTACACTCAGGAGAGTCTTATTTCTCAGAGTCCCTTCCTTTCATTGACAATCACATTGGGTAAGTCTTATGTATATGTATGTACTCTAACTAAGAACCTGACGACTCAAAAACAAGACAAAGTCGGAATACTGATCATCTTTGGATACTAATATGTGGGAATTTCTTTTTTTGTTTTCAATCTACTTTTTGATTTTTCCCTTTTATCTCTGTTGAATATATATATATTACTTAACTGATGGTTTGTTTGTTTCTTAAAGAACTTAGTGGCTTAACTGGTACAATAGCAGAAGTATCACAAAGCCAAATTATGATTCAGAGTCCAATGAGTGGCCATGGTAAATGTTTCTCTTTGTTGACTGCCGTGTTCTCTGTACTCGTCATATCTAAGGCAGAAGCATGTTCACAGAGAGCATCTGAGGCCCACGCTTGACCACAGAACACGGTCTCACTGACTGTCAGGTTTGCCAGTAGACAGCATGCCTCGTGCTATCATGCCTTTGGCAGTCCCGACTTTTGTTACTTCTTCCATGATTCTGGAACTGCCCGTTTCATATTTACTCAGTAAGAGAATGTCTTGTGTTGCGTCATTTCTCCCTTGCATCACAGTTTGTACATGGATGGCCCCGCATCTGATAATAGGACTGAAAGGACTCTTATAAATAATAGTAATGACTTCATTTTTGTTTGCCTTGATTTTGTAACACCAGTTTTTCTATGTAGCCCAGACGTAGAACCCTCTGACCTCCTGCACATTCCTTTTGGATGCTGTGTATAAACCAGAGGACAACCCTTGTGTCATTATTTAGGTGCTGTTTACCTCACTTTGTTCTTTGTTTCTGTTTTGAGGCAGGGTCCCTCGCTGGCCTGGAACCCAGCAAGTAGGCTATTGTACCTGGCCAGTGAGTTCTGGAGACATAGCTGCTTCTCCCTCCCCTCCCCCTGGGATTACACACAGGCACTAACTATCACACCTAGGATTTTTCTAGGCTTCTGGTTAAACTCAGGTCCTTGTATTTGTGACTCCGCACTTTGCTGACAGAGGTAGCACCCAGTCCCACAGCTCCTATAACTATCCTAATTCTCTCTATATAATAATCATCACCACCATGCTATCAACTAGCTTCCAATAAAACTGACTTCCAACTAAATATAAGAATTACCTATGAATGGCCTATGTCTTGTTAAGTTGTTGGCTGAGAGAGGGAAGTAGACACAAAGTCTCACCCCTAACCAAGATGCTATTTGCAATTGATATGTGCTGGGAGAAGGGGAAATAATTTTTCCAATCGGGTGTCACTGGGTATATAGCAATACTCTAGGGCAGGCCTCATGCTCAGGAGTAGTTGGCCAATCCAAAATGGACTCCATGTTCTTTGTGTGCTTTTTGTTTTGTTTTGTTTTGATTTTTTTTTTTTTTAGTTTACTTATCTGTTTTTATTTTCATTTAATTTTTTTCTTTTTAAAGATTTATTTATTTATTAAATATATAGTGTTCTGCCTGCATGTATATCTTCACACAAGAAGAGGGCACCAGATCTCATTATAGACGGTTGGAAGCCACCATGTGGTTGCTGGAAATTGAACTCAGGACCTTTGGAAGAACAGACAGTGCTCTTAACCTCTGAGTCATGCCTCCAGCCCCCAATTTTTCTTTCTTTTTTTTTTTTTTAAGAGAGCAAGAGAGAGAGAGAGAGAGAGAGAGAGAGAGAGAGAGAATGTGAGATTGGGTGGGTAGAGAGGTGGGAGGATCTGGAAGGAGCTGAGGGAAGAAAAAATATGATAAAAATATATTGCATAAAAAGCATTTAAAATAAAAATTGTAAAATAAAAAATAATTACCTATCAAAGTTAGTCTATATCTGGTTACATTAACCCATATATTCTAGTGACAGGTCAACACATTGCTTTGTTCCCATGATCTTCTTTCTCTCATCATCTCTGAGCAAAATGGGCTGTCAGCTCTAGCAACTATACCAGGTAAAGTCACCCACCTTCTCCGAATTACTCCAGCACTCATTTTCATGCCCCTTGGCTGTACCCACAAGTGTCCCTCCTTCCCTACATAGAACTCAGTAAAGGGTTATTATTTCAAATACATAGAGCTGCAGTTTTAGTCACAATGACTGGAGTGTGGCCCTAAGGAAGAAACCAACTGCTGGAGAACCCTCTAGATACTTAAATCAGACACAAATTTAGCTCTATAAAGACCGTACACAGTTGTTCTTGGAGTTTGGGTTTTTTTGTTTTTGTTTTTGTTTTTATCACTGACCCTGACTTTCTTACATTGCAGGGAGGGAGGGAATACCAGAGCCACTGGATGCTCACTTCTGGTAAATAACTATCTTGGCTGAGTTGACACAGGTACACTCCAACCACAAGCCTCCATTGGTATTAATAATAACAATGGCTCTTCTAATACAGTTCCATCTCTTAAGTTTAGTTCATACACACACACACACACACACACACACACACACACACACACACACACACACATGAAAATTGCATCAAAAACAAATGCAAAGATATGAGGGACAAGCAGGATTACAGAGTCAGAGAGATTTACTATCAGCAAAAAGCAGAAGTCCTTGCTGGTGAAAATTTGAGTTAATATGGACCCTTGTCAGGTCTCTGTCCTATCTGGAGCAGTCTTCCCAGGTCAGCTCAGATGACCTGGCGCTGGGAGACTGAATCCAGCTCTGTGAAGACCAAGGACTTTGTCCTTGACCCTAGAGTTGGAGCCTGGCCTTTCCCCAGCTGCAGAACCCTGGGTGTGGCATTTCACCCTCAGAGGCTTTTCTTTCTCAGCCCCCATTTAACTTGGGGGTGGGGGTAGGGTGAGGGTGGGGGGGGGGGGGGGGGGGAAGATGCTACTTGGAGAATTACATGAACAAATGTGTTTGCCTCATAGACCATACGGGTAAAGCTCCAGTTCTTCCTTGGCCTCTCTCATTTTTCCCATCTAAACACCAACACTTAAGAAAAGGGCAGCATTTTTCTGAACTTGTCAAAATGGGCCAGACCTCCCCTTACAAACACTTGAAATGCTAGGACTATAATTTCCTGTCCTTCAAACCACGGTGCTGCTTTCACATTTTAAAGCAAACCGCCAGGGAGAAGTAGGCCTTTTCCTTGTGAATACACGGGACCCCGGGTTGATTTCAACTGTTTCGGTAAAGAAGGCGGTCTCTGACCAAGTATCACCCTGATGGACTTCCATTGAAATGGACATTCCACACCCCAAGTTTTGATAACTTCGTCTGGGGCTCTGTTTGTTTGTTTGTTTTAGGATAATGAGGATGGACAGGAGAAAGCTGGTTGACTTTCTCAGAACATGCTTAAGAGACTGGATTCTTGTAGCCTGTATGGAAGACAAGCAGACAGCAGGAAGCAAGCATCCCCTCCCACCCTCCAAGTAGTCCCCTAGCCACCTAAAAGTATTATTATCTTGCTCTCCTCACAGGCCTCATGCCCAGGAAAATGAACGAAGTTGTCACGTTTTTGTTTGTTTGTTTGTTTGGTTGACTTTTGTTTTGTTTGTTTTGTTTTTTGCTTGCTTGCTATAAATTATTAAGCTGTTCTTGGTTTGGCTGCTCTGAATCAAGGGTGCATTAGCATATCCCTGCCACTCACTTTCACACTTGTTGCATTGTTATGTGTATTCCCTCTCTGTCAGATTTGCCTCATTCAATCGCGCATTCATTCATAGGAAGCAAGTATGTGCTGGGACTCCTGGGCCCCTACAAAGGAATAAAAGGCATATTTTTCTGCACTCTTAAAGGTCTTGCTAGAAAAGGTGGGAGGTAGTGGGACAGCACAAAGTGGGAAGTCAGAGGGGTCATAAAGGGAGGCCTAGAGTGGCCAGGAAAAAAAAAAAAAAGAGAGAGAGAGATGGATCTCTCTACCTCGGATGCTCTCACTGGGGAAATAGGATTGAAGCCAGGGCTGACGCGTGATCAAAGTTTGCAATGTGGAGATGGCCCCACCAGGCGGTAAGAACTACCAAAACAAAGGCAGTAGGAACAGCTTGACATCGGGAGATAAATACAGGGGGGTCTTGGGTAGAGTGGAAGGGAAGTGAGAGACTGTCAGAAGGCTGAAATCAAGGAGAGCCCTGGATTCTCCTCAAGCCAGCAACAGCAGCTTTTCAGCTCTGCTGGGCCATCACACTAGACAAAAGACAGACTATCTGAATTAAAATATTTCTGAATTCTGTATCCTGTTACCCAATCGGAGCTCCCAATCTCTAAGAAACCCACTGTTGGGTTGGTCTGAAGATGGCCTTCTGTCTGGAATGGGTGAAGCTCTGAATGAATCTGGGGTGGAGCATGGTGCCCTGGTCCTCCTCTCACTGGCGGCTCAGTCACAGCACCTCAAAAGATTCTGCAGGGTTGCCCACTCAAGCTGGAGGAACGGTGAGCTTCAGTTGGTGAGGGTGGCGAGCAGTAGGTTTTTAAGAAGTCAGCTCAGGCTCAGTATCGCTCAACTGAGAGTAGGAAAAAAAATGCCTCCTGCTGCATGCATCTGCGTGTACATTGAAATAAATTACACTGAAGGCTATTAAGTGAGAGCTAAGCTGTCGAAAGCCAAAAAGCCTAGCCCAGCTGTTTCCCAGAAGCACGGGGTAAAGGCCCAAGTGCTAAGAGGTTGTCTTCTGCCATTTAAGAGCTAATACATCTGCACTACTCACATGCTCTCACGCTCACATACCGACACCACCCTCCAACCTTCTCACGCACACACTGACACCACACTGACACACGGGCAAGAACCTGTATTGGCTGTGCTAACGTGCCATACACACTGCACTCTCACATACCACACACACACACGACATGCCCTCACACCATCCATCCAAACACTAAACACGCACATCACACTGCATCCCTTGTACACCACACACACACTCACATATACCCTTTAAACCCACGGACAAGAAACTACTTACCTATGCTAAATTTCTAGCCACATACACCACACCCACACCTTACCTCCTGTATACACGCTGACAAGAACCTGTGCATTTGCTAATATATATATATATATATATTAGCACACACACACACACACACACTGCGGCCACCACCACAAGTTTTAGTTTATAGAAAATGGGGGCTTGGAAAAATGTTAAAAACAAAAAACAAAAAACAAAAAACAAAAAACATAACTTGGTCTCATGCAGAACTATTTTTATCTGACACATTTAAAACTAGTTTGAAAGTCCTGTCACAGGAGAACTGGTGGGCACACACATTCTCTTGGTGGCGCTGGCCTGAGCTGTTCGCCAGCCTGTGACTTTGCTGCTTTGACATTCACATTTGAGCAAGTTTCCATGATTTAAAATGCTTCTAAGGCCACTCGGTGTTCTAGGATTGCAGATGATGCGGGAATGGAAGTTACTCTTATTTTTAATGGAAAAGCCACTAAGAATCTAATCAGAACAACCCAAGTAGAATAACTTTGCAGGCAGACTCTGTGTGCTACGGATAACAGCACGGCTTAGTGAGCTGCGGGGCAGCTTCGTCCAATGCCCCTGTCTGTGAGAAATGTGAGGATTTTGTTCCACATTAGTTTCATATTGGCTCCACAGCTTCGGTTCTGTATTCTTACCCCTGTCCTCCAATTTTAAATGGGTTCTTTTCCTAAGCATCTCAGAGTACACTCCAGAGGGCTGCCAAGCGTAGCAGCTAGCCTTTCAGTATTCACAGGGTGAGGCTGATGCTTCTGCAGCGAATCCCACTAATACAACTTAAGGAAGCCTGGGAGAGAGATAGTGGTGAGAACCTCCAAGAGTCGGTGCTGGAAAACCTTAATGAGCATCACAGGAGAGCCAGATTTCCTCCAAAAGGAATGCTGTGGGTGGCTAGCTTTTTATTCGCCAGTCTGAATTAGCCATGCTCCCCTCCAAGGGACATGAAGCAAAGTCTTGGTGTCCCAGCACTGGCGTGAGTGTGGAGGCCAGAGACCAACCTCATGTGCTGTTCCTCGTGTGTGTTCACTTAAAAAAAAAAAAATACTCTTTTTACACAGCGTCTCTCGCTCCCCTCCAGCTTACCAAGTAGGCTAGGCTGGCTCCCAGGGACCCGCCTGTCTCCATCTTCCAAGTGCTCCTACAGGTATCCAAGACCTTTTTATGTGTATGGTTGTTTTGCCTGCATGCATGTCTGTGTACCACATGTGTGCAGGTGCCTGCGGAAGCCAGAGGAGGAGGAGGATGGATCCCCGAGGACTGGAGTTACAGATCGTGATGTGGGGGCTGAGGACCAAGCCCGAATCCTCTGCTGCGAGAGCAGAAAGTGCTTTTAACTCCTAAGACATCTCTCCAGTGCCCCAACTTGTTTCTCTGGGTGTCAGTATTGGGGTGCTGACGTCTGGACTTTTTTTTTCCTCTTTGGTATCCCCCCGCCCCCGCCACCTCCACAGAATCTAAAATAGCGTTGTGAAATAAGAACAGTTTAACCACTTGCCAATCTGAGGAAAAGCTTTATCTCATTCTAAGACCCTCCCATCTCGGTTACCCTCCGACTTCTCTAACACAGCAGGAGACAAAGCAGGATTGGGCACAAGGAATGTCAGAGGACGGACAAGACCCTTTAGCTAGCTTTCTTACAGGAAAAACATCGCTCTCTACAGAGTATGGACTGTGCACAGTCCAACCCACAAATTAGATCCTACACCCTGTCATGCCACCACCTCAGCCACTGTCCACTGATTTCCTTGCACCACGCCATCAACTTCTCACCTAGGGGGATGTTTGCATGCACGCAGGTTCTAACAACAATGCCAGGACATCTCCACCCTGGTTGTTAAACGACCGTGAAGTTTTTGACTACTCAGTTCTAAGACTGGAACGGTCACCTCCACTCCTCTGGAATGTCCCTCTATGGGGCAGGTCTTATGAAAGCATGTCATCACCAGAGGCACACCAGAGGACCCCCCAGGTTGTCTGCCCCTGAGGATGTTCTCAGTTTGGTCCTGCTAGGGCCTGGTGAGTGCACACATCCACATTCGTGTGTGTGTGTGTGTGTGTGTATGTGTGTGTGTGTGTGTGTAGGGAGTCACCTTTATCGAAAAGCAGGAGAATTACCCAAAGTTGAAAGCCACTTAAGATTTCATTTTTCTCATGAGCAAGCCTTACAGGAAGCCCCAGCCTTCAGAGACATCTTCCTGAAAGGATGCCTTCTGTGCATTCTCCAGACAGGCCTCATTGTTATAACCCGAGAGCTGACAGCAAGCCAGGGAATCAGACCTTTCTTTCTTATCACTCCCAGACTACTTCGCCTTGCTGTGAACACTAGGTAGTTGGGAGGGCCATGGACTGCTCTCTCAAGCTGCACTCTAGCTCCATCCTGGCCCTGTATACCAACGGGAAGTCCTCTTTGGATTCCAAAAGAAAATTAAACTCCTTGGAATCCCAAACTAATGAACTTTCACAGAGTGGTCCCAGATGGATTGGCTAGCGTGATATTTCGGTCTCACCTAACCAATAAGAGGGCCGCCTGGCAAGTTCCCAGCATGAATATTCTCATATGAGCACTGGAATAGAGGAAACCAAAAGAGTTTTCCAACCCCTACATGCTCAACTTACACCCCACCTGGGTTCTGAAGTAGAGATCTTGTGACGGTTGGGGCCCTGCAGAGCAATTAAAAGAAATAAAGCAAAGTATTATATTTTAATTGATGTAATCTTCAGGCTCCCAGTGGAATCTGAGGTGATATCTGGCTAGAGTTACCCCGGGTATCAGTAGATGACTACTCTGTGAGAGTGCATTTAGGAAGACAAAAAACCCCACAAATCTGAACTCCATTAACATGCATATCCGTTTTGAGGGGTGTATTGTGGAGGGGGCACTTGGCTCAAGCTCCCAGAACTGAAAATTGAAAGAAGCCACCTAGACTTTGCTGGGCTCTGAACAAAGGAGTGGAAGGGGTGGGAAGCGAAGAGGGAGGAAGAGAGAGATGGAGGGAGGAGGAGAAGAGGAGGGCTAAGAGAGAGGCAGAGGCAGGTGGAGGATGAGATACAAAGTGGGCACCCGAGTTTTATTTTCTTTTAGAGTCCTATACCTGGGGAGTGGGCACAGGGATCACACTTCCAAACCCAAACAGCTCTCACCCTTCACTAACATTTCAGGGTTTATTTTATTGTAAATATTCCAGTCGAAGAAAGATAAACAGACAAGAAAAAACAAAACAAAACAAACAAACAAAAAAAAAAAAACGCTTTATACAGTACACAGAATCAGATAGAAAACACGGGATGGGAAAGAGAGCCAAGGACGAATGGTTCAAACGTGGAGACAAACCAAGGACCAGGAACAGTTGGTGGTCGATTCGCTCAGCAACTGGAGGAAGGTGCAGCAATGGTCCTAGGGGTTAAGGAAAGCTGCCTCGTGCTGTCAGCCTCACCGTGACTCCACGCAGGGAAAGGAACAGACATTACAGACGATGCGTGGGAACATTTACTTCACTAGTCCATTAAGAAAAAGGTTCTATTAATCAAGTTATCCTGCTCATAAAAACAAGTTTAAAAAACAAGCCTTCCTGTCTCAGATGTGACCTGACAGGAGGGATCCAGGAGTCAGAAGCATGGGAAATGCCCGGGGGGCCTGGAGTGGTTGTGACACCGCTGGGGCTGCTGGCCATCAGCCTTCAGGTGTCCTTTCCATCAGATCTCTATTTCTCCACAATGAATGGCAAAAAGCAAAACCTTAAGTGTCCCACTGGACAGTTAATGAGAAAAATGAAAAAGGCTTCAGAGTCACCAGCAAAGGGTTAGGACCAACAGGGCATCTCTTATATGAACTGAGAAGAAATCAGGATTACAACTCGGCCCCAGGGTGGCCGCTCTAACAACTTGTCCCAGCACAGAGAGGAGGCCAACCTATGTAAAAGGCAGAACCAGGGAATTCAGATCACCAGCTTCAAAGGGTGTCTTTATTTTAGTACGTTCAGAACAGGAGCCATGTGAGATCAGTCCAAGTCGAGGTGGTGGTGGTAGAGGAGGTGGACTTGGTGGCTGCTCATCTCTCTCAGAATTTTCTAAGTTACAATCAGAAATTGCATAGAATTTGTTTCCCATCACCTCTTCTCGGAATTCTGGGTGACACCAAAGGAAAGTCAAGCTGCTCCTCAGAAGCTGGGCCCTCCCGTTAAGAGGACACTCCCATCAGACCTTGCAAACCTCTCACCAGCCTGGACACCTGGGAAAGCTGACTCCCAGTCTGCAGCAGAGAAGTGGATACTTCACCTCCGAGTCACACAAGGAACGTAACTGCCCACAGTGAGATCTGGACTTGATGTTCCTAATTCCTCAGCCAGTGACAGGCTGAAGGACTCCATTCTCTCCCAGGAGTGGCTACTTAAAGTCTTTCTGTTTCATAAACACATGCAGGTATGTATGCTTGGGTACACACATGTACGGAAGCATGGATACACACACAGACACACAGACACAGACACACACAGACACAGACACACAGACACACGCACACACACGCACACACACACACAGTTGCACCCAGGTTTCATATCTAGTACCAAAAAAAAAAAATCATTTAATCTGTAAGAGCCTTCGGGGTAGCACTTCCGTTGCAGAGGAGTTCAACTAAAAAGAGAAGCAGTTGAAAAGGATCCGTCATACCAGTGGTGTGGCCCTCCCTGCCCTCGCTCCTTTCTGAGTAGGATCTGGCAATGGAAGCCAGGACCACAGTGTGGGAAACACACACACACACACACACACACACACACACACACACACACACCCTCATTACTCCTTATACAGTGCCCAGCATGCTTTACTCATTCTGTCTTCCTTCTGTTCTCAGAGATGAAAATGGGGAAAGAAAAAGGAAAAACACCAGATTAACCCTTGAAGCCCCGGGCATTTCAAGGTATCTCTAGGTAGACTACAGGCTATTTGCCTTTTGGGGAGGGGGCACTTAAAAAGTTGGTTTGATGAACTCTCACCCACGGCCCTCTCCACTCAGGAAGACCACCAAACACCACACGAGGGGGCAGGGTCAGCACCTGAAACCCTGTGCAACTCCAAAGCCTAAAATAATAATAATAATAATAATAATAATAATAATAATGATGATGATGATAATAATAATAATAATAATAATAATAATAATAATAATAATAAAAGAAAAAAGAAACAGGGACCAGAGTTCCATTCCCCCAGCCCATACTCCCCTTCCCAAAGCATAAGACAAGTGAACTTTAGAACAGAAACTAGAAGAGACAGAAGAAAAACGGGGAAGAAAAGGACATTAACAAAAATATACAAATTCAGAAAAGAAAAACTTCCCTGTTGAGTTTAATTTTTTTTTCCTGTAAGAACTAGACCCAGGGTACAATGGCCCCTTCCAGGGGGGACTCCAACTTATGATGCCATCATTTTCTTGGACTTCGCTAGGCAGGACCCCATTACCCAGACTCCATGTTATTTGGGTGTGAGGGAAAGGCCTTCTGGGAGGAGATGGATCCTCGTGTCCACAAGCAACAGCATCTCTGTCACGTGGGTGCAATGTCTTGGATAGACCTGTTCTCCCACAGCGGGAGCAGGGGTCTGCCTGCTGCTGGAGCATCAGGCTCTGATCGCTTTGTAAAGTGATTGAATCTTGAACCGGGAGAGACCGATGCTGTGGTCAGCCCTCCCTCCTCCCCGCCTGGCTCCGCGGTCCTTTGTCGCCTCTACTCGGGCTCGCTGCTGTTGGTGGTCTTGTCCCACTCCAGGCTCTCCTCACTGCGTGCCGGCGACGGTCGCGCCCTCAGGCCCTGGAATCTGCGGCACTCGGGGCACACACGGATATGCGTGCAGCCCCGGGCCACCAGGGCGGCCTCCTGCGCCAGTCTCTGCGCCAGCTGGTCGGGCTCCCCGGCGCCACACAGCTTGCCATTGCTGAGTGTCGCTGTGCCCCGGGGCCGGCGCTCCTCCAGGACCTGGGGCTGGGGTGGCAGGCCTCCAGACCGCCGTCGCCGGGGATGGATATTGTCCTGGCACAGGATGATGCTGCGCAGTTCTGTCACCATCTCCTGACACACGGAGACCTGGAGGAGACACTGGAGGTCACAGATAGCCACTCAGAACCAGTTTCACGAATCTGCTGCTGTCTGTAGGCATGGGGTGGACTGGGCCAGGCTCCAGTTTTGAGCACATTGCTTTCTCTACAGCGAGATGTTGGTGTGTCCACAATGAATGTAACGAAGATGGTGCACCACTAATCAGGCTTGGTGGAGGAATGCATTTGGGTCAAATTTACAAAGGGCTTGGACCATTCTAGCTTTTGGGGTCTGATAACCAGTGGATTAAAAGCAGTTATAAATTTGTGTTACTGTTGTTACTATCCCTAATAGTATACTATCCACTTTGAAGATGTACAGATAGGAACTCAGGGAATGTTGCATATTTTGTAAAGAACTGACTACTGAGCATCCTGCTGCAGATTAGAACATCAACCTGCCTAACTCAAAACCCAAGCATACTTGGCTGTGTTTTCATCTCCAGGGTCACAGCGGCGCTCCCGGGGTGTGACGGCAGAAGAAGCCTCCTTCTCAAGTTCTATCTATAGGACAGTTGCCATGCCGTAGCCACACAGCCAGTGCAGCCTCATCTTCTGTTCAGCTGTCTATCCGAGTGGCCCGAGAGCCACTGGATTTCAATGCAAATCCACATCCTGCCTGAGCTGTTGGGAGAAACAGCCCGCAGGAAGCAGCTGCAGATACTGCCTCATAAAAAATGGCCTAACAGGCTCTCAGACCCGATTCTAAACCCATCATTGTCACTAACTAGAGAGACTCTCGGCGAATCACTAAAGCCCCGTGCTTCTAATAATTACTATGGCAACAACCCCTCCTGCCACCTGCTTAATCCATTACATGTGACAAGAATATAACAACACGCATTTACCGTCTACTGTGGGTCAAGCACTGTGATTTGCCGTGGAACTACAGGGATAACAAGCAGTCCTTAAGCCAAACTGGCTCCGTGTCTATAGCCGTGGCATTGGCATGTGAGCACTCTGTGTCAGGGTTACAGTGACGCTGGTGGCTGACAGATTGCTGACTCTGCTGGTCCAGAGTGAAAGGCGGGAGAAGAAATGGGGAAGGGCTCAAGGGGCAGGACTCACTCAATCAGGCTCACATGGAATATGTAAATGTTAGCAGCATTTAAGGACCGAGCAAAGGGAGAAGGGACTGGAAGTGGAGGCCAACGTACCGGGGGGAGGGGGGGAGTTCAAGATCTGTTGTTGGACAAGGAAAAGGACAAGAGAGTCTAGGACTCATGTGTGCCCTTCGGTTTGCCCTTTACTGAAGGGAGTCAGACGATGGCACAAGGCCCTTCACAGCAGGGATGGAGAGAAGGCAGGCTGGAATGGGGTCCAGGGCTGAGAGGGAGATAAAGAAAGGGAAAGTAATACTGTTCTCAAATGCCCTTAGCTCAGGAGAAGGATGGTAGAAGGTAAGCGGATAGTGACATTACTACTCTTTAAAAGGAACAACTAGGGCCCAGTTGTGGAGTTTGGAGAGAGGGTAAACAAACAAACAAACAAACAAAAAATAACATGGGAGAGAGTACAGTGTTGGAGGTTGGTCTGGTCTGCCCATTAAGAGCAGGCTCACGTACCCAAATTGTTTGTAGCTTGCCTAAGAGCTATTCCTGTTTGGCCAATAAAATCCCAGCCGGGCGTGGTGGCGCACGCCTATAATCCCAGCACTCGGGAGGCAGAGGCAGGCGGATCGCTGTGAGTTCGAGGCCAGCCTGGTCTACAAAGTGAGTCAAGGATGGCCAAGGCTACACAGAGAAACCCTGTCTCGAAAAACCAAAAAAAAAAAAAAAAAAAAAAAAAAAAAGCCATCCCACCTGGGCAGGCGTAGCTAAGGTTGGTGGACTTTTGGAAAAGAGAAATGGAAGAGGGGGAGAGAGGAGAAGAGCTGGAGCCTGAAGGTGGTGACACATGTCTTTAATCTCAGCACTTGAGAGGCAGAGGCAGGTGGATCTCTGTGAGTTCAAGGCCAGCCTGGTCTGCAAAAGGAGTCCAGGACAGCCAAGGCTACTCAAGGGAATCCTGTCTTGGTGGCAGGCGGGACAAGCAGGGGGAAGAGCCATTAGAAGGGAGGTGGGCACCATGGTTTAAGTGGAGGAAGAAGCACATGGCCAGCATGGATGGAGGGTTCGCCCAGATGAAGAACATTAGCAAGTATTTGGAATTATGGATGGGAAGTAGCTTGATAGAAATTATTAGAAGCAGATGGGATGGGATTGGGGGAGGGTATGGGATATCTGCCCCCAATATGGGAGGTAGTTTAGGGGATTAATATCTGCTCTGGCCCAGGTTAACTAAGGCTGTTTAAAAATATAACAGGTGTCTGTGTTTCATTGATTACTGGCAAGTTAGAAAATACTGCCATGGTAAGAATTATAGGACTAATAACAAACATTAGGCCCAACGGCTAAATTAAGTGCAACAGTACAATCGTAAAGCAGATGAGGAGTGGTAGGATCAGGCAAAGGACTGAAGGGTAGTGCCCCCTGCTGCAGTGACATCAGCAACTGGCCCAGTGAGTCCATTTTTACATGGGGGTTTACATGGGGCTAGCTCCTCTTCATTTCTTGGGGGGAAGTGGGAAGTAAAATCAAGCTCTCTTTGTGCAGGAGCAGAGGGCAGAAGAAGGGGTGACTGTGGGAAAAAGTTGAGCACAGACAACCAAGCGACTGGCAGGCAGGGATGTGTGTCAAGGTCCCCTATGAGGTGCCCCGCCCCCCACCCCCGTAGGCTTCCGGGGTGTTGTCTGTACAGTCAGGAGCTATTTCCCCAGCAACAATTAAAGGTGGGGGAGGGGTGCTTAAGGATGATCTGGAGCAGAAGTGAAAAGCTGATGTAATGGGGGGGGGGGAAGTCTCACAATGCAATTAACATGTAAAGATTTGTGCATCTTCCCTGGGGAAGGATGGAGGACCAATGAGATAAAGCATCCCTTCTCACACTTTTCACAGATGTAAAGTAGATACTAACCAAGCTCCTAAGCCACAGCTAGAGAATTGCATGTATTAAAATCCCTAAGAGAGAAGATGAACCTCTTGGTTCCTCTAAGTTGGCATGTCTCTGAGGGTTTTCACTTGTACAGTAAAAACATAGTCAAAATGGAAGGTCCGAGGCCGTATTTCACACGAGTAGCCTGGTACTGTCACACATACTAAGACCTATTGTTTATAAAAACATCTTTTGGCTGTGTCAAAGGAGACTCTGAATCCCTTTTTTGGTTGCACAATCAGTACATGACAGCGTGGACTCAGGTCTTTTACTCTGGAGGCTATGATTTCCCCCCACTGTCCTGTCCTGTGCACCCTCTGGGAGCATTCCGCAGGTCCTATCTGAAACGCATGCAGAAGCCTTGGAGTTTCACACTGCTGCAGGGCACTATGCCATTGGAGGGCTTCGGAATCCTTTGGAAAGCTTTACCTCTGATGCTTCTGAGTGTCTGAGAGTCCATAAAAACTCCAGCATAGCCATAAAAATGGCCACTATTAAGCCGCAAATAAGAACCACAAAGATTCCACCAATATTCTCCATTCCCAAGCCTGGAAGAGAGAGAGAGAAGAGAAGTAACACTCACTCTGAGAGAGTGAGAGGACACACATCCCCACAATTCAAAGTCACTTAAACAGTCAGAATGCAGGCTTGTGGGTGGTCTCCTGGACTCATTCCTGGAAGAGATTTAATTCCTCATGTGAAAGAGAAGCAGAGTGGTTGCAGTCAATTGGGGTAGAGAGATCTAGCTGCAAATGAAAGGGGTTGGAGAAACCATTAAACAGTAGTGGGCTGGGCCTGGGGGTTGCCTTAAGAGAGGGCTGTAGGTCCAATCTGATTTGGCTCATAGTGTCACAACAGCACAAGACCCGAAACTCTAACATGTCTAGCTGACCTCTTAAGTATGTGTTTGGGGATCTAAGGGTATAGAAAGAATACTGCTCCCCAGAATCACTGCATAACGGGTTGGCCGCCCCTAACCGGAAACACTGAAACCAAGAGCTTTTGAGCACATGTATGATGCTTAAATAATTTTAGATTTCAGAGAACTTTAAATGTTAGATTTTCAAGTCAGGGGATGCCCAGCCAATCAGTATTTCAAGATCCCAAATCCCCAAGTCCTAAAATAATCCTGGATGTGAATATTTGGGAGAAGAGACTACAAATGTTATTAAACTTTTTTGGAAAGTAAGACTTTTTGCCCCTACTGGACTAGCACAGCCCAAACTTGGCTGCTCTTAGAAACTTCTAGAAAACTTAAAATAGAGATCTCTAGCCCTTCCCCAAGACCTACTGAGTCAGTATTTCTGAAGATGGGCTCTGTATTTTTTATTATTATTATTTCTCACATCTATTTTTGTGTGTGTCAGTGTGTGCACTCACACATCCACACATATGTGCCACAGAGCACATAAGGAAGTCCAAAGACAAGCTTCAGGAGTAGGTCCTCTCCCCTTTACCATGTAGGCTCTGGGAATCAAACTCAGGTCATCAGGTTTGCCAGCAGGCACCCTCACCTGCTGTGCCATCTCACGGGCTCCTGAACTCTGTATTTGAAACAAACTTCCATGGTGATTTTTTCCCCCAGCTAGCCAGGCCTCCACTTAGTTTGAAATTGTTATTTTTGGAAGCATCTATGCATTTTTTTTTTTTTTTTTTTTTTTTAGTTCTTTAAAGTTAGGTAATACCCTCATTGCCTGTCAAGATATCTGGAGATAGATTATGGTCATTTCATTTGGAGCATTGATGAATTTAGATGCATAAGTGGATGAGTTCTTTGCCTGTGGAGAAACCAAACTTAGAGATGTGTCAGAAACACATGAAGTGTTTGATTGAATGAGGACCACAATCATGGATAAAAAGCTCCTTTTATCTAAGAAATTGGTACCCAGAAGGCTTATGTCTGGTGCTCTTTAGGATGATCTTATGTCTGATCGCTAGTTGTCATGGGGCACGGGGCTATGCTGTTGTCAGGGAGTTTTCTACCATATAAGATACTCCACAGAAAGGAACAGGAATCAGAAGCTATCTCTGTAGCTTGCAAAGCAGAATATCTCTACCTGGCCATGTCAAGATGCCTTGGGTTTCCCACCACAAGGACCCAGGTGGGTGTCTGTTCTTTTTTGTTTTTAAACAACACAGCATAGCGGTGTTCCCACTGATGGCCAACTTCCAGTGGGCCCTAGGCCTCGCACAACTATACCTCAAGCCGACCATGCACTCTGATCTGCGGATTCCCGTGGTCAGCTCTTCCAAACCTGCATCAATCAATGCGCGGGGGGGGGGGGGGGGTGCTCTATCCTGATTAATCCAACACCGAGGATCTTAAAAATAAAGAAGGAAACTAGTTTGGGTCCCCTTCCATACCTGCCTCTCTCTCACCTGGGCCACAGGGAACAGAAGATATTTGGCTACAGGAATATCAGGATGCACATGGATGGGAGAGTGGGGCAAAGGTGGGGCTCTGAAGAAAGAACGAGCATGCCCACAGGTCTGCAGGGTTTGCAGGCTGGAGCTCCAGCCCATGCAGAAGGAGTGGTGAGAGGTGGGCATGGCTGCATCCTATGAGTCCTCAAAGCACTAGCTTCTCCACCCAGTCCAGCGAAGAGAAGTGACTTTAGGGATAGTAAAGATGGCCACCTGCCCAGGTAAAGGGAGTCCTTGGCTGATGCTTTGACCCTCCAATATAGCCCCATCACTTAGAGATAGATCTACATGGAACAGAGGGAGAAAATAGGGCCTCCTAGAGGAGCTCTGTCCTCTTGTCTCTGGAAGGAGTGGTGATTCTCCCTGGTTCTCATTGGGTCACCTGTGTCCTGGCTGTGTTCCCCATCTCCCTGTCAGTCACCTCCAGAGCCTCCACATCTTTCCCTCTCCACTGGCTCATCCCAGCTGATGTCCTTCCCTTCCCAGACCCCTCACTGACTGCTCCAGTTCTGTCCACTCAGTGCCTGCCCCGCCTATCTCTTCTGCAAAGTGCTGTCTACGACAGCATTATTTTAAGAAACTCTAAAACACATACATTTGGAGACCCCCGTCCCACATAAAAGCACGCAGAAGAAAATGCCCCCAACATCTTACAACTAAATACATTTAATTTTTTTTTCCCTTTGGGTTTATGGAGCAGAAAGAAATAGTTAATTTACAATTGGCTGTGATTTCTCAGCCATCACTGTGCATACAAGGGAATGTTTGCAAAATGAGAAAAATCTAACCCCAAAATTGTGTCTAAATGCGAGGCAGTTTTTATGAATATTAAATTTAAAAATTAATGAAGTTGGAACAATGTTCCATTTTGGAGATATTTAATTAAACATGTCTTAATTTAATTTTGTAAGCTTTCTTTGTGCATTGGGAAGCCAATATATTTTTTTTCAGACCTCAAACATAATTGTGAACACCTGAGAAGCTTTTAGGCCCTGGAGGAGACCTGAAGGAGAAAAAAAATGAATTTACCGATCTGGATTTACTTCTGCTAGGCCTAGTTAACCAGCTCTCCTTGCATGTGTTGTTTTTGCTCCTCTGAAGTCACTCCTACGTCTTGTTTTTCAGCTCAGGGAACCCTCCCAGTTTCAGTCTTACACAGTCTCTCTTAGTGCTGGACACTGTCAATCTCACTCTTTTTGGCTCTTTATAAAGCCATTGCTTGATGCGCTATTGCGTCTCCTCCAAGCACTGCTTACTGCCAGGTCCTGCTGACTTGGTCTCAATCTCCTCTTCTCTATCCCTCCTAGCATCACTCTGCCTGCCGCCAAGTACTCCCCAGCCCTTGCCTGCCCTGCTGCATCAACTTCAAAATGATGTCCCCGAATGCAGCCATTCCCTGTTCAACTAGATCCTCTGGAAAACTGACCTTTTCAAAAGGAAAAACCTGTGACATCACTGCCAGCAATACAGAACTGTTGGCATTTCCCAGCATGCCCTCTTGCCCTCCACGTTTCCGTCTGTGCACTTTGACTCCTTTCAAGCCCTTCTGTGACTTTGGGTCTGAAATATTACCCACAAGCTCATGTGTTAGAACACTTGGTCTCCAGCTGGTGGCATCATTTGCAAAAGGTGGAGGAACCTTTGGGATGTAGGGGTTCAGCAGGCAGAAATGGGGCACTAGCAGGTGAGGCCCCTGCCGGTCCTGACTAGCCTCGTGGTGCTTCCTGCTTGGCTGCCGTGCAAATGTGTGCCACTTCAAATACCTTAAAGCACCAGTTCTGAACCTGTGGGTCACGACCCCTGTGACAAACTCTAGCTCCAAAAAATATCTACATTACAATCCATAACAGTAGCAAAATTACTGTTATGAGGTAGCAACAAAAATACATTTGTGGTTGTGGGGGGGTCACCACAGCAAGAGGAACTGTATTAAAAGGTTGAGACCCACTGCTTGAGAGCCTCAGTGGGCCGAGGCTCTCCCTCCTCAGTGAGTTGAAATCCCTTGGAAACTGAGTCAAATTAAAATCCCTGTCCCAGCAGATGTGTCTGTCAGGCTATCTGGTAACAGTGATGCAAAAATAACTAGTCCACTATCTGTGTGGGAGGTCACTGTGCACTCTGCCAGGTCTACTGCTTTTATGCCTCACTAGTAACATACCAATTGTGCACAGAAAACCATCAGGGTGGTTAAGTTTATGGATCTTATTTCCCATTAGACTAAGTTCATTGAGAGGAACCATGCCTTGTGTACCTCTCTACCTCACGATCACTGGATGTGTGGCCTATAAAAGTGCTCTAGGAAAAAAAAAATGACCAGAAGAAATTGGGGAGATGGCTGAGCTCTTGCTCTGTAGGCAGGAAGGCCAGAGTCCAGATCCTGAGAACCCTACATCAGTGTCCTGTGAGTGTGGCTGCCTGCCTGCAATTCCAGCCTTGGAATGAGCACACTGCCTAGCCAGACTAGCAGTATTGGTTAGCTTTGGGTTTGACTGAGAGACACAGCTGTAAGAAGAAGAAGGAAAAAAAAAAATAGGAAAACGATCAAGGAAGAGTCTAGATCAGTCTTGGGGCCTCCGCATACACACACATGGAGGCATTGATGCCTTCATGCAAGTACATACATACATACACACAGAAATACCCATGCATACACACACACGCAGCACTGATGCATCTTCATTCATTTGAGTATACACACACAAACACCCATGCACACATATGTGGTCATATGTGTGTCATACATTTCTATGAGCGTACACACAAACACAAACAGACATCCATGCATACCAAACACACCTACACAGAAAATGAAGAAAAGCAAATGATGAGAAGGAAAGAGAGAGATGTAGAGGCCTACAGTGGACAGAGATCTGGATCCACACTGTGATCCTCACTGTGGTAACTGTAAACTGGCAGCTCTCGGTGAGGGCTCCAGGCAGGTGGTCCAGACTTTCTGAAGGGGTCAGAGCACTGATGGGCTAATCCATGACACAGACCACCCCTCCCATGGAGGAAAGGAAAGGAACATGGGGTCTGTACTGGGATGACTTTGATTAGGTCTGGACGTCTTTTGATAAGGAGCTGAGGTTTCAACAGGACGCTGGTGGCGGCCATGAGCCACCGAAAAGCTCCAGTCCTTTCCCAGCTTCTCAGTTTTCACAGCCAACCTGGTAATCATGTGTGTTGGCTCTAGCATGCCAAGTGCTGGCTGAGTGGCCTCTTCGTCCTCTTCAGAGTGAGGCTTGCATACCAGCCGTGCCTTTAGGAAGTTATTGGAAAGTAGAAGCAAGAATAGCTTTGCTGGCGGAGTGAGAGCTGAGAAACAGATGGAGTGGGGAGGGGGGAGGGGCACACTCAGAGAGTGAGGCCAGTCTGCTTAGCACTGCCATCAGTCATCCCCCTGGAAGTCTAATGCCTTCCACAGCACACAGCCATTCATCAACAGGCGCTTGGGATGGATTTGCTCTAGCCTGCAAGGAACTGGCCGCCCTTCCAGATGCCTCAGCACCTGGGAGAGGGACCAGGAAGTCATCTAGTCACTGCCTCTGTCCCCTCCTGTACACAGGACCGTACACAAGGCACCCAGACAGATGGTTTTAAAACTGAGGTTTCCTCCTGACACAGAGCCTGGCCCTCAGCTGTGCTTCAGCAATCAGCACGCATTTGCTGAAACAGACTCAGACTCTCCTCGCAAATCCCTGGTTGGTGAAATACTAACTCTGGTGTCACTCACAGATTACCCACAAATACAAATACTAGCTCCCAAGTGCAAATGCATTCTTTTCTTTGTCTCTGGAACTCTGAAGGGGGACCAGACATCATTAAGAGATACTGCAGCAAAGAGACCTGAATCTCACTCATACAGATGCCCCTCCTTCCTGTCTGCCTAGCTAAGAATCGCTTCTTCGACTCAGGTCGGCTTAACTTGTAGCCCTTAAAGCCACCGTTGAGTTCCAAGTAACAGTGTGTCTATCTGCACCTGAGACATGTTGTTCCCTTTTGGAACAATGGGTCGTAGGTGGGTGAGAGGTAACTATACCTCAGGGTTATAGAGAAAGGACAGACAAGTGCATGATCTCAGCAAGTGACGTCATAGGTTCTCTTTGATGCTGATCAACAAATCTTTATGGTGCATTTTCCATGAGCTGGGCACTGGGCTAGCAGATGGGGCCATCTCTGGGGCATTCTTTGTTGTAAAGAACAACTCCTCCTTTAGCGTGAATAGACTGGCACCGTGAAGCAGAAAGTCTGCCATTTCTGTTTGTCCTAACTGTGCCATCTTTCACCTAGGCCTAGTAGGTTCTGGAAAGGACAGTTGGAGAAAAAGGATGGAAAAAGGATACAAAATGGAAGAAGCATTTGAGAAATTTTGCAATGTATTAAAATACATTGTGGGAGCGGTACTTCATCATATCCCATAATACAAGCTTGAGCACCTCAAGTCCCAAACCAGTTGCAATCTCCTTCAGTGATTAAACAGGCTAGAAAGGAGACCCACTGTTCCTGCTATATAAAAACATAAAAAAGACAGAGAACTTGGATTGCCCAACTTTTCATACCTAAGGGGTGATTTCTAAGTAAACCTGATGGCAAAGCTATGTTCTCTGAAAATATGAAGGCATCCTTTAGGAGTGTTTACTATGAGCAAGTTTCCATGCTAATGACTCAAACTCTGCCCTTGACAACTACTTTAACTCTGACCTTGTAGTTGCCCTTGACAACTTGTGAGGAAATAAAAGTGCAGAATTTAAGCTCATTGACTGAGGTTCCACACCCAAATCCAGATTAAAATCAGAGCCCACAGCCTTTACACCATACCAGCTCACCCATCACTCTGTGATCCCTGAGAGTACACTATATGTTCACAGAGCTTAACTGGCTTTATTGCCCAGATCCTCCAAGATGGCAGGGATGAGTGGGTCTACATACAGGCTATAAGCTCATTTCAGGACTTCCCCCCCCCCCTTCCAGAGCACAACATCAGATGTTTGAATCAGTGATGCGTTGGCTTAACTTGGCTCACTTTCCAGACAGAGGTGACTGTAGTCTTCAGAATGGGCGCCTTTCTTGGTTGCAGACTGGCCAGGTTACCATTTGCCTCTGTTTCTGCTCGTGCTGTGTTTTCTGACAATCCTCTGGAGTTTCTTGGTCTGACTTGCTTAGGCAGGGCTTCCTGGAAGTAACTCCCTGAGTTGCTATCAAAGTCAGATTCCCACCTTCAACGCTTCCCAGAGAAACCAGAGAACCAGGAGAGCCACGTTGGTCCCCTGAGAAGAAAGAGGGAGGGACACATCCCCAGAGTCCCCCCTCTTCCCCACCACCTACCCCCACTCTTGCTAAGATGTCTCAGGCTTTCATTCTCACTGTGTCAGACAGCAAGCTTCCTGTTATCCAAGGGTTCCGAAAGTCAACCGGTGCTGCCTCTTTGCCATTCTTGAAAGGGGACCCCGAGTTTCACAGCCTGATGGAGTATTTGTCTTCCTTTGAAGCCCTGATTACGAGCTCGTGTTTTTCAAGATAAAGGTATTTAATTTCCTTGGAGTTCATCCACCACCTTTTGTCTAGCGATTGTTCTGTGAAGCCTTTGGCAATCCAATCCCCTTGCATGGGGATGCTGGCATCTGCGAGTGGCTAGCAGGATTTCCTTTTATAGGAGCCGGGTGAGAAAAATAAACAAATAAAATACAGGTGTTTTTGAAAAGAGAAGACGGAACAAAATGGAAACCGCTTGGCATAGACCCTGGTCTTTCTTGTTGTCTCCAGTTTTTCACAGGATCTGCCATCTTATTTCTCAGTGTTTGCAGGAAGGTAGCTGGCCATCAGGGTCCAGGTGGGGACAGAGAAAAGAGGGTGGGAAGGGAAGGGGGAAATGTTGCTGCATTTACAAGATCCAAATAAGGCCAGTTAAGAAGGCTCGAGACAGGAGTCATTACCTCAATGTTAGGATTCTTCTTGGCCCTGGTGTTTAAGCTGTAATGCTGGATTAAAAGTACGGTAAGCATCAGCTCCCTTTCTTTGAAAATTTGTGCATTTTAATAGGATAACAAAACAGAAAAGGATTACATTAGGCTCCAGCGTGTTGCCTGGTACATTTTAATTGAAACCAAAGTGCAGGCAGTTCCTGTCAGTTTCAGAGGTCTCTGGGGAAAAAAAGGCCCCCTCCTCCTTCCCTTCACCTCCATCTCTCTGTGTGTTCCCCAGTCCTCTCATTCCTTTAGGCACACATGAAAGCCAACTGGTGAAAAGTATAAAAAGAAAGGTGACCTAGGAGGTCCCGGGGAAAGCAAATTAAGACCCCTGCTATTTGAGACACAAGGGGAAAAGCTTCCATAGCTTGACTCTTGGTGGCCATTTCAAGACTTGAAGGAAGAGATCTTTTGGGTCACGCTGTTCCAGCATGTCTGAGTCTTTTGTGCAGTCAGTTAGCGGCTGTAGTAAGTGCAATCAATGGCTAATTTGCCAGAGAGAAATGAAGCTGAGGCATCCTCCCTCCCGTCTTAGGACAATGCTTTTAGCATGGCCTGTAAAAGTCATGGGGGGGATGTTGCTTGGCCAAGGAAGCTTGCGCATCACTGAGTAATTTGTGTCTACATTTCAGCTGTGGCAGAAGTGGGGCCCCTGCATGAAGCTGGCCCTGGTTGCTCTGTCTGGGAGGGCAGCCGACACGGTGGTTTTCATGGACATGTGCATGGCCTGCTCCAGCACCTTGGCTCTTACTACAGTGCTTGCTCTTGTGTTCCAAAGAACACTGCAAATGCAAGTTAGTGTTGGCAGGTCGGTAGGACCTAGGCGTCTCCTGAGGTGTAGTAACCTGGGTACAGTGACTCTTGTCACGATTTTCCTTTCTTGTCTGCCCATTCTCCCCTCTATGCCAGGGAACACTTGGTCCCCATAGATGACACAGAGAGGCCTCCCATTCATGCCATTTCATCTTTCCTGATTGGGGGGGGGCGAGCCCGATTCCCATCTGTCTCCCTTTCCCCTCCACCTCACACTCTGCTGTCTATCAATTTGTATAAACCTCCGTGGAATGGGGGAGATTTCCAAAGCTGACAACTGCAGAAAAGGATACCTTTTATTTTTCTGTGAATGGACTTAACTTCTACCTCAAACTTCGATTTTCATTCCAGTGCCAAACAGTTTTCATTCCAGTGCCAAAAACACACAGACTTCTCAGATATTTTTGGTTTAAATTCAGGTAAGACTCGGTGTCTCCTCTTTCACCAGGTGCACTTTTGGCCCTAGGGTGGGAAGGGACCGCGGTGTCTCATAGAGAGTGGGTGAGCATCTCACCTTCCATTCATTACACTCAGATTTCCAATCTTCTTGTCTGGGACCTTAGGACACTCCAGGCCCTTTACTTTCTCTGCTCTCAGTCCCTGTGTGCTTCTTCCTATGTCTCCACCCTATTGTGGTATGTCATATAATTCTGGGATTTTCCAAACTCTAAATTCGACAAAAAGATCTCTTCATAGCCCTTGTAATCCTCAGATCATTCTGGGAGTGACACCAGCTGTGGAGCATCTTCCTCTGCATGGATAGGTCACAACCCAACATGCCCTGATTGGGCCATTCTTTTATCCATTTTATAGACTTGGCAGCTTTGGGTCTTGTGTTTGTTTTGTTTACTCTTTAACTTCTGTCATCAGCTTTACGGTCAGCCTCCTTCAGCATACAGCAAGAAAATGTCTACATTCCAAAATACTTCTCGACCAAAACCGGAGTCAGACCCTTCCACAGGACCGCACCTGCTATGCGTGTGAAGAATTGTTTTGGACGGTGCTTCTCCTGAGGTAACAGCTGTCTCTTGGAGTCAGAGATGATCTCTGAAATTAGGCACAGGACTGGCTTTTGCAGTTCTGCAGTAGTTCACTCTAGACCCTCCAACATCTATAGCCAGCTTTCCTAAACTGGCCCATGCACTGAGGCTAGGCTTCGCCAGCCCCACAGCATCCTCTGTGCATTGCCCTTCCCTGCCTCCACATTCCTCCTCATGGAGGTTATTTGTCTGCCATGCCCTCTTCACCTTGTCCTTCTCTGCTCAGGATCTGGGCAGTTTCAAAAATCTACTTTACTATACTCAATCTGTAAGCATGTCCATATTTTGCTCTGTATTTCCCTCATTGTTTTCTTCTGGAAAAAATAACAGTTAGTCCCCTCTTCCCTCACCCTCAGTCTTTCACTGTAGTCTGCTCAGTACCTAGGGAGTTTGATAATCTTCCCTGAAGTGTCACACTCTTTAACAGGAAGGCTCTAAGACTTACTTATTGCCAGGAACAACACATCTCACTGTACCTCGTATCTCCTGTTGATTGGATGACGAGCTGGCTGACAGTTGGGAATGAGTCCCTTGCAGACAGATAACAGAACATCCTGGAATTCTGAGGAGTAGCATGGCACACACTCCAGTGCAGATCAACAGTGGCTGGGGTACCCTGAGGCCTTCCTATGAACAGAACCCAGTGCTTTCCAGTCTCTGATTCACCCTCCCAGCAACTCTACAGCACAGTGTAGTCATATCACACACACACACACACACACACACACACACACACACACACACACACACACACACACACGAGCTCAGCAATGGTAGTTAGATGCCTGCATTCACAGACTAGCAATGGGTGGGGCCTGGATGCAAATGTGATCTGCCAATGTCCTGTGTGTCTACTCATAGCCATGCCAATGAGTGGCTCTGGCCTTTGTGGAGGGAACACCCTAAGTAGTATATGGCTTTGTGGCTTCCTAGGAAGTCAGGATTTTTTTTTTTTTAAATCATTTGTATCCAGCCCCCTAGAGCCATACTCCTAACACCTGGCCTTGCCAGATGGAAGGCCACATACAAATACTTAGAAACACAGTGGTTCTCAACATTGTGTGGGGACAATCATTTATGTGAAGCAGAAAGGCAAGTTCTTGTTCTCTTTCACTCTACTCCTTCTGAAGGGAGAGCATGCACAGATAAGTCTGTTGCATATTTTAGCGAGGCTGCCAGGAGATTGCAAGGGTGACTGTATGATTTATTGTCCACGTCAGGACATGTTGAGAATATGAGCTATCGAAAAATAACTAACAGGCATTAGCGGACCTGTGCTAGGTGTAATCAGGACATCCCTGTGCCTCCTGGGTGCTCAGGAACAGTCTGTACTCCTTCCTGCAGATACAGTCTGTGGCTGCTTCACTGTCCACCCAATGCAGTGTCCATTCTTTTAGTCACCATTTATTCATTCTTTCTTTCAGGAATATATCCTATGCTGGCCTTGGGCCAACAAGACCCACCCCTATGGAAGATCCGCTCTGATAAAGGTGGGAAGTGAACAATAAGGAATTATAATAAGGTAGTGGTATAGTCTAGAAAGAAAAATAAAATAGGCTCACGTGGGAGGGGCAGGAGTCCTTTCTGAGGGAGCCTGGGGACAAAGCAGCATAGAGGAGGGAACAGGTGCTCAGATTCTAGGGTAAATGCAAGATGGCTTGGGGAGTGTCAGAAATAAAAAGAGAGTCAGGGGGCATAGATCACATTGGGCCTCAAGGCTTCAGGGAACCTGAAATCTATTCTGAGAGAGATAGGAAGATGCTGAAAGATACCTAGTGCAGAGGTATGCTGTGGTTATATTTGTATTTTAAATACGAATCACTCTGGCCACTGTCAAGACACACACACACACACACACACACACACACACACACACACACACACACACAAATGGAAAAAGGAGATCAAGCTATTGCAGCCATACAGGAGGGAATTGAGAAGACAGGTGTGTTGGTTTGAATGGGAGTGTCCTCCGTTGCATACTTGGTCCTAGATTGATGGTGATCTTTGGGGTGGCTAAGGATGTGTGGCCTTGCTAGAGGATGGGCCTTGAAGATTCAGAGCCACAGGTCATTTCCAGTTTGCTCTCTCTACTTGGTCTTTGCCATCCAAGATATGAGCCCTCAATTACCTGCTCCAGACACCCTGCCTCCATTTAGTCTTTTATCACAGCAATAGAAAAGCATACCACGCGGCTGTGGGCCATGGTGATCACAATGGCATTGGGATTGGAGAGGTAGATTTAGAGAACACGGCATCTCTGGAGTCTGTGTGCCTATAGCAGAAAAAGACTCTGGGATGCGACTGGCCCCCAGCAACCCAATCTAGGCTTTGGTGTCAAAAGTATCCTACTAGTCAATGCTAGGACTCTGAGCAGGAGAGCAAGGACACGATGGTACTGTCGTGCTTACCTTTGGCTCTGTGGTCCTCTTCCTTGGGGCATTTCCCCCCTTCCCACCACTTCCGCTTCAGAATCTCCAGGCGGTTGTTCTCCTGCAGCTGGAGAATGGCCAGGTCAAACTCATCCCGGAACACTGAACCTACAGGGGCAAAGGAAAGCCCGGGGCAGGGTATCAGTGTTCTCCTCAACACACTGAGCTCCCCTTCCCAGCACACTCCCTGCCACTCTGTCAACTTGAACTTTGGGAGGGACACAGATATAGCAGGTGGCACCTGTCCCCAAGACCACTCTCCTCTGGTCCACCTTCTCTCCTAAAAGAAAGGCCTTCTGGTGTACACAGCCCTCTAAGCTCTTCCAGTCTCCTTCCTGCCACGTGACTAACATGATCATCTTTTGACCAAAGACCTCAACACGGGCCATCTAATGGCTTCCTAGACATTTGTGCTACCCATCTGCCTCCTTTCTAATTTAAATGGAGGGCCTATCAGAACCCAACAACCTGCACAATGACACCCAGGAAATTGAATGTAGATCTGCCCACTAGCCTCTAGGAAGCCATCATGTGTGTTTCTGTGACACAAACTTCCATTTGTCCAACTTCTGTTTCACATCTATTCATTTCTTGGGCACTTGTGACTACTTCCACATTACACTTGACAATCATTTACCATAATTAGCCACAACCCACCGAAAGAAGAGCACCCTCTCATCTACCCACACAGAGAAGCCAGTTACCAGGTGTCCCCAACTCTCATAGCCCAGTTCACCAGAACCTACTGCCCTGCCAGTCACTCCGCGTCCCTGCTGCCCTTTCCTTCATCATGCAGAAGGCTTCTTTCTGTTGAACACAATTCTTTATAAAAATTTCCAATGTGATATGGTCAAGGAGCTTTGGTTCTAGAATTCAGGTTTAATCATAAAAACAGGCTCAATGTCCTACAACATTGATCATTAAGATCATTAAGATCTGTGATCATTCAGAAAAAGCTATCAAGAAACTTGGAAAACAATTCAGTTGCTCAGTTTGCTTTCCCAAGCACTACAAAGATCCTGCGTGGGAAGGCACCTCTGAGAATGCCTATGGTGTCGGGTACAGGAAGAAGCCTGCACACACCAATGAGGGGTTTAGCATTTAATGTATATCAGAATCACTGGGGGATTCTGTTAAATGGAAGGTTCTGATTCAGTGGGTTCAGGGTAGGGCCTAAGATCTGAAGTTCAGGTAAGATCCAAGGCAATAACCAGGCTGCTGAACCACAGAGTAAGGATTGTAGAGTGGAACCCTCCCTTCTTTAGGCACAACTAGGCTGAGGGAACCTATGGCGAGCCTGCAGCCTTGAATGTGTTTTTGTCATGGATGTCCATGCACATCCATCTGTAGAATGGCTGTGTAATATATATACACTTGTAGTGAATGAGTACACAAATAAATTGCCCTGCACATGCGGACAGATATTAGGCTAATACCATCTAGAGTTAAAGACAAGTGTTCCATTGCATCAAGGCACGTCCATCCAAACCCACAGTGGACCAGAGGCTGCCTGAAGGCTACTCTGTTTGCTCCCTGATTGCTTTCTCAGCTGCATCACCATCTGATTCAGTTTCCATCTTTCTTTATTGGTTCTCTACTTTTCCCTGGGCCCAACCGTGTCACCCATTTCTGTAGTGATTTTCCTTCTTCCTACCTGAATAATGGCATGCAGTGTAACCTCAGCAGGTCTAAGTCTTTCCTCATTTGTGGTTGCATAATGTTGGTCTCAGCCTCATTTGAGAATGTGAGCGTCCCCACAGCATACCTCAACCCTGTCTATTCTGTCCTGTCTACCTGGGGGACTCAGACAGCAATATAGTCTGTTTTGGAAAGTACTGCATTTGGAGATCAGTATCCTAGGTTCAAGCTACTCTTTCTGGGTTATGACCTTGGGTAAGTTCTATTCTCTGGAGTATGAGCATAACCAATCTACCTCCCATGTGGCAAATTAAGAGAGATAACACACATAAAACTGTATCACAACAGATGCAGGACAAAGGCCTTTCTCTCCAGCTTTCCTTCGGTTATAAATGAAACTTTCTAGAACTGGCCTCTTTCACCTCAACTATGTGTGGCCAAGATCCCTGTGAAAGGAAGCACTTGACATTTAGGTTAAATTTATCGAGTCGCTGGAGTATTACCCAGGTGCACCCCAAGTTCACTTCATGATCTACCCCAGCATCTTGAAAGAACATGTCAGCCAATACATTTCCCAAAGAGACTCACAACCTGTAATATTAATAGGCACTGATAAAAGAGATGACCATAAACAGAGCTTATGAGAGTTTGCCAGTGCACAGAGTCAAGCCTCCACTTACACAACTGCTTGGGTCAGAGCTGACAGCATCAGGGATGACTTTCATTATTGCCCATGCTCATTTGGCTGTTTTTCAATCAGTGTTGTAAGAAGTGATTTGCTTTTACCAAACAACATGGGGAAGTACGGGGGAAATGAGGACACTGATGTTCCCCAAGGAGGCTAAGTGTGGGACACCCAGGGAAGGCACCTGACCATGTCTAACCCTCACGGTGATTCCCTGAGTAGCTATGAAGAACTTGGCTATTCCTTGGATGACCGAGGCTGGGAGAGGTTAAAGCGCCTCTCTGAGGTACATGACCAGGTCTCCCTGACTCCAAGATCATGCTCATTATATTCCAAGGTATAAATGAATTCAGTAATTGGCAACACTTCCAGGCAGGGAAAGAGTAATCCAAAGATGTTAAATGTGACTACAAGGTCTGCATGCCAAAGATCAGAGCCCTCACATGGTCTGATGTCCCAACTTCTCCATTCTTCTGCTTGCCATCTTATTCAAGAACACGCTTATACTAGGGCAGCTTGACACAGTGGTGTGGTCGATGGACCACACTGAATCACCCAGAGGACGTGTTACGTCCCTCACAGTCACAAAGGCTAAACACATATTCTTATTTCCTGGTAGTGGAGTTATCAGCAAAGTGAATGCCCTTTAAGAAGCACAGTGGTGGCACCATCTTAGAAGCCAAACAACTTATAAAACTGGATGGTGCCCAGTAAGTGTATTGTACACAAGTGCCCATCTTGGATGACCCACACCAAGTAAGGGTAGACAGGGCAGTGAATTCTGCACAGAATGTGAATGTCATCTCATGTAATCGTGTCAGTGAACTACAATCAGCAAGATGTGTTCATCTCGGTGCCTCTAGCTCTTCCTTCTTCCCACTGTCAGTAGAGACGTTAATCAACAGAGAAATGGCCAAGGAGCCAAAACCAAACAAACAAACAAAAAACAAAAACAAAAACAAAAACAAAAAAAACAAAACCCAGCACAAAGCAAAAACAAAAAACAAGAGACAAAGACAACAAGGGCTAAAGTGTCTGCTAAGGGCATCAGTACTCTTCAATAATTAGAATTATTCCTGAATACTGAAAGAATGGAATAACCAGTCAACGAGTTCTTTAATGACTGATTAGGGAGCTGGAGAGATGGTTGCATCAGCAAAGTACTTGTGCAAACATGAGGGCCTCAATCCAGATCTTCAGCACCCAAGTAAAAAGCGAGGCATGGTGGTGCATGCCTGCAAGTCTGCGGTTGAGGAAGCAGAGATGGGAGCACCCAATTCAGTGAGAGATCCTGTATCGAAAACTAAGATATAGAGGAATTGAGGAAGACATCCAACATCGACCTCTGGCTCCCATGTGTGTGCATGTACACACACACACACACACACACACACACACACACACACACACACACACACACAGAGTTCTACTTAGATGTACATGTACATCCAGTGGCAGTGGCACATGTCTTTAATCCCAGCACACTCAGGAGGCAGAAACAGGTGCATCTCTGAGTATAAGGCCAGCCTGGTCTATAGAGTGAGTTTCGGGACTAAACAAAGAAATTCTGTCTTGAAAAAGAAAAAGAGAGAAGTACTTGTGCTCGCTTTTATTTTAAACCCTAAGAAAGCCCAGCTAAAGTCATTCTCAAACCTGTTGGTTCTAGAAACAGGGGCTAATGGATTCTAGACTGCATTCAGTGGCTTTGGCTCTCCTGACCCTGCCAGGAGGAAGCTATACCCAAAGGCTGTTGCTCTCCTGCATACCGACTGGCATGCCAATCCCATAGCCCTTGGTGTCCAGCAGGCCCCCAATCTGAGTGAGGTTGCAGTTTCGCTGCCGATAGTACTCATTCATGGTGGACTCCAGCAGGAAGGCGTAGTTGGAATTCAACACCCTGGCAATTCCCTCCTCCGTGCTCTTCACAAACACGCTCGGCTGCTTGGAGTACATATAATTCCACATGCGTTGGTAGGTCTGGTAACGGGAGTTCTGGGGGAAAGAATCAGAAGGGAGCAAGGTTGGGAAAGGAGAAAGGAAACGTTGGCTTAAAGAGAGAGGGGGGTCTTAAAGAGGGAGGGGGGTCTTAAGGAGAGAGGGGGGTCTTAAAGAGGGAGGGGGGTCTTAAAGAGGGAGGGGGGTCTTAAAGAGGGAGGGGGGTCCTTCTGCAGCTGTACCCCACATCACAGCCAAGCACCTTTCCCTTTCTATTGTTTCAGGCCAGGGGGGTCACTGCCGTTACGTAGTGGCATGCCTTTAATAGATGAGGAAGGGACCTGCTGTACGGTGAGTTCTGCCCAACGGGTTGATCACTGGTTCTGTCTCGCCTACCCTCCTGGGTTCCTTTAGCACAACCTCCTCATACAGGCGGAAGTGAAATTCTGCTCACGTCCCTTCATTGTCCCTCAGTTTGGGGCACGGTACTGAGGTTCATTCAGAACTAATAAAGAGACAGGCCTGAAAAGAAGCAGAGTGCCTCTCTCCTACCCACTCTAAGCCAGTGTATCAACTACACAACTCAAGGCTGGCTTCTGCTTACCAATAATAACAAGACAGATTTCTGGGGGAACCATCACAGCTCTATTTGTACAAAGCCTTCCCCTGTCCCTGTGCCAAGAGACACAGAGATTCCTATGGAAAACAGACCAAAGGCCTTGGGCTTGTCTCATGTGAAAGCACGCTTCTTGGATGTTAGGTTGGTTAGACACCCGTGAGCCCCAGGGGAAATCTGCTTCCCTGGAGCTCTCAAAGCATATGAAAACTGCTATTCTGTGTGTGTGGCCTGCTTCTGTCAGCCTTGGTGATCAATCAACAGCTTGGCTGTTATTAAACACTACACTATGGCAGGGGTTTCTCCTCAGCCTTACAAGGCTATATCCCAAAGAACCCAAGTGTGTCTGCTCCAGAGAAGTCACCAGGCTTAGAGATGACCCAAGGCCATCTTCTTTTAGTGTATCTTAAATGTTGGTCATATGCATATTATTTTCACTAGTGTGAGCATATGCGTGTGTATGTGCTTATGTTTGAACATATGTGTGCATGTACAGGTGGACTTGGGTGTCTCCCTTTACTACTCTCCACCTTGGTTTTTTTGTTTTGTGGTTTTTTGGGGTTTTTTTGTTTTTGTTTTTTGTTTTCTCTTTTTTGATGCAGGGGTCTCTTCACTGAGACTAGGGTTCACTGACTGGTGATACAGCTGGCTGTTGAGCTCTGGCCAGAGCCTGTCTCTACCTCACCTCCAGCACTGGGTTCCAGCTGTGCATGTCCACACCTGCCTTTCACGTGGGCAGGTAGGGATCATTCAAATGTCAGCATTTTATCCACGGAGTTACCCCAGCCCCATATTATTTTCATATTGCTCTAAGTACAAACCATAAACTCCAACTCACTTTTTAACATTTAAATGAGCATGTCTGCTCCATCCTATGCAGTAATGTAAACGAGACGACAAGTCTCATTCACAGCGCATAATGCCCATAAAACAAACACAAAACTATTATAGATTTAGAAGGTTCCGTCAAAATCATCACAAGCATTAACAGCTGTTCACGCACAACAACTTAGGATGGGTTGATAGTCATACAAATCCTCTTGGGACCTCATTCTGGGCAAATTACACGAAACAAGAGAGAACTGAGCCCCGTGAAGACCTCTAAGGTAGATGTTCAAAAGAGAACGGGATGAGCAGAGCTGTTTTCATCCTTAGTGCAGAGGTACCTCAATTTCCCTCTGCCCTCCCCCCATATTGGTGATGAGCAGCTGCAGGGTGTTTACTTGGAAGAAGGTCATGCTGGAGCCTCCGTGAATCGTGCCGTACTCAATGGCGGTCTGGTCCGCCAGGTCATCCACTGACTCAATGGGCACTTCCATGCGCTGCACAGTCAGGAAGGCTGCCAGGTTGGCCGTGTAGGATGAGATGATGATCAGAGTGAATGCCCACCTAGGCAGGAAGAGACCAGGATGGTATCATTGCCCAGGCACTCCCAGGAGGCTTGAGCCTCTGAGTCCAGTCCTACTATGATCCAGAAGATAGCAAGTGTCGTTCTTTGAAAGAGACATCAGCTCAGCGTCGGGAAGGAAAGGATGCAGGACATGAACTGAGTCTGTGAGTGTTGCCTGGAAGATGACAATTGGTTGTGCGTTTTTTTTTTTTTCTTATTTCTAAAACGTGATTACTTGTCGTCATTCAAAAGATGTGTAGTCCATGCACATAAGAGTCTGGGGGACTATAAGATATGAGCTAGTGAATGGGGTGAGGGCTTTGTGCAGAGCTGCATGTTGCCATGTGCCGAGCATCTAACGTGAGCGATGCCTATTACTTTGGCTAATCCCTACCACTCAGGGAGGTGAGCCTACCATCCACCTGCTGCAGGGAAGCAAAGAGAGGCTCTGGGAAGTACCTTGATAAACACTGATACAGTTGTCCAGAGCCAGTTCTAGGGCCTTTAACAGCAGAAAGTCTTCAATGAAGATGAGCTTGTGAAAAAGCATCTTTGGACTGCTGAGAAGTTGAAATTGGAAAACACTCTGACAATGGGCAAGCTGCTTCCGACTTCAAAGAGTACTCTATTGAGTCGCTAGAATTCATTTGAAATTTGAATAATTCTGCAGTGCAGGCAGCATATATATGTGCCAAACAGCACTGTGTTCACTCTGGTAGGTTAAGCAAGCTTTTCCCATCTGCTCATTAGGCTGGATCTACATCAGTACCTCCTAGTGTGTTAGGGGCTCAGACACAGATCTAAGCACGAATCAGTCTGGAGAATCACCAATTCGGAATCAGCGGCATCGGAATTCACAAGGCTTTACCCAGTATGCAGACACTGCCATATTAATGCGTAGCTTTTGTCATGGGACTCGGGCAGCTGGCAGCTGCCAGGTGGATTTTCAAGTCCAAGAAATCCCATGGTTCCTTTTGTAAGGTTACCAAGGACTCCAGCTGTATGCCTCCCTGGGCCATCCACTAACTCAATGGTCTTTTATATGCTAGATCACCAGGGAGCTGGATTGTTTTGTTGTTGTTGTTTTGTTTTGTTTTGTTTTGTTTGGGGGAGGGGGTGTTTTAAAATTTTTGTTTTGTTTTGTTGTTGCTGTTCTGGTCACAGTCCATCAATAAGAGAGCAAGGAAGGCACTAGTCTTTTTCTGGGCTTATTTATCTAATAAATGAGGATAATGGCACCTGCTTTACATATCTCTGGGGACTGGCAACAGCAAATGAGGTACTATGTCATTTGTGATCAGCAGCCTAGAACGAACTAGATGAATACAAGAACCAGAGAAAATGTGGAGAGGCCTCCAGGCTGGCTCGGGGATTAAAACAAAAATTATCTGACCACCTCCCTGTCACCTTTTCAAATAGTGACCTCTAAGTGACAGACTCTTCTCCTTGCTTAGGACTCACTCTCTGCTCTTTACACAGTTGGAGGCTGCGTCCCAGGACCATCCCTAGGGGCAAGCCTGAGGATGCACTGTCACGAAGCAGGGTTAATGTACCTTGAATGTAGACATGGCCTCAGAGCTGTCTGGGAGCTTCTCTCAGGTTCACACCACACACTGGGGCCTTGTTATTTCCTGGGTAGCATGTGGTCATTTTGGACCAAGATGTCAACCAACTCAATTGCTCCAGTGCAGGCCGAGCTACCTCAGGGTGGGGCTGTGCCCTTGTATCAGAGAACGTTAGCAGTTATAAAACTGGCATTCTTCTGAACCATGTGACATTTTCTGTCACTTGCTCTGGCTAGGAGATCCAAGGCAGGTCATGGTGGTCCTGACTTCTGATCTCCCACTGTCCTAGGGGACCAACTAAACCTTGATTTTAACATCTAAGAACTCAAGAGGCTGAGAGACATGCTGATAACTGTGGACAAGGGACTAGTGAGGGTCTCTCATGGTGGCTCCTCTTTGTTGCAGTGTTCCTTTCCCAGCATGCTCTGGAACACAGTGACTCAGCCATCTGAGGCCTGCTATTTAGAGCAGCACTTGGCAGGAGATGGGCTTCTAAAACTCTCTGGAGGAAGGCTTTCCTTGGGTGTGGTGGGAAGCCAATGGTAGACTCAACAGGCAAAGAACAATGGCTCAGGCACACTAGTGGCAATGAACACCCTTTGGAAGGAAAACTCCAAGGGAAGTTTAACACCCTCGGGGCTTCCTCTTCCAAGGCTTCTGCCTAGGTGTCCTAGACTTTGAGGGAATTGTGCAACTGTCTCAGCTGAGACATCATCTCTTCTTGGGGACACAAGGCCCAGTTCTGCATGTTGATCTACTCAGTAACTTCTTGGCAATGCCCAACAGGCAAGCATCCTGCCCAAGTGGCTTAAATCCTGCCATATGTACTATTTATTAGGGCAAACGGGAACTCTACATGGAAAGGGTGTCGTTGCCCCAGCTCTAGAAACACCTCTGGTACCTGTGTCTAGACCAACTGCGTGACCTAGGTACTAGCAAGGATGGGAATATCTCGTCTCCTTTTCCTTTGGCTTAAACAGGCTGAGGAGGAGGCAGGGGGAGCAGGGCTGTAATTTTTGGAAGCTGCAGCAATCAAACCTATAGTAGATTTCGAAGGGAGGATCCAATACTTGTATTTTTCAAACTTGTCTCACTAGGCTGCATATATGGTCATTTTCCCACAAGAGTCTAATACAAACGCCTAGTTCATACATAGCTCCTCTACATTTGCAAAGAACTGTCCTAATGTTGAATCATTTGCCCATCAGAGCTCTAAGAGATTGACCATTGCTGTATCTCCTGAGACAGACAGGCCTGTCCCGCAGAAGCAGGAGCAGGGCAGAGCAGGAGGAGGACAGAGGTTGGGAAAGCTGGGAGCAGAGAGCACAGAAGGAGCCTCCTCCTTGGGGACTTTACAGCAGGCCCTATTTGCATAAATCTGCATATGCTTTCTCTTGGCCCAGCCACTCAATCTCAGTCATCCTTCAGGTCAAGAGTTTGTTTTGCTATAAATGATCAAGATTGTTTCCTTTGTTTTTTCTTTTTTCCTTCCTTCCTTCCTTTCTTTCCTTTCTTTAGTCTTGGCTTTCTTCTGTATCCAGACTCTAGAGACAGGACTTGTAAGGCTTCCTGCTAGGGTCTGCCTGGTAAGGCAGATCTTCCTGGTTGTTCTCCTTGCCATCAGAAAGGGCAGATCTGTTTGGAACCCATACAGGATTCCTCTGTGTGGCTGAAGCTATCCTGGAACTCCCTCTATAGACCAAACTGGCCTCAAATTTAGGAAGCCATATGCTTCTACCTTCTGAGTGCAAGGATTAAGGCCATGTGCCATCACCACCACCCAAACCCCTAGCCCTATGTCTGCTATGGGGCCTTACCAGACTCCACTAACACAGCGGGTGGACAAGGCGCGAGGAGCGATGGTGGAGCCTTGCTGCATGAAGCCTCCAACTGGAAACCAGAGGCTGTTGCCTAGGGAGTACTGGTTGATCAGGAGGTTACACCGGCCCTGTGCACAAGGATGTGGACTGTACCATTCATAAGGAGTTAACCTGCAGGAGAGAAGACCACATTCCTGTGGTGAGAAGGGTAGACATGGGATGCTGGGAAGGGGCACAGCTCATCTTCCTGGCTATACCTGTGTGATAGGTCAGCTACTTACTTCCCTTTGCTGTACTTAGATTCTTGGATTTCTTTTTCCCATGGGGATTGGACCAGGTTGGTACTTCTCAAACTATTTGTATTTAATTATTCAAATAAATATCTTTCTCCCCTAAGTAAACTCAGATGTTGAACTCCATTGTTTAAAATGACTAAAAATGATGCCTTTGACAGAAAGTTGTGAGCATCAGGGGTGGGCAGTCTGGAAGGGTCCTTGTTCTTTGATGGTGAATTCCCAGAGACCAGAGAACATTCCCAGGGTTCCATAGGGCCATGGCTTAATAATCCTCAACCTAAACCTAGTTCTCACACCCTGGGCTATATCAGAATTGCCAGGAAGGCTTGGAAAGAAAGAAAGAAAGAAAGGAAGAAAGGAAGAAAGAAAGAAAGAAAGAAAGAAAGAAAGAAAGAAAGTCCCTGTGCAACAAGCCTGTGAATTGTATGAGCTAAAAGCCTGTAAGGTCCTGAGTGATGTGGATGGCACCAGGTCAGTATCCACAGTGACAGCCACCGACTCCCTCTTCTCAGATGCAGTATCCTAGATCCCAGCCTTAGAGATGCAGAGGTCCAAGTCTGAGCACTGCCCCCTGCTGCGAGGTGGCTCTGGTGATGAGCTGGCATGGGCATGGGTGCCTGGAGTTTCATTTTGCTGCTCTAAAACCTCACCTACAACATATGAGAGACGAAAGTACAGCCTTTCTGTTTGAAGAAGCACTGGGGCTTCAGGGTTCTCAATGCCCACATGTGTCTGAGAGCTCCCACAAGCCTTTGCAACTCCACAGAACCCATTGGCAAACCATTGCCCTAGAGCAGGTTATCCCATGTTGGCCTAGCATACAGATATGCCGTCATATGTTTAGCCTTTTCATCCTTTGTGACAGGGTCTTACTCTCACCACGGCTGGCCTGGAACTCACTACATAGCCCAGGTTAAACTCAAACTCATGGGAATCCTTCTGCCTCGTCTCCTACCATGATAGACAAACACATTTTCTGTTGTTGCTGTTGTCATCATCATCGTTGTTGTTGTTTGTTTTTAGCTAATGCCAGATTTGGGGCAGCATGTGGGTATGGCAGCCACAGAGAAGGGTGTGGGAGCTCATTAGTGCATCTTTAGTTGAGTCAGTGTGTGGGTATGGCGGCCACAGAGAAGGGTGTGGGAGCCCATTGGTGCAGCTTTAGTTGAGTCGGGCGCGTGTGTCTGAACAATAGCAAAGCCCTAAGAGCCATTTTAGAGCCTTAGAGGTGACTTGAAAACTGCGCAGACTCCACTAGCACCAACTGTCCACACATACAGGCTCAGCCACAGGGGGCCAAAGAGACTCTCAGAGCAGCAGAGCCTGGATCTCACAGACAGCTTCCTAAACACAGCAACAGACAGTGCTGTGAAGTGGAGAGCGGAAGTGTCAGACAGCACGCGAGCTCCCGCGCCTTGCCAGCTGTCACTGACAACAGATACTTGACAGTGGCGATGCCTATGGGGCCAAGAGGGGTGGGTGGCACACAAGTAGCGAACTTGATGTCTTTGAAGACTACTAGGTGGTCATGGAGGCTGTTTGATTTGGCCTTTGATCACTACGGGAAGAGGCACACTGGGGACCTGTGAGGCTCAGTCCATTCTTGTTGCCTTTCCTGAGAGGAAAGAGCATAGGCTCCCCAATCCATAGAAGGAATACAACCTCCAGAAGACCTTCTCAAAGAGATGGAGCATGGGACAAAGGATGAGCTAGCCCTGATGCTGGGATCTGGAAACAAAGAGAAGCCATTTGCTTTTTTTTGTTTGTTTTTGGGGTTTGTTGTTGTTGTTTGTCTGTTTGTTTTTTAGTTTTTCGAGACAGTATTTCTCTGTGTAGCCTTGGCTGTCCTGGACTCACTTTGTGGACCAGGCTGGCCTCGAACTCACAGAGATCCGCCTGCCTCTGCCTCCCGAGGGCTGGGATTAAAGGTGTGCGCTGCCACCGCCCGGCTCAAGGAGCCATTTGCAACAGAGCCTCTGTCAGATTTCTAGCTCATTCTGAGCTGTTCTCCATTCCCACTCAACAGTCCGCTATGGTGAACTGAGGGTTGAGTGAGTGGTGGGGACTTGAGTGGGTGGAAGGCGGCTTGTCCTGACGTCCAGGTTACCTTAGCTCGGGCACAAACAACTTCATCTATGTACATTCGGAGGGACACCCAAGAGTTCTTCCATATAGCCAGGAATAGTTCCTAGCATCTGGGGACAAGGGAAGGCTAATTCTCCCTAGTCCCTGATCCTGACCATTTCTCCCAACCCAATACTGTGCACAAATGTACCTTCTTAGGTTGCCTGCTATCCTCGGAAGAGCCAGCCTCTGCAGAGGAGGCGTTCTCCCTGGCCCGTGTCACTGTGGCCTCTAGCTCCCCCTCTCCCCCCTGCACTCTGTCTGGATTTGCAGGCTCCATTTCTTGTCATTCAGCACTTTATGGCAGATCCTGGCAAAGACAGATGCCAGGGTAGCCAAATGCACCATGTATAATTAGAGTCATCTTCCTGTCAACCCCCTTCCCTTCCCAAAGCTTCTACACAAGTTGGGGCGGGTGGCTGGGAGGATGCAGGAGGCTAGAGTACAAAACCAAATCCAGTCAAGCAAACCTGTCCACATTGTGCATGGCAGTGAACACATGCATGGACAGATGGGATGGTAGTGTGAGGTTGACAGCTGGGCAGAGAACATTTCAGGCCCCCAGTCCCTCTCCCATCTCTATTTGGCACCACGGTCTGCTAAACCATCTCCTCCCACCACCACCACCACCACCACTCCCACCACCAATCACTACCACCACCACCCGCCCCATGCAGTTCCCAGAGTGGACACAAGGTGGTGGTGTGAGGACAGAGAAGAGAAGGGAAGAGTGCCTTACCGAGCCACCAGGAAGAGGACACAGCTGACAGCCAGATAAGCTAGAAGCATGAAGAGCCAGACTCCTGGAGAAAAGGGGTCCAGAAAGGAGAAATAGCCCGGTCTGCGTCCCTGAAAATGGAGATGAAAATAAGAGTCACTATACATAGTCAGTCAAAATGGCTTTGGGCAGGGTACTGCGTGAGCGTTGGTTTTGATCCTAGCATTTTTTGGTGGTGGGGCGGGGGGGGGGGACCCTATGGGTGATTCTAATGATGCCAGGGATGGTGGTGGAGCTGGGACTGTTCTGAACACCTTGTAAACCCTGAGCTACAGGTGAAACTGAGCATCAGTGTGGCCCTGTCTCTTCCTGGGATGAGGAGCTTTGTGCTGGGCAAATCTGCCAGCCCTTGATACCTATGACACTTGCCTCTGTTCTCAGGGCTCAGGAGAACCTGTGAGCTTGGATTGCTGTGTGAGGGTTGGACCTTAGCATCTTTCTTTAACATCTATATCTTCCTCTTGAGAGGGTCAGTATAGTAGGTGTCCTTGGCTTTTTGCTGTGTACAGTGTTCTCAGACATCGGAAACACTCGTGTTAAGTTTTGACATAGCCCTGAGGGTCTCAGCTGAAATTATGTTCATTTTATTAGTGAAGAAACCAAAGCCGAAGATATGCACCCAAAGTTAGAACGTAGCAAATGGAAGATTTAGAGACACATCTTCTATCTCAAAGTTGCCATCCTGTCCCCCTCACACCATGATACGCTACTCCAGAGGGCGGAGCCAGAAAGCGAAAATAGGTGCCAAGTTCCCAATGTCTCACAAGAAAGCAGACTAGAACGCTGAAGACAATGCCAAAGTGTCTGCTACATTTTCAGCTGTACGGTCCTGGGCAAGCCCCTGATCCTGTCTGGCCTCAGCTAGAGATGGGCGAGATCAGACCCACTTTCCGAAAGCCACAGGCTTGCTTTGTTACCCTGCAGTGAGTATTTCAGTTTTTATTCTTTGCCAGTATTTTAAAAAGTTCACACACACACACACACACACACACACACACACACACACACACACACAGACACCTATGTGCCTATCTTTCTGAAGGAAATGACACCCTACATCAGAATGAGCACCTAGTCTCAACCTGTGGGTTGTGACCTCTTTGGGACGCAACGACCCTTTCACCAGGATTGCCTAAGGCCATCAGGTGTCTACATTACAATCCGAAACAGTAGCAAAACTAGAGTTCTGAGGCAACAACAAAAATACTTTTATGGCTGGTGATCATCACAACACGAGGAGTTGTATTAAAGGGTCATAGGGTGAGGAAGGCCCACTGTCCTAGCTGATCTGGTAGCATGGGAGCTGAGCGGTGGTTGCTACTGCAGATGGGGTGTGCTCTCTCCAGCCCCGTCCCTGTGTCAGCTTTGCTTCTTCTATTTACTACAAAAGCACCGAGCTAGACGCTGTCTAAGGGCAATTTAAAGCAGAACCACTGTGATTTTATGATCTCGGGAATCCAGGCAGTCAGTGGACGGAACTAGAAGTCAGTATTACCTTCAGCCGTTCTATGAGAAGACCCCCTCTAGCACTTAAGAGTATATCAGTCGTAACAGCACCTACCATCTGAATTCCAAGTGTGTCTTATTTACTCTGGGGTCCCAGGGAAACAAAAGCAAAAATACCTGCATCAGCACTGACTAAACCCAACCAGGTCTCTGAGTTAACACTAGTCACAAGAAGCTACAAGGACCTGAGCACCTCTCAGTGCCGGTGTCGGCCCCCATAGCCTTCTGTGTGACAGCGAGAGAGACAGTGCCGAATGACCGCATAGAACCTGCAAGGCCCTGTTTCCCGGTAACTTTAGTTTTTCTGGGTGGCTTCTCGTCCTTTCTCTCAGGAGCCAGGAGGAACATCCTCAACCCACCCACCCAGGGAAGAATTTTACTTTCCCCGAAGGGGACTATGGCTCAAAGGGGGACACACAGAAGACGCCAATGGTTCACCACCCGCCCTGTGACAGCCTTCCAACAATGTGACCAGAACCTCTTAGGCAGCCTTTTATAAAAGTCATTTTCTCTGCCTGTATAGCACAGGCCAGGGAGAGTTCAAGTATACTTCCTCACAGTACACCAATCTTTGATGTACACAGAACACTTGATCAGAATGGTTGGGAAAATGAGCCTGGATGAGAAGCAGAGGGCAGTAACTGAGAGAAAAGAACAGGGGGAAGAGGGCAGGATAGAGGCCAGACCATGAGTGTGTTTGGTCCCATCATTACATAAACCTTCGAACAAGAAACAAGAGCTTCAGGAATGGGCGGGGGGGCTGGCGAAATCTGGGTCCCCGGATGCTCATTCCAGTGCCTATCACAGGATGGCTGTCTTATTCAACACCCTCAAAACCAGTGGCAGACACAGGAAGATGTGGGGCACGAAGAAGCCACCTAGAAGATGGACTCGAAGGAGACCACCTTGTCCGCGCTTCTACCGCAGCAGAGATCACTAGCTTGGGCCACTCTTGGCGTTTTTCTTATTTCCAGACTGTCTCCAGATAAATGTATGTGGATTCTACGTGGCCTGTCAGGACTGTTTTACTCTGTCTTCCAGCTGAGAGGTAGCCAGGAGGTGGGGGGGGGCGCACTTTTACTGCTGCTTTCTGGATCTGAAGTCCCATTAGCTGTACCATGTCAGAAATCTATACCTGATTTTATCCCAAACAGTGAACCCAAGGGAGATGGCAGCACTATTTAAAGTTGCCATATATAGTTAGGGATGATAAGAAATGATGCGGAGCCATGAGAAAAACTCCTAGAGACTTGGGTTGTAAGACGTAGCACATCACACAAACAAGAAACAAGATGTAAACATGGCCTCCTTAGGAAGCCATCAGTAAGGTCTGATTTCACCAACATTTGTCTGACACCATCCTGAAGAGCGAGACCTGGGCAGTCATTTGAGATCTGGTTCTAGATTTAGGCTGAGCCACACTGTTGAGATGACAGCAAAGGAAGCATGTCCCTTGCCAGATTGCAAATGTCAACCATGTTTCCTAGGTGGATGTCTAAATTGCTTTCTTCCCAGGGAACACCCTAGTCAGTGGGACTTGGAACAAATCATGGTCACATGCCACAAGCATTTCTTCGGAATACTAACTGTTTCTGAACTCAGAAGATGTGTGAGGGTGACAACATGTCTTCTGAAAAGACTCGGTACCTCACTCTGTGCTCTTGATTTCAATACCCAGTTTTCCATGCTGACAGACGGAAGAACTGGGAGCCGGGGAAGCTAAGTGTCTCATTCAAATCACTGTGATGGCTTCAATTTCCCTGGTACTCACTCATCAAGCTGTGCCATCGGCACGCTGCACCACTTCATTCTTGTGGCAGCTGTACCATGTCTTGTTCGACTCTTAATTTTTGCAACTCGCTCCAATAAACTCTCTAATTAATCCCAGCCCTTCCACCCAGTGCCAGGAGAATCCTGATTTACTTGGTCCTACCCAGTTAAGGTACTCATGAATGTTATTTATCTATCCTCATCATCATTTATTGTGACCCTGTTGTTTTATAGGCATTTGTATTGATCTATACAATCAATAGAACTGCTGACTGCAATGGAGCCAGTTCCTTTTGGTGGATGCAACCATTCTAAATGTAATGCTTTATGTATCCATCTCTCTCTATATATATATAGCCGTAGTCATAGATCTGTGCCTCAGAGGTCAAGGACAGGACAAGTCCTAGTGGTGGGATTGAAAATTAGAAGCAGTTATCTTGGCTTTTGGACTATGCTTCAATCTGACCTGACCAGAGTTTGTAACGTTGGTGATAAGAGAGCCATAAAAGATTGGTCACCAACTAGCTCATGGTCCTGGTTTGTGGAGGTTGTTTGAATTGCATTATGGCAGCAGACATTCCCATATGAAATATGTCCATTCTTCCTTTTATTCTTAAACATCTGTTAGTTCACTAAGATTAGCTACTTCACCTCTGGGTCTGTGTACTCTTAGTAACTTGGAGGTAACAATAAATCTGACTGTGTAGGGCTATGGCGAGAACTAAAGATATGGCCAGGGGCCATGTCTTTTCTCTCTCTAATGGCAGGAAGCAATGAAAGGACGGCCTGTGACAGAGGAGGGAGGTCTTCCTTTTACACTGATACTTTCCCCTAGTGGACAGAAATATTACTTTCTGTCTCATGCTGACACAGGATGAAGATGCTTGAGGAAGGAGGAGGCCATATGGCCACAACCACTTTCCCTAATTCTCCAAGTCCCTGTGGAGTCACCTGAGTCACAAAGGTTCTCCAGAACTCTCGCAGGAAGCAGCTAGGGCAAACCAGCATTCACCATGAAAGGATGGATCTCGGAAGCCAGTGATTCTCTTTTCTTTGTTTTGATAACTGAGACAAGTAGCCTAGACTGGACTTGAACTCACTGTGTAGTGACTTCAAACTTATGATCTTCTTGTCTCTGCCTCTTGAGTGCTGGGATCACAGCCACTTGTCATTATGCCTGCCTCTGATTCCAATACTTAGGACTCTGTTCCACTTCAGCTTTCCCAAAGAATGAAGCAAGCGCGTGACAGCTACTCTCAGAACTGTGGAAGGGAAGTGTGCCTCATGCTCTTTCTCTGTACATTGCACCAGGGACATCAACTCTCCTTCTCCCCGGGGCCCCATGTCTCCAGCATATCCCTGACAAGGGTGGGCACATCTTCCGTGTACTTTTGAGTGTCTGTAGAACTTAATGGCAGTTTACAGGGCAGTTTCTTGTTAGACAGGCAACTGGTAGGAATGGTCAGTGGTCAATAAAACATCCTTTAGGGTGGAAAGGGGAAAGAAATGGTTTACCTGTAACAGCCTTGGAGAGGCAGAGGAAGTTATATGTGACTGTAAAAGCTCATCCGGTTAATCTGCAGTATGTTTCTTGTATAGTGAGGCTTAGTGTATACTCTGCCTTTAAGGCCAGGAGGATAAAGAAAGAAAGCAGCTACTTCCCTTTCACATAAAACCCCTAGACAGTTGGTTGTCAATATATCTCACATGTCAGCCTATCTATTCTTACTTCATGACTTGGAGGTCTCTCTTGGAGACACCCGAGTTCCCATCCTAGCATCAACCTTGGCTCACTGAGTGGTACCACTCACCATCTCTTGGTGTCTTTTTTTTTTCTTCCATAAAAGCAAAACACCATGATTCACATGAAGGATGAACATGGGTGTTAGTAAAACAATGCTGATGTGACAACCTGGGCTGCTTGAGGGAGCAGCTCACCATGCTGCCACTATTAGCATGACTATCTGTCCAGGGATCTATAAGCCTATTGAAGTGCTATGAAGTCACTCAGCTTTAGGGACTTGGACATAATTCATTTTTTTACCTCCTTAGAATAGAATATTAAGCTAGAAGTGACTCAGTGGCTGGCTTGGAGCTATTTTCCATGTTCCTAGATAGATATTCTGAGATGCAACAGACCATCCTGGAAAACAGATAACATATCCAACAAACGCCAGGCATTAACTCTGTGTTGCCATTTATTTCTCTTACTTTTTAATTACTGCCTGTCTTAGTTACTGTTCCATTGTTGTGAAGAGACGTCATGACCAAAGTAAAGAAAACATTTACTCGGGTCTTGATTACAATTTCCGAGGGGTTAGTCCATGATCATCATGGCAGCATGCAGGTAAGGTATGGTGCTGAGTGCTTCATATCCTGATCTGCAGGCAGCAGCACATAGAGATAGAGATAGAGATAGAGATAGATAGATAGATAGATAGATAGATAGATAGATAGATAGGCAGGCAGACAGAGAGACAAAGACAGACATATAGAGAGACAAAGTCACTAGGCCTGGTACTGGCCTTTAAGACCCCAAGCCCACCCCCAGTAATACATCTACTCCCACAAGGCCACACCCTCTAATCCTGGCCAAACAGTTCTACTAACTGAGGACCAAGCATTCAAACATATGAGTCCATGGAGGCCGTTGTCATTCAAACCAACACACATCTGGTTATTTCCCTTTTTCTTTTATTAGTTTTCTTGAGAGAAAAGATTCTAGCTGAGCGCAAAGGAAAGAAAAAGACCATGGAACTTTCCTACCCAAGGAGTCTCAGCCACTCAGGCTGGCTGGGGACCTTCTGTGGCAGCACTAATCTCACAGATTGAGTCCTCAGATAGGAAAAGACCATAAACAAGCATCAAATCAATGTATGTCCTTTACCATGGGAGACATATCCAAACTACAGCATGGGACAAGTACTTGAAAGCATTTTGGACCTGGAGACTGGAGACCTGGTTTCAGTGCCTGCTACAGTGCTCATGACCAGGCCTACAAGGCTCTGGCCTCCTGCTCCTTGCATTAGAAACCATCCCACCTATTCCCGGCAGTGCTGCACTCAGCCTGAGCCTGTGTAGAAGTACCTCATAAATCAAGAGCTGCGCGACAACATGCTGTATCTTAGACATCAATCCAACCTCCCTGAAGAAGCCAACATGAAATTATTTAAATGAAATTTACCCATTTGGGGGTTAAGTGGGCCAAGTGTTGAATTCCCAGGTTAGGTTCTGGCACATTCCAATAATACCTTGCTACAACACACAGGGAGTGCTTGAGGAGCACAAACTTACTTTAACATTAGTCTGAGCAAAAACATCATGAGGTAAATTGTTGCAGCAAGGGAAAAAAAGATATACTCTGTCAAATATGTTTTTTTTCGAAGCTGTTCTCTCCTCTTCTCACATATAGTTGAGAACCCACAGTATGCATTAGTACCTCAAAACCCTTGAAGACAAAATCCCCTTGGAAAGAGATTGCTAGACTAAACCCTGAACTCCTCATTAAAAAGAAATGGGTTAATTTGCCAGGGGATTCACAGGCCTTGAGCTCCATCCACCCGAGTGCCATCTTGGAAGTATCAAGGCCACCCCGGATTCTAAGGCCCAGCTATGAGTGCAGGGCTTAGAATCACACCTAATCCCAGACAAGGACCTTGATGCTTTCTCAGGTGCATTCTGGGATGGCGAACCTCCACCAACAGTTTGACTAGATTTACAATCCCCCTGAGAGACACAGCTCTGCAAAGGTGAGGGTATTTCTAGAGACTTTTAGCTGAGGAGGGAGGCCCTGCTCTAAATGTGAATGGGGCCATCTCATGGGTGAGAGACTCAGACTTAATAAAAGAAAAGACAAAAGGAAGGCCACTGGTATCCATCTCTCTCTGCTTCTTGATTGCAGATACGTGATGAGCTGCCTCACATTTCTGCTGTCAGACCCTCCCTGATGTTATGGATGCCGTTCTCAAGCTATGTGCCAAAATAAGCCTTCCTTTCCCTCCTTGGTTGCTTTGTCTGGGACTGTGCCACAGCAGGAAGAAAAGTAACTAATACAGATGCTGTGTGCTCCGTGTAGGATGCCGACACTGGGGAAGAGAGCAATATGTTCAGGTGGCAGGTATGGCCCTGCACGGATGGATGATGTATATCTGCCTTTACTTTGTTTCTATTCTTAAGACCAGTTGGGATAAGGAACAGCAATGACAAAAATAAAAATAAATCTATTCATTCTTTTGTCTGGCATACTGGACCTCCGTAGCACAAGTTGAGGTTTCTGGGGCTCAGTGTTGCCCTACTGAGGAGATGGTGCTCACTGATCAAGGACTACTGGATATGGGCTTCAGTCTTCCCTCTCTCCTTCCCATTTTTCTTTTCATTCCTAGCAAGTAATGCTATATGTTTAGAACAATCACATTTTCCAAATCAAAAGTCCTATCTAAATTTCTAAGCTGGAAACATAGGAGCTTCCCCTTAAGGTACCCCATACTGGGGTCTTGTTAAGAAAAGGTGGGGAAGAATACTTGAATACAACATGAAAGTGCAGCCGCTGAGAGAAAGAGAGAGGGAGGGAGGGGGAGAGCATCTGACATTTGAGCTGGGTATAGAAGGGCGGATTGCTTTGTTCTGTGGCTGAGAGGAGAGAGGATGAGTGTGAACCTAGATAAGAAGGTGAGGGGAGGCTGTTGTAACAGTAGACCATGCTAGGAGTTTGGACAGCTGGTAAATGAGTCAAACGATGAGGTTGATATAATTAGATTTGTGAGACAATCAAGCAATCAAGTGAGCAACTCTCAGGCTGCAGTATGAGGGCTGGAATGAAGTGAGGAGCAATTCTCCTGTTTCTACTACATACGCTCATGAACATTCCCTTGTTCATGCAGCAGGCACTGTTCTGAGAGCATTGCATATGTTTCCTCATTTAAGCTTCATGACAGCTCATTTCTATAGAGGAAGAAACTGAGGCACATGCGATGTGTAGCAGCTAATAACTGTCAGATCCAGCATCAACTGCAGGCAACCAGGCTTGAGTCCACGAGTTTCGCCATTATTTCTTACTGAATGCTGATGATGACTTTGGTTGGGACAGTAAGAGAATAAGAGACACTTTTCCATTGAGGAGAATCTAAGCCACTGTAGTGACAGCCGCTGAGATTAGAGAGAAGCAGAAGAAATGGAAATTACTGGGACTTTGAGAACTGTTGGGGAGTGAACAGAGAGGGGTCAGCTAGGGTCACTGAATGGAGGTGCTATTATCTGTGATGGGAGAGAGGGAGAAAGACCAGTTTGCTGAATGAGATTACTCAGACACAGTCTCCAAATATCTCAGGGCAGCAGACCCTCTGGGCAAGCTTCCTCAATAGTTTTCTCTGTCAGGAAGTTCTTCCTTAGATACAATTTAAATCCGTCCTACTGAAAGGAAGCCCTTTCTTACTGTCTCAACCAGCTTGTAATGCTGTTGGGGTTGTCTATAGCTAGGCAGGTGGAGGGGAGGAGCTATATATGAGATATATGCTGCTGGGGTTCAGTGACAAGTCCAGGGTCACAGTGGCATTGTCTAGGGAGAATGCAAGGAGACGGAGAGAGAGGAAGGGTGTAGCCAGCTTTTAGTCAAGGTGATAGAGAGGTGACAGCAACAGCAGGAGACAATGGTGACTCGGGTGCTAGGAATGGAGTCCAGCCAGTCAACAGTACCAGTGCCAAAGCCAGATGCCGTAGCTGGTGTGTCAATTAGCAGGAAGGCTCTGATTTTTGTCTTATAGATAGATGGCTGAGCAGCAACAGATTATTCTGTGATGTTAGGAATATGAAAAATATTCCATAATGGATATTTAATGACATACATTCAAAACAATCTGAAAAGTGTTGGAAGTTCACAAATTGTTTCTGATAATTTTTAAGTTTCAGAAACATTCTAGCCACCACTTACTCTTCTGGAGGCTGTGTGTGTGTGTCTGTGTGTGTGTGTCTGTGTGTGTGTGTGTGTGGTGTGTATGTAGTGTGTATGTGTATTATGTGTGGTGTGTATGTGTCTGTGTGTGTGTGTGTGTGTGTGTGTGTGTGTGTGTGTGTGTGGTGTGTATGTAGTGTGTATGTGTATTATGTGTGGTGTGTATGTATTGTGTGTTTGTGTGTGTGGTGTGTATGTAGTGAGTGTGTGTGGTGTGTACGTAGTGTGTGTGGTGTGTAGTATGTGTGTGTGTGTGTCTGTGTGGTGTAGTATGTGTTTGCCCATGCACGCACATGTGGAGGCCAGATGCTGCTGTTGGGCATGTTCTTTCATCACTCTCCAGTTTGCTTTGGGGATAATCTCTCACTGACCTGGAGCTCATTGTTTCAACCAAAGTGGCTAGCCTATGAGCCCCTGTAGTCTACCTGTTCCCACTTCCACAGCACTGGAATGCAGATGCTGTGAAGAGATACTGTGACCACGGCAACTCTTAGAAAAGAAAGCATTCAGTTGGGGCTGGCTTACAGTTTCATGGGGTTAGTCCATTATCATCATGGTGGGAAGCAGACAGGCATGTGTGTCAGAGCAGTAGCTGAGAGCTTTACACACTGATGCACAGGCATCAGGCAGAGAGGGGCGGGGAGGGTCAGGGGTGGGGAGACAGCCTGGCATGGACTTTTTAAACTTCAAAGCCAACTCCCAGTAACATATCTCTTTCTCAAACAGCCCTACCCCCTGGTGACTAAGCATGCAAGTATATAAACCTATGGGAGCTTTCTTACTCAACACACCAAAGATGACACAACTGCACCTGGTTTTCACATGGGTCTGGGGTGATCTGAACTCAGGTCCTTAGGCTTGCATACCAAGCACTGTATCACTGAGTCATTTTGACAGCTCTCTGGAGGCTTTTGCAACTATGCTGAACTGGGATTACACTATGCAATGTATACGTGTAATGAAGTGTTACATGGTACCACATGAGTACATAAAAAATTCACGGTTTCATGTTAAAAATAAATAAATGAGTAAAAACAATTCTTCACTAGGCATTTACACCGAGTTAATTACTTTTACTTTCACATACAAATTTGACTGCAGCCAGATGCTCACCTTTTAGTGACAATCACTCATTAGTCAGGTGACCTTATCCCATGGGGGAAAAAGACTCTAGATCCTTATGGAGTATAAATGAGAACAAATTAGCCACATTTTTGCTCAAAGATAACCATCAATCAGAGAAAATTCACAAGCCAGTAAACACCCATTATTTAACCTTAATCTCATCACATTGGTACTATTATTTTGAAGGCAGCATCTCTGCATAGTTTATATGGGGCTCTGGTGGCAGACTCTCCCTGGCAGATGCTAGCACCCTGTTACAGCTGTGCTCACTGCACACACACTCTTCCCAGCTCCCTTCTGCCTCAGCCAAGGCAAGAATGTTCTCTCACAAGTTGAGTTTCTGGTAGTTTCTAAGCGCAGGGCTTCACACACAGAATGTACTCAGTAAATATTTGTGGAATAAATGCATAAACTGTCAGGTCTGCGTAGTGCAAGTTGTTTATGCCAGAACTCATTTTTTTTTTCACTCAGTTTGGCCCCATTATAAATTAGTTCTGAGCAGCTGTGTGGCGTACTGAAGCCTCCAAGGTAGGGCTAGAGAAAGGAGGAAGTCTGGACTGGCCTGGGAGATGGTCAGGTATGGTTCTCCACAGAAACAGAAATGATGGACGATATAGGTATATACATATTTATGTATTTCTATAGCTTTATTATATCATATCATCTATAAATCATGTTTCTCTGTCTGTCTGTCTGTCTGTCTGCCTGCCTGCCTATCTGCCTACATATCATCTACTTCTCAGTTTCCTGTATATCTATGTGGTGGTCTGAATAGGAATGCCCCGATAGTGCTTGGCCATTAGGAGTGGCACTACTTGACAGGGATTAGAAGATGTGGCCTTGCTGCTGGAGGAAGCGTGCTACTGCAGGTGGGCTTTGGGGCTTCAGAAGCCCAGGCCAGGTCCAGTGCCTTGTTCTGTTCCTGCTGCTTGCTGATCTGGCTGTAGAACGTTCCGTTCCCTCCCTAGCACCATGTCTGCCTGTGTGCCACTATGCTTCCTGCCATGATGATAATGGACAAAAGAGTAAGCCAGCCCCAATTAAATATTTCCCTTTATAAAGTTGCCCTGGTCATGGTGTCTCTTCACAGCAATAGAGCTTTGAGTAAATAAGCTATCTGTCTGTCTGTCTGTCTATCTATCTATCTATCTATCTATCTATCCATCCATCCATCTATCTATCATGTATGTGTGTGAATGTATCTATCTACCTATTATCTATCTATCTATCTATCTATCTATCTATCTATCTATCTATCTATCTATCATCTATCTATCCACCTACCTATCTACCCATCCATTCACCTGCCTGTCTATCATATTTAGATTGATTTTACGGGATTAGCTCATGTGACTACAGGCGTTTGTAAGTCCAAAATCTCAACAGGCTAGAGTCTTAGGCGGAGCTCTGGTCTGGTCTGGTCTGGGCCAGGGCTCCTTCTTTAGAAAGCCTCTTTTGCTTCTATAGCAGTAAACTATTTGAGCACAGCCCACTCAGAACCTTGTGGTGGGCTTATGTCCCTTTCAAAATAGTGTTGAGGGCTTAACTTCCACAGCTTGTATATGTCACTCTGCAACCTCATTTGAAAAGAGAGTCCTTGCCAATGTTATGGAGGGGTGAGGTGAAATCCCCATCACAATGATGAGCGTCCTTATAAAAGGGGGACTTTGGACAGAGACATATGGGGGAAGGCTGAATGGATTCAAAGGCAAAGGTTGGAAGGAGGCATCTCTATGCCGAAGAGTTCTAGGCAACTCATTACAGATGTCATCACACCTCCGAGATACCTTCCTAAAAGCCACCTGGACTAATGGTGGGCCACACATCTGGAGACGCTGTAGCCTTGCAAGCTGACACACAACACTTAACGTCCCAGGAAGTATTTCAGGGGAGTAACACAGCCACAGACTTGTGAGGGACCTGACAGTAAATATTTGGTTGACAATCTCATTTGGACTATCCAGACGGTGGGTGACTAAGGTGTAGCAACTGCTTCAAGTTGCAATTTGGTACTGTGGTGTCCTGTGCTGAGCAGCCCAGGTCTGAGTACCGGAGGCTGGAAACACCCACGGTTGGGTGCCTCCAGCCAAAGGGCTCTGCCTCGAGGTCATCAGGCTACCATCAGGGTTCTAGTTTCCTCAGGATTGACAAGTCAAGGCCACAGCCCGATTGGGTTTTTACCACTGGCCAGTGCAGTGTAGAGAAAGATGTATGTCTCCATTTCTTCTGGAAGCTGGAGACATGGGGCTTGCTGGAAGTCAAGATCCCCGTCCTGGGGTCAGATGCCTGGATTCCAACCCTTTTCTTGAGATAGCCACAAGTGTGAGCTTGTTCTCCTGCTCTGTAAGATGGGTTTTAGTATCCACTCACTTTCCCTTAGAGGACCCAGTGGGGGAGGGTGAGTACACCCTGCAGGAAGTTACTGAAGACTGCGCAGGTGAGAGTGTTTGCTGGCTACATAAAACTCACACCTTGTTCTTTGGCTTTTTTTTTTTTTTTTTTTCCCAAGACAGGGTTTCTCTGCAGCTTTGGCCATCCTGGACTTGCTTTGTAGACCAGGCTGGCCTCGAACTCACAGAGATCCATCTGCCTCTGCCTCCTCAAGTGCTGGGATTATAGGAATGTGCCACTGGGCCCAGTGTTCTTTGGCTTATTAACATGTGATAAGCATGTGTCCTTGACCTACTTTTAAGACTGATCACACTCGTGTCCTTGTTTTTAAAATAAGCACAGTACAACTGTGTTAGTTTCCTGGGATGGCCAGGACAGAGTCCACACCTGGGAGGCTTACAATAACAGAAATGTGTCATCGCCCCGTTACTGAGGAGAGAAGGCCCATTGATGTGACAGAGAGCCTGGCTCTCTCTGAAGGCCCGAGCTGAGGGCTCTCATCTCTCCTAAACTGTCTGGTTGCTGGTGATTGCTGATGCTTGTTGGCATGGAAGTATCTCACTGTAGCTTCTGGGCTGGATTCCACGAGGCCTACTCCCCTGTGCACCTATGACTAAATCCTTCATCCCTTTAAACATTTTGTCTTCAAGACAAGATCTTACTTAGGAAGTTTGACTGGCCTGGAATTTGCTAGTTTAGAGAGGAGTGGGCTTAAACTCACAGAGCTCTCTGCTTCTCTACTGCTGGGATTAAGACATGTCCCACCTCATCCAGTCAAATCCTCCTCTTTTTCAAGGATGCTGGCTTGCCACTGGGTAAGGACCTGTAGGAGTCCAGCATGGCTCTGCCTCACCTCTTTAGAACCCATTGGCAAGAACTTTATTTCCCTGTGAAGTCGTGTGCCTGGATCTTGGGAATTCAGATGTCAACATGTACTTTGAAGAGGACACAGTTCAGCACTAACCCAGAGTCCACATCATAGCTACCCACAATTGTCTGGGACAAGGGAGGATATGGGCTCAGAGGATCATAGCCTCCTGGCTCCACAAGGCACAGCTGGGATGACATCCTCACTGCCTCTGTCTCTGTCTGTGGAGCTTAACAGTTGGCTCTTATTTCTTCTGGATGCTCTGGCCACTTTTCCCAGCCAGGGAGCCCAGGAGAGAACAGTGCTTCTCTGATAAGTCAAGCTCTGCAACCCAGTGACTTCTGTCCTGTAGAAACCAAGCCACAGCTCCAAATGCTGGCCTTCCTCGATTCCCAGGGGCATTCAGATTTACACATAGGAGGGATATGACCGCTGGCAAATTGTTGTTTCTCCTCCAAAGCAGCATCTTTGCAAACCGGGCTGGAGCTGCAAAGGTGCACAGGGTCTCCTCTCCCAAGAGCCAGACTTGGAGGGCTCTGGATGTCTCTCCTGCTAGACTTTATCTTAACTCTTCCTAACATTGGAAAGGACTCTGTTTCCAAGGATGGCTGCGTGTGTAGGTACTGGAGCGTAGGCTTGCAGCATGTATTTTAAAGGGACACAATTCATCGCCAAACTAGAATCTACCTCACAGTGTCGGGGACACAGAGGTACTCAATAAATGAGAGCCACTGTCATCTTGCCTCATGGTGTCAGGTTACATCCTGGAGAACGTGTGACAGTTAAATTATGGCCCCTGAAAGTGACTAGAATACAGGGAGATCTATATGACAGCTGTACACCTAGAGGTGGTTTAGATGAAGGAGGGGAGGAAGAATCTTCTGGTTTAAAATGGAAGCAAGGAAGTTTCCATTACTGGCTGGTCACAGAGTGATGGCCCATTTGATTGATGGCACACAGCCAGGGTGACTCTTTGCCACTCTTTTCACTAGGCAAGACACCCAGATGCCATGCCCATCCTTGGCTTACTACTGTTGTGTTCCTATGTATGTATTGTGATGCTTTTCATAGCCCGGAAAAAAAAAAACTTTAATAAAAGCAAACAAACAAGGAAGGTAGAGGCCTCGTTTTAGCAGGTCTGGCTCTCTGCTTTCATTCACCAGCACTGAGAAGCAAAGCCCACAGCCTCACACTCTTCCAATGCCCAGAACGACCAGAGTGGACACTGGAGGCAGAGGAGCCCTGAGCATGCTGGCCGACTTATCTAAGCTTTGGTCCCTATCTCCTGGAAAAGCCTGAGTGAGGCCAGTCACTGGCACACTATATACCAAGTGGCATTCTTGGCCATTCCTATTTAGAGACAGCAGCCATCTTTGCTGGAAAGCTCCCAAGTGCGACTTTTCCATCTCTTCTGTTTGTAAGTTTCTGCAGCTGATGGAGGAAAAAAATAGCCCAGTGCATTTGCATTTAAGCCTTGAAATCTAAATATTTCTGTGAGTCATTCATTATTACCATATAACTCGGTGTTTGCATGCAAATAACTTTAATGGCATAAATGCTTATAAAATAAGTCTCTTACCATATGAACTCTGTAAAGAATGCTAATCCCCAGCGTCATGAATGGCTTGGAGAAATCAATCACTTTCTCACGTTCGGCTGTGATGGTGAGGCCTGCCACAGCCAGATCGGCTTTCTGAAAGGACACAGAGAGAGAGAGAGAGAGAGAGAGAGAGAGAGAGAGAGAGAGAGAGACTATCACAGCAGGTAGGACACAGGGGACCAGCAACCATAGGCTGTCCCTGCTGAGAAGCTGTTACTCTAGTCAGGCTGCTGATCTCTAACCCATCACTCTCAGAAGGACCCATGTTGAAACTGGCCCTCACGCCTACTTACTGTTAGACCCCTCTGAATACACAGGTAATATACAAGCAGGAGGAACACAACCAGACTGTTTACAAATGTTCCAAACGTTCCAGCAGAGGACACCATCTGGGCAAGCTTCCTCAATATTCTTCTCTGTCAAAAATTCTTCCTCGGATACAATTTAAATCCATCCTGTTGAAAAGAAGCCCTTTCCTGTTGTTTACAAGCCAATACGTGGGGCTGTGAGAAAGCTCGGAGCCAGGACTCAGTTCTAGCCCATACTCTGCCTAAATAAAGAACCGACCAAGCTTAGTTACTGTGCTTGCCTAGGGTTCCATAGCCTCATCCACAAACCAAGATGCACAGTGAAGAGAGTGCTCTGTTCCTCACAGCAATTCTCTAACACTAAGCTCAAAATGTAGCCTGTGGGGTCACCTGTCTGTATCACCCGTTGGACCGATTAAAAGACAAGCTCTGGAGGTCATATTTAGGATTCTGGATTCTGGATTCATAGCAATAGATTCTAACCTATATTTTAACACTTAAGATAGAATAGTTAAGAGCCATGTTTATCACCTAGGCAACATATTTCATCAAAAAAAGGGGGTCCTGAGTGAGTTCGGGTATACAAAGTACACATGTATGCGTGCACAGATTTGATGACTGCCAAACCATTGCAAAGAAAGTAGAAGACTGTCATGCTTTGGGTGTGACTATCCGCCATGGGCTCCTTTGTCTGAACTTATGGCCTTTAATGGTCACAGGAGGTTGCAGAACCTTTTGGAACCTTTGGGGCCTAGCTAGAAGACAAGGCCTGAATGGTAGAGCTCATGGGTTATACTCTATCAGCCTGGAACATTCTCTCTCTCTCTTTCTCTCACTTTCTGACCCACAGAAAGCCATGCTTCAACAATCCTGCCACCACGGACAGAGGCCCCTGCTGCTGTGCCTTCTTCGCTATGATGGATCGTTTCCTTTGAACTGTGAGGCAAAATGCACCTCTCCTCTTTAAGTTGTTGTCAGGCTTTTGGTCTCAGCAATGGATGGTACCTAATGTGGAGACTCGGGCTCAGGAAGTACAAATCTATCGAGTTTCGCTTTGAACATCTTTATGCCTATCTTCCATCCTCAATTCATGCCCCGGCACAGGTTAGCAAACTTAGATCCTAATCAAGTACAGGCATCCTTCAAAGACACTGGCGTGCAGATGAAAGAGGATTTTAATAAAGAAGGAAATGTGAGTGGCTCGTTCTGTATTTCTGTGAAAGTGTTGACGACTGCCGCCAAGTGAATCAGCCCTCGGGTTGTGACAGAGTAGGGTTTGATTAGCAGATTGTCAGCATCGTCATTTGGGGGACTCTTCCGAGGCTTTCTTGGGCCTTTCAGAACCTCGGCCTCTCAGTGGCAGTGGTACTGACTGGAGTTTAGCTTACGAGCTGAATGCAGAGCAACAAAGGCAGCCTCAGAGGCCTGCAGGTGCAATGCTATGTCTGTGGGTGCGGGTGTGCCCTACAATAGCAGCATAGTCTTGCGTGAGAGAGACCTGAGGAGGGAGGAGCAAGAGTTAAAGTAATTGGAATAAAGAACTGAAGTAAACATTGAGACAACAAGGGGCGAGGGAGATGGCTCAGCTAACAAAATGCTTGCTTGTTTGATTCCCGGTGCACACACTTGCAATCTCAGTGCACCTGGAGGCACGCCCTGGTATGTCCCTGGGGCTTGTTGGCTGGCCAGCTTAGCCTAATTTGGTGAGCTCCAGACTAATTAGAGACCCAGCCTCAAATTGGCAAGGTAAACAATTCTTGAGGAATGACACTTGAGGTTGACCTCTACTCCCATCCCCCTACATACTCAGGAAGGTTAAGATGGGGACAGGGTACATGTCTCGGTGGGTAAGAGTGCTTGATGGGAAAGTGCATGGAGCTGGGTTCATATCATTAGCATCTACATAAAAAGCCAGGCATGCCTTTAAGCCTAGCATTGATGGGGGTGGAGACAGAAGGATCCCAGGAGCTCACCGGGCCAAAACAGCAAGCTTCCAGTTCAGTGAGAGACCCTTCCTCAGGTCAGTAAGGGGAGAAGAATACAAGAAGATACCACCAATGACTCTGTCACATGCAGCTGCATACTCATGAATGCACCACATACACATGCATACACACACACACACACACACACACACACACACAAACATGCCACACTAATTAAACATTTTTTAAAAAAAGATTAAGACAACAAAACAGGCAAGGGCACACACACAGCATCTGTTCATTTCTCTGGTGATTTCTCTTTTCAGAACTCCAAATCAATTAACCAAAGTAAATCATGATGACCCTAGATTTCTTTTTATTCCCTCTCCACACTCAGCTTTCCTCTAAAAGGGGCAAACTTCAGATAACAATTTGGAAATCATTTTGCAAGTTTATTCATGTTGGCCAACAAAGACATTATGAGTGCCAGAACAATCCATACGTCCATATGGACAGAGGGCTGGAAATGGCCTACATCCGTCGTCCCCCACCTGTGTAGGAGGGGACAGCATGCCCCCAGCACATACAGGCCGTTTCTTCTCCAAATTGGACCACACATAGAACACTGCGTTCAGCTGCCAAGGTTGATTCTGTGCTTCTCACCCCATCTCTCTTTCCTTTCTCCCTAGGCTGGACTAGCTTGGGGGCAGGGAAACAGAAGAAGCAGCAGCTACAAGAAACCGGCAAGAGGTTTGGTGGTGGCTGTTTTTCACATTTAATTGACTCAGTATAGAAGAGTAATTATCTACCTTGGCTTCAGCGCACCCTGGGGTGCCAGCCACAATCACGTGGGATCAGATTATTCCAAAAGATGTGTGTTCATTTTCTTTTACCTTAGTTAAAAAGACATTATGCTATAAAGCAGCCTTCAGATGAGGAGATAATGTGCCATGAAGACACACTAACAAGCAAGGGGGTTGGGACTGCACGAATGCCACAGTGGCTAAGGCTGGAGGCTGAGGGGAACACTGGCACGTAGAAGCCTGTCTGAGGCCTTGTCATGGGGTGAGAGGCTGTGTTCTCCATGAGAGAGAGAAGCGGATGGGAAATCGGACCTAGCATCCAGATAGGTCAGGAAGGAAACTGTGGAGTTTAGGCCTGACCCAGGTATCCTGGGAAAGCAGACCAGGCCAAGAGTCAGGCTGAAATCAGAGACAGGAAAAGAGAACACACATCCACCATGTGGTTGGGGCAACACACACACAAGGGTGTTTAAATGTATCCCTCGTGAGCATCAGGCCTCACTCCTTTGCTTAGTTTTGATTGAAAGAGTTCTTTGAAGGCCTTTGTACCTTGCCTCTGAGGGATGCCCCACTTTTATCTCCTGGACATTGATGGAATTTACAAGGCTGGGCCAGGCTAGAGGTGGCCTGGAGGTGACTTCCAAAACACACCCCCTCCCCTTTGCCTCGTTGTAGGTTAACGGGGTCACGCAGCAGCCACGTTGCTATCAAAGCCCATAGGCTGGTCCAGTCTCTCTGGGGATCTGAGCCTGGGCTGGGAGGAAGAGCATGCTTACAGTAGAGCTCCTGTCCGCACGTGTTGCCTGAACCCACTGTCTAGGCTAGGAGGACTTCCCTGAGAATGATGGGGACACCTATCAGCAGCCACAAAACCTGGCCACGACAAGGGGACAAAGCAGGTACAGTTACCCTGGCTTCCATTTTAAAACAGTCACTGCCTCACTTTGTGCAAAAATGCTCTTGCTTGCGCCCAGCAGGGTCTCCTAGGGCTACGCTTTGCCTCCTCCACATATGGTTTTCCCTGACCCACGGATGAGGGATTATCAGTGGGCTGTGGTCAGTGGGCTGCAATCCCCTAGCTCTCAATGGTGACTCACTCATGTTCTCCAGACAAACTCTCTGGCTCTGAAATGGTTCAATGGCTGTCTATGGAGACAATGTGAGAATCAAGAGAGGGGGTTATGTAGAGCGACCCTAGAGGCTTTACAGACTGTAGGGCAGTCCTGTATTGTGTCAATGTGGGCTGGCTGACAGCCTTCAGGGTGGGGCAAACCTGTCTGGACTCAGGCACTCTCTTGCTGTGTGACCTTGGACAAGTCATTTCACTCCTTTTGGCCTCAGCATGCTCATCTATCAAGTGGGGGTAATAACAGAACCCATTTTCTACAGTAGTGGGGAAGGTCAGTGAGAGGGCATTGGTAGGTTATGAGTCTGGTCCACTTCTGTTGTTGGGGTGACAGAGGTGCTGCGGATGATGCTCACTTCATGATAGAGATAATCTCAAAAGGCCTTCTGGAAACACATCTGAGGCTATAGTGAGTGAGTGGCAGGGATGCTAATAGGCCCCTGGCTACTCAGCCTCTCAGGTCTTTCCCTAGTGGCCTTGAGATTCTCTGGGGAAACACATGCCAGTTGGAAAGCAGGCATTCTCCAGATCCTTCTTCGACCTCTTGAGGAGAGTAGACTGTGTCCCGCCCCCAGCACCTTGCAAATTCTCTCAGCTGCACTGTGCTGGCACTGACCAGCTTCTCCAACTTTCTTCCTTCTGACCTTTTTTCACAAGTCTGAGCTTCTGCCCCAGGAAGCCATTTGCCCATGCACCTCAGTCAATGCCCCATGCCTCACTGTGCCCAACCTGTGCCTGCTGCCCATTCGGATACCCACCCTCTCCTCTTTCTGAGTGGCCCTTTCCTTAACTCTAACTGCGTCACTGAACTCCAGAAGGCTCTGGGAGGAAGTGCTGCTCAGAATAAGATGGTGCTGAGCCTCCCAGAAGCCCTCATTCAGGGCGGATTGCCTCTGAAGAGCACAGAAAACGTAATTCAGGGCAAGCTGAGGCTGTGGATAGGGACTGGCATTCTTCGTGACATCCAGACCCCTTCGGCTCTGAGGCCACCCCTCTCTTCCCTCTGCTTAGTCCTGCAACCATAAGCCTGTGTCACTGGCACCACACTAAACAGGGTTGGAGTTCATCTCTGTGACTTCAGAAGACCTCTTAGCTTTCCTGTGCCCACTTCTCACTATAACAGGAGATAACAGCGGCTGATTTGGGGTCCTTACGAGGCTAAGTGAGATTGCACGTCCTGTGCATGAAGCACGGTGCTTAGCATAGAGTATAAACCTAACAAATGGCTATTAAGACCATCTTTCTAGAAAAATCCACCTTTGCACCATGATAATGAGACTCTTCTTTTTTCTAGACAAATCTCACTATGGATCACAAGCTGCCCTTGAACTCACAATCCGGCTGCATCAGCCTCCCAGGTGCTGGACTTATATGAGCCCACCTTTAAGTTCAAGGTTGTATGCTTTCTCTTAAGAAGTTTCCTGTGAGCTGGATGTGATGGGTGCACATTTTTAATCCCAGCACTCGGGAGGCAGAGGCAGGTGGACCTCTTTGAGTCCAAGGCCAGCCTGGGCTACACAGTGAGTTCCAGGTAAGCCAGAGCAACACAGAGAGACCCTGTATCCCCCCTAAAGAAGCCCAGAACAACAAGTTTCCTGTGATTCTTACCTCCATGGTCCATCCTGCCAGTTCAGCAGGTATCCACCCATTGTGGATACAGCAAGCACATCCTGTACTTATCCAGTTGCATAATCAACTTGTGAATCTCCAGCCATCAACCCCACCCACTCCTCAGGACCAACCATCCAGAGTTTCCCCTCTCCATACAACATTTCCTGGCCATCGTTTCAGGAACAAGTCTTCCTGCCTTTCAGTCACTGCCTGGAGAGGGCAAACCGCTACAGTGTGCCTCTGCTAGAACAGTGTCTGGGCCCATTTCAGCTCCGCTGCCGACATGTGGGGTGACCTTAATGTCTCTGTGTCTCCATTTCTTCCCTGAGGAAGTGGGAGCAATGACAATTCCTCCATTTATGCCCTTCCAGGAAGTGGGACGCCCTTGCAGAGTGCCAGTGTGGCCCACAGTATCTCCAACTATTGTTCCTGCGACGGTGTTGACACTCGCGTGTCTTGCCTTCCCATTATTACACGTCCTTGAAGCAGGCGTTAGCCTTTTAAAAACAGAACGTGCACAGCGCAGTCTCACCCTTCATACTCTTTTACAGACAAGGAAGCTAAAGCCCAGATTTGTTTGCAATTTGCTCAAGCCCACGCAGCTAAAGAAAACTAGCCTCAGACCCAAGTGTTCAAAGATGGGGGACTGTTTTCTTACTGTTCCTGGTGAGTGTCTGCAAGTGGACACAGAATCAGTCCCTAAGAACAACTAGGATAATTCAGGGGCAGGTGGGCACCCCCTGAACACAGTCTATGCTCAAGCCTTTTCTTACCGACAGCGGAACCTGGCTGATTTCTGGCAAATGGCTGCTATGGGAGGGCCTTTTACTCTTTTCAGGAGGCTGGAATGCAGGATTCTGGCCACACAACTCCTGGTTCTTCAGGCCAAGGGACTTGAAGGCCCAGTTTCCCCACTAGAGGGCACACTTCCCCTCCCGACTCACGAGCCCCTGAACACCCAAGACAGCATTAGCAGGGAGCCCAGGCCCACACTGGCTCAAGCAATTATCAGCAGGGTGCTAATTACACTTCTGGAAGGGACAGAGTAGGCAGGTCTGGGCTGAGAAGAGGGCCAGCCACAGGACCAGCTCTGTGGTTAAGTTGCTCCCCAAGGCTCTCCATGCCAAGTGCTCTGCCGCTCATCTCCACCCATTCTGTCTTTCAGTAGACTCATCTGCTGCAAGCCTTTCTCCCACCACCCCCATCTATGCAGATGCCCAGGGAACTGGGATCTCAGAGCAAGGAGGTAAGAACTCTGAAGGAGTCAGGGACTCGTGCCCACTGCTGGCTCTCATGTGCCTGGGGAAGTCATCACTTAGACTCCATAACAACACACATCTGCCGTCCTCCTCCTTACACCATCCCACTGGATGCCCACGCCACATACCAAGGGTGCTTAGGGAGAATGCCAAGCAGTCACATGGTGCCTGTAAAATGTCTGGTGTCCCTGCCCACTGTATAGATAGGGAGCTCATCCCTTGGCTGTTCTTTTCTTTCAGAACCAATATATGAGTTGAAGGATAAGGGACTATAACGTAGCTGGGTTCAACTTTGGTCACTCGTATACATGCACACACGCGCACACACACACACACACACACACACACACACACACACACACACGCCACTGTATCCAGTTTGGTCACCTGTATACATACATACATACATACATACATACATACATACATACACACACACACACCACAGTGTCCAGTTTGCTCACCTGTACAGGTACTCTCTCTGCCCCGCCCCCCTCCTAATCCCAAATCTGTTCCTCCTCAACTTCCATTCATAGAAAGCCCCAGCCATTGGCAAGCCTCTTCTCTGGGCCTAGCCTGTCAGAGATGCTGGGGGAGGCAGGTGCCAGAAACTCATTAGCATGCGTTGGGGGAGGGGAGTGGCCATGTCATCCCCAGGACCAAGTCTTCCCTGGTGCTATTTCTCTAGGTGACAGTCTATTCACGGGGTTGGATGAATTCCTTTAGAGTTAAATTAAAATCCCCATGAAATATTTACTTGGCTGGGCTCAGGGCTCTGTCACTGGCCTGTGAGGACGGATTGAAAGAAAGATTGCGAGCTGTGGGGAGATAGGGCTAGCTCATCATCTGAGGGTGAAGCCACAGGGAACAGGGGGCTGAGCTGGGTGAGGAGGCTAAGAAGACAGTGTTTCCCAACAGGGTTCTATTCACTGTGCTCCTTCCAGTTCTTTGTGGTCAGATAGACGACGTATCTTGGAACCAAAGTTCTGCCATCACACAGTGCTGCCCTCAGCCTCAGACTAGATGTCTGTTTCCTCTGAGCCCCACCTCCCCTGTATGTGTGTGTGTGTGTGTGTGTGTGTGTGTGTGCATGTCTGTCTGTCTGTCTGTCTGTCTGTCTGTGTGTGTCTGTCTGTCTCTCATATATTATGTACATGTGTGTATGTGCAATTATGTATGTGACTGCAGGCATATGAGTGGCATGCTAAGTGTATGGAGGTCAGAGGACAACCTTGGAGGCCAGTCTTTGCCTAATTCTGAGATGGGGGTCCCTGGGGTGGTTAGTTTTTGCCAAGGTGATCTAAGCCTAGACAAACCTGGGTAAAGGGGACATCAGTTGAGAAGCCACCTCCCTCAGATAGACATCAGATAGGGCATTTTCCTGATTTAATGATATAGGAGGGTCCAGCCCACTGTGGGTGGTATCATCCCTCAGCAGGTGGGGCTGGGCTGTTGATGAAAGTTGGCCGATCACAAGCCAGGCAGTGAGGCAGTAAGCGTTCCTTCGTGGTCTTTGCTTCAGTTCCTGCCTCTAGGTTTCTGCTTCGAGTTCCTGCTCTAATTTCCCTCCATGCTGGGTTGTAACCTGGGAGTTACAAGTGGGAAGAATCCCTTACCTCTTCGAGTTGCTTTTTTGTCACGGTGATAACAACAACAACAAAGCAACAGGAAGTTGATTAGAATGTGTTTGCTGCCATGTGTGCCAGGCTAGCTGGCTTTCAAGCTTCTCGAGTTTTCCTGTCTCTGTCTCCCACTCACTGTAGGAACACTAGAACTACAGACGCACTCTACCATGCCAACTGTGCCTGAGTTTTAGGGGGTCGAACTCAGGTCCTCCCGCTTGCATGGCGAACACTTCAGCACTCTGAGGCATCTCTCAGGCCTTGTCTGGATGCCCAGGTAATGGGCCACCCCGGGCCACCTGCAGCCCTCCAGGACTCACTCTTCTGCTTCTTGTTCTTTATGTGAGGACTATGATCTAAAATTGTCTTGCTAGTGTACCTACCTGCTGATCATGAAGAAGAAGAGGTCCAGGGGGCAAGGGACCCTTACCTGTCATCTACAATCTTGGCCATGGCTATGGCAGTGCCTGTCCTATGGTCAGCCCTCAGTAAGCACTTGCTGAATGGATGTGATCAGGGAACAAAGGAGTAGATACCTGAAAGAGGAGCCCAAATCCTGAGTCTCTCACCTCAGATCTCAGTGAGGGCAACTTAAGCCTACAGTGTACTGCTCTGGATAGAAGCGTGTACTGGCTCTGGATAGAAGCTCTTGGTTCTAGATACTGGTCATGTAATTATATACCAACTACTTGGAATCTCTGTGCCTCAGTTTCTCTGTGTGGGGAACAGAAGCAGTGATAATATATATTTCATTAATATATTGTGAAGTTTAAACCAATGAATGCATAGAAAGTAGCCAAGGCAGTGCCTGGAATAGATAGATATGCCATGGAGGGGAGAGAGCTACTATTGCTTGTTTGTAGTGTTAACTTTAATTTCATTTATTAATCTGCTTGCTTTAGAAAATTCTATGTAGATTTTGAAGAGTGAAAAGAAATCTCATGATTGGAAAGTCAGTATGTATTATATACACTGCACATTGTCTACGTCACAATGGTATGGAAAGGAAGCAGCATCCAGTGTTTGGGTCTCAGTGGTGGGAACTTCCTTACATCACTACCATGGCCTCTGTTACCACACCTGGTTTTCTGAAGAATGACCCCAATTCCCTCAGCTCATGGAAGAAATATAGAAGTCTCTTTAAGTTTTTAGGATAACACAGTTGTTTCTTCTTACTTTTTCTTTCTCCCTTCATTTCTTCTTTTCTTCCCTCCTTTCTTCCTTTCTTTTTTCCTTCCTTTCTTTTTTCTTTCCTTCCTTTGTCCCTTCCTTCCTTCTTTCCTCCCTCCCTCCCTTCCTTCTTTCTTTCCTTCTTTCCTTCCTTCCTTTTTTCTTCCTTCCTTTGTTTTCTTTCCAGACAAGCTCTTATGAAACCCAACCTAGCTCCAAACTCAGTATGTAGCTAAGGATGACTTTAAATTCGGATCCTCCTGCCTCCACCTCCCACATACCAGGATTCCAGTGTGTAGCACCACACTCTATTTACACGGAGTTTGAGAAAGAACTCAGAGACTCCTGCATGCTAGGCAAGCACTCTGCCACCTGAGCCCAACACACCTAAATGCCAGTTACTGATGTCATGTCTAGTCCACATGCAGATGTTATGTCTAACAAGGCTTTGTGTTTAGAGACACTAAAATCCCATCTGTGGGCACCCCCTTTTATGCTGATGTCCCAGCCCTGTTGGTTAGGCTATGGGAGGCAATGGCAGTGGTTGGGGGTGTGGCTGGAGAGACTGACATGGGGCAAGGCTCACTGGTCTCATCAGTGCTCAGTACTGATAAGGGCCTTTCCTAGACTAACTGTGTGTGCCCCTTCCTGCTACCCTGTTACAGGATCCAAGCCTGTTCAGGGACTGAGCAAAGCATGCCCACGCAAGCTCCTGCAGGCGGCCTATGGTGCTCTGGGGTTTGACAGGATGGCCGCTCATGGCAACATAGTTTACTTCCTTCCTCCTTGTCAGGCCTGTAATTAGGAGTGCTGAGATTCACAGGCTTGTTATTAGGCTGTTTTCATTCGGTGAAATAAAGTATTACCAACTGCTATTAGCACCACAGAGACCTCTCTGAGGCCCCTCCAAAGACTGTGGGGGGACCCCTAGGAGCCCTTCATTTCTTCCAATGGCTCCCTGAGCAGCTCTGCTTCAGAGACAGGCTCAGGAGGGAGCGACTGGCATGGCCAGTCTGTTCCACAAGTGGAGAGTGTCCCCATGCTCACTTCAAGCTGGCCCTTGCATGAACAGGCACTGTGGAAGGCAGCAGACCTCTCCCAAGCCCCACCTACCCCACGCCTACTCTTTGGAGGAAGAGCACCAAGACACTGTGGTAAACCCTTGCCTCTCTTTCTGGATAAGCAAGTGGGTTTGGTTGCCTTTGGAGAGATGCCTCACCTTGTTAACAAAAAACACCCTCTGCAGAGCTGCCATTCTCGGGTTGTATTTGAGCCCTGTGACTGTCTCCACACTCATTGGTAACCTACCCAGGGTGAAGGAGACGGAGGCTTCCCATGCATAGCCATGTGGTGATATGACATTGGGGCAATGCCGCCTTTGAGGAGGAGGATGTAGAGAGCAAAAGCAGAAGGAAAGGGTGAAGATCTGAAAAGGGGACCTTTGATAGGCGTGTCCCCTTGTCATAATTCCTCAAGCTGATTCATAGCTTATACTCCTTTCTGTAAGCCTAAATCAGCAACATTTTAAAGATTTACTTATTTTTTGTGTGAATGTCTCTGTGTGCATGCGCACGTACATATGCAGGCACACACACCGGTGCACATGTGCAGAGACCAGAGAAGAGCATTGACTGTCGTTTACTACTACATTCTGCCCTATTCCTTTAAGGCACAGTCTGACTCTCTCTAAGCATGGGAAGCCAACAGGACCCAATGATCCTTATGTATCTGGCCTACTTAAAGATGGCCTCATAGGTATTTATGGGACACCCTGTTTGTTTTGGGGGTGCAGATATCTGAGTTCTGGTCTTCATTATTGGGGCAGTAGTCACTCTTAACTGCTGAGCCAACTCTCCAGCCCCAATTAAAAAAAATTAACAGGCTTGGCCAAGTAAAACAGAGACAAATGTGACATGGACCACTGTTGGCTTTATAAGGAAAAAGCTAGTGTGATGAATGAGGATTGTGGGGGTGCCCCTAATTGTGCCACACCCTCCCCTATTGACTTCATGTGAGTGGGGAAAGGAAAATTCAGGTATGGTGTGTTTCTGCCCAACATCCGAGTTACCCTCTAAAGCAAGAAGAGGCGCAGTGAACAACTGGGATCTTAACTGGGTTTGGGTTTGCAGCCGCATGGAGACAGTCCAGATGCTGTGTCTAGTCTAAACAACTGAACAGACTGTGCAGAGCCCGGAGCAGCCAGCTCTGTGTGCTCTGAGCATCCAGGAAAGCCTGCAGGGGAGAAGGGGCCTGGCTTCTCCCAGAGGAGCTACATTCACCACCTCCCCAGGAGCCCTTGCTGGAGTAGTCTCAGAGCCAGAGGAGAAGAGGCAGATGACTCTCACAGCACCTCACGAGAACGACTCCCTAGGTTCACCTGGCAATGGGTCAGAGAGCTACCAGGGTCCCTGGGGTGGGGCACTCAGCCCCACTGAGCATGGTTTCCTGCGAGTAACTCATAAATGGTAAAAATTACTTCCTACTAGGGTTGATGTGAGGACCAAAGGATGGAAGGGACAAGGCCCAGCACAGATAAGTGTTCAATAAACTTCACTGTTCTTATTCAGATGTGGGTTTCAATTCTGAAAGCCCGCTTCCTTCCTCTGCCCATTCCTGTGAGTGCCAGAGGATATGGCCTCCTGCTTGGGCTACTCCTGTGGGGTTTTTCAAAGATCAAGGCCTTCTTCTTTATTTCCCCCTACCCTCTGACCCTGTTTTATCATTGACCCAGACTGACCCAATGTGCACACATACCCACTGTTCCTGCTGACCACATGCACCCTTGGTCTTGCTCTCCCACCTGTACCCTTGCTGGTGGTCACATTCCACTGACATCTGGGACACAGCAGGTTGCTCAGTATGCCTTGTGGATTTGAGTAGAAACTTGCCTAGCAGAAGCCACTAGCACTTTCCCTAGCAGTTCAGATTCATTGACCCGACCACATGCTGCCCTCTCAAGGGACCTAGCCTTCTTTGTTGTTGTTGTTTAGTTTATTTATTTTTTCCTGCCTGGATAACAAATGTGTGTGTAGGTGGAGTATGGCTTATCATGAAACTGGGGACCACTGTGAAGGCTCTGAAAGGAGAGAGACAATCCCTGGTCCTGAGGGGCCTGGGATGGCTGCTTGTATAGGTGCTAACACTGCCATGGGTGCCACCAATCCAAGTCTCACTGCATGTTGGTGTCCGTGTGTGTGTGTGTGTGTGTGTGTGTGTGTGTGTGTGTGTGTGTGCGCGCGCGCGCGCGCGCGCGCATGTGATATCAGGTGTTTCTGACAAGCACAGGACAGCAAGAAAAATCATGTGTGGATCAGACTCCTGAACACATCATGATTCTGTCGGGAACCTGTAAGCCAGCAAGAGCAAGCCATGGCAAAAAGCAAGCAGAGCACCAGCTTGGCAAGGACAGGGGAGAGGGCACATTTGGGATTCACAGGGACATGAGGGATGGATGAACAGGAGCTGCCTGCTGGACAGGGCAGGGAGCCACCAGAGCAGGTTTAATGGCGGAGGTCCCTCCCACTGGGCAAGGGAAACCTGGTGTATTTGAGCAGCTCTAACAGCTGTCAGTTAGAACTGAGCCACAGGGGGCTGGCCTCGAAGGTTTTATGTCTGCCTCTGGTCCTGGCCCAAGCTCTCTGCTTCCTCTCCTGCTGCTATGGAGCCAGCCCATAATCCCTTCCCTACCACAACGAACTAAAGTAAATGTTCTTCCATGCTGCAAGGTATTTTGTCACAGTACTGGGGAAAGTAATGAATGCACTGACTTATCCAAGTTCCCATGGCTCCTAACTGAAGAAGACGACTGGTGGCCAGCAGAGAGGGGCGTGGCGTAAGGGGGAGGTGAACACAGTCTTCCCATCTCACCACCACCTCTGGACGATGGCTTGGGAATAGAACTGGAGCCCAGTGTTGCTGGCTTGCGGACCTTCCTTGCCCACCTCACTGGCTTACTCTTATTACAGCACCTACTCTTCAGAGTTGCATCTACAGTATCTTTTAGTGTATACCATGATGGTCCCCTTTGCCATCCAAATGAGAGAGCGGGGGTAAGCCTAGAGTCTTCACTCAACGGCACCTTTCCTGCTCTCAACCCATTTGATAACTAAGCATAGTTCATTCTAACTGTGAAATGCCTCCATTGAGTCTTCTGGTTTTTTTTTTTTTTCCAAACCCATCTATCCAATAGACCAGTCTTGGACACCAGGGGTTCTCAAGCTGACCTAGACTGGGAACCAGCAGTTCTCCAGCTAAAGTGTGCGTCAGTCACAATCATTCCAGGGACCTGTTAACTTATAGGCTGATGACCTCTGTCCAAGTCTCTCATTCAGAAAGTCTGGATAAGGCAGGAGAATTTAGATGTCCAGCAAGGACAAGATGGCCTTGATGCTTCTGATACATGGGCCACAGTTTGAGACCCTCTGCCTTAGAGTTTTTTCCTACACCAAGTCCTGTCAATCCTTAACTTAACAAGCTCAAATGCCTCTCCGCTACCTTCAGGGCACAGTCCTATCTCCTCGTTGTGATCTACAGGGATCTTATCAGGCTTCGTCTTCAGTACCACCCCAAGCTATTGATGTCCCTTCAACCCATAATGGGGACACTCTGCACTCTTTATGGACCTTAAATATGTCCTGCATGCAAGCCCTGCTGACTTAGCTCTGCTTGCAACTCAATTCCCTCGTTGCTTGGCAAACTCTTGGGTCCATCAAGACCCAAGGTGTCAATAACTCCCCTTGGAAGCATCCTAATGTGTGAGAATGAGTGTGGACATTGGCGTCAGTGAGACAAGGCTTTGAATTCGAGACCAATCACTCTGTCAGCTGTGCGACTTGTGACTGTCTGGTAAGCTGAAATTAACCTCAGCTTCTTTGTTGTAAATATGAATAATAATGTTTATATTGTAATATTGTTGTGTAGAGAGGAAATGATTCATAAAGAATACCCGCAGGTACTAGGTGTTCAATAAACAATAGCTATGATTTTCATTAGCTCTGCTCTAAAGTCTTGCCTGGCTCCTACAGCTTAATGACTTCCTTTCTTTTCTGCTGTCATAAATTTGGTACATGATCCCACTTTGCATATATCTCACGGCATGGCTTCATGTTATATACTGGGCCCCATTCCCCATGGAGTCAAGGCAGTAATATGAATATTAAAAAGTGGACTTTTCCAGCAGACTTTTGGGCATCAGGCTTCATAAGCTTCAGGTATTTTTATTGGTGGAAAATCTACTATGGATGGATAAAACTCCACACCAGAGCAGGTAATAGATGAGCCTAGGGCATTGGCTGGGTTGGGGACCATGTTCACTCCTTGGACAACATACAACCTGTACCGCTCTACTTCAAGGTCCTATATGTACAGAATGGGAGCTCTGTAAAATTCAGCCTGAAGCCACAACCAAGACAGGGTCAACACATCTAGGGGAAGGTAATATTGATTGGCCAGGGATGAAAATGCAACCCAACAGGGGCCTTAGCTTCAGGAATTGCATTCTAGTTGGGAAAAGAAGAGTCCAAGGACCAGGGTTAGTAAGTAACCTCTGAGACAGGCCGAGGGAGCATCCAGAAGTGAAAATCCTGAAACTGGGTTGTGAATGAGAGTGTCCTTTGGGACTAAGGCAGAGGCTAAGTCCCTGTTTGATGAACTGAGCTCTCTCAAAAACGCATGTGACCTCAGACTTGACCTAGTACACAGGGGATTCTGTATTCAGGTGATGTACTCACCTTTGTCCTATGGATAGGGAACTGGGACCAGAGAATACTTAGAAGAGATCGGGATGCTACTGTCCCTACTGTTCACAGCTTCTTTCTTGCTCTTGCCCCGGATCAATCCCCTGCTGCCATCTCTTCTGTTTAGCTGCAAGTCGTCCCTTAGAAGGCTTTGGGTCCTTAATTAACACATTCTCATTTTCCTCTGCAGACCCCTTTCTCCCCTTAACAGCTGGCACTCAGTGGGAAAGGAAGAAATAATCCCAGTGAAGTGACTCTTCTGATACTTTCCCCAGGCTGCTTCCAGGCACCCCTGGGGTTTGGAGAAGTTCCCAGTCTGAAAGAGCTGATAGCTCTGAACCTAAGCGAAATGTACCCACTTCACATTTCTCCTACCGACACTTTCAGTGGGAAGTAAGCAATGCGGAGATCTAAAGACCTGCAGGCCAGACCCTGAGGCCCTTCCCTCCAACCTGCAGCTGCCTGCGCTGGGCTTCAATCTCTAGAGTCCCCAAAAATGGCCCCGCCCACTTTCCAGGAGACTGGGAATCAAGCTGTGTGTACTCTCAGGTGCCTTGACAATATCATTTTCAGACATGTCCAGTTTGGCCTTTTCTTGCAGGTATTTGCACCTGTGTGTATTTTGTTTGTGTTGACTATTTCACCCACTTCTGTTCCACCTCACCTGTAAGCTTCCAAAGACAGGACCCCCCCCCAACCTGTTCTACAAGACACCACCACAGTGAGAGATGCACATGCACGCTAGGTGTCAAATCAATCTGCTGACTGGTCCCCAGAAAGCTTTCTTGTCTGACCCTCGACCTGACAGCCGCATTGCTATAAACCTGCCAATGAGTGTTCTCCCTAGAATGCCAAAGAAGGACTTGCCCCATGACACCTGGCACCTTGTTTTGCTAACTTAGTGGTGCTTTGAATGTGCTGTATGTTCCAAGTCCATTATGTAAAGAGATCAGCATACATAGGGTGACCGTGCTTCCTCTCAAGGAGCTGCCAGAGCACAGTAGGACAGCTTTCTGTCCTTATTCTTTTATTCTGCTATGACACACTTCGGTCCTTCTATCCATCACTTACCCCTGAGGGAACAATGTATTGCAGCTGGGGTCTGCCCTGCTAACTGGAAAAGGAGCTAGAGTCTCTAGGCATTAGTCAGCCAGGGTTCCATTTCCTTGTCTGTAATGGTGTGTGTTGTGGAGGAGGGCAAGTGGGGGGCGGTGCTGCTCCTAATAGAACCATCCATGCTGTTTGTTTTCTCATTGCTGTGACAAAAATAAACTCCTGACAGAAGCAACTTAAGGGACAACAGTTTATTTTGACTCAGAGTTTCAGCAGAGTCCCTCATGGTTGGAAGGGTTAGTGGCAGAAATACAAGTCCATTGCTTTTTCCATTCAGGAATCATAAATAAGACCACAGCAAAGTCCAGTTATCACCTTCAAAGCCCCGCTCCTAACAATACACTTCCTCCAGTTAGACCTCACAACCCAAGGTCCTACAACCCCTCCCAGGACAGCACCACAAGCTGGGGGAGCAAGAGTTCAAACACATCAGCCTGCTGGGGGCACATTTTAAGTTCAAATCACAGTACCCCCACTTTCTAGATACAGGGCTACAGGCATAAGTGTCAGTCAAACGTCCCTCTCAGTCAGAGCCCTGAGAGATGCCTTGCTTGTGCTCCTAGACCAGCCTACTCTTTCCTCCCATCTAGCATGCAGATGCAGAGGATGTGGGCTCTCCACTCAGGTCATTCTCTGCCACAGCCATCTCTCATGTTCCTGTGGTGCAGTGGGAAGAATGTGGGACCGGGGACTGAGGAGGGGGCGGGCCTAAGCTCTGGCCACATGATGTATGGATGGATGTGGATTAATTACAGGACTTCCCAAGTCTCTATGTCCCCATTTGTGGAACAAGGTAATAATCCATCTCTCATAACCACATATGGATAAATGGAAGAGGGACCCTGGGACTCTTACCTGGCATTTGGCCTTGTCAAGGGATACAAGCTCCTTTTCCTTCCTCCTTTCCTGTTTTGTTGCTTAGAGTTGGGCTAGGAAGAGATGTAACTAAATGTCTGGGGCAGAGATGACTCTATGCTATTCTGTGACGATGTCAAGGGAAACCAGAGGAAGAAAACATTCTGAGAGCTCACGGACAGAATTCCACCATGTCCACTGGGGGCAAAGAGTGTTGCCAGGCCTCGTGGTCATGGCAGGCTGTGGCCCTGGCGGCCACACTGTGGCCTTCTGTAGAAGAAACCCTCACTACTCATTGTGGGACGGCTGAGAGAGCCCTGTGCATGTTGGCAGCAACAGTCACTCAGAAGAAAGCAAGAGGCCAAGCAGGCGCGAATGGCTTTTGTTGGCTTTTGGTCAAGCACACTGGAAAGGACTTGGATACCCCAAAACAGCCTCTAGAGAACTCAAATGAGACAATGCCGTTCAGGGAGGCCTGGATGGTGGAGGGAAAGGGAAGGCACTTGTGGCCCAAGATGCAGTTTATATCTCTGGCCCTTTAATTCCCCAGTCTGTGGATAATGAATCAACATTCATTACATAAGCAAAATGGACTTCCTTTTGTCCCAGGCGGTCGTGGCTTGCAAGCAGGGCCACATTTGGCACACACACACAGCACACACAACAAGGAAACACCGTAGAAAGGGCTTTCTGGGCCAGCAAGCCCCTTCATCTTCTCTTGAGAGGCAGGACAGCCTTAACTCATGCTTACAAATAGGCATGAAATGGAAGTGTCCCACATTTACTAAGTTCGAGATCTAAATGTTAGAATCCCCTTACTCTCTCCATCAGTCTTGGGCATCCTCAGCATTGCCTGGTTCCAGTTCATGCCATCTTCCTGAATCACCAGGCATTTGTCTAACGAAAGGATGTGTATGTGGTACCCACCCTTTCCCTTGCTCAGTAACCTCTGGACCAAAGTAAAGTCACCATTCGTCTCTGCATACAATAACTGAACATAGCTTACACAGCCAAACACAAGAATCCTGTCACAACTGGCTCTTGCATATATCCTGTTCCTCCACAGCTCTTCTTGTGTCTGATTATGGTTGTCCAGAGTCAAGAGTGTGGTACTAAATGAACCCCATCATCCATTACACCTAGAATGTCCTCTCTACAAAAATGATCCTCCTTGACTCCTCCAGGATCCATCTTCCCTTAGCTGAGAGGAGTACACTTCAAGACATCCATCAGATGCCAGAAACAGTACAGAATTCCGAGCTCTACAATGTTTTTTTTATCATCTTTACTAAGCATCTGCCAAATACTATTCTGTAACTTTTGCAGCTCGAAGTACAGGAACAAAACTAGCCCTCATTTTCTTTTTCTCCTTCACAGTCACACAGGCAGGGCATTCATTCTTACCATAGATCTTAGAAACACAGAATACAATATTTTTTTCCCTTATTAAAGCTGAGAGTCTTACCCACTCAACCTTGGGAAGTATGTTATAAAAGGGCTTATCTTTGACACATCTGAATTGCCAGTATCACTACTTTTGTGCTTTGGGGACATTATTAAGTACAATAAGGAGATAAAGGTAATTGGAACACCAGTATTGGCATATTTGACAGGCAGCTTGATAGCATAGATAACTGTGGGTGACTAAGGGGTGGGTAGCATATACAGTGTAGATACACCAGGCAAAAAGGTGATTCATCTTATCATGATATTTATAATGACACGCAGGTTAACATCTATGAAGAATTTATTTCTGGAATTTTGCATTTTTTTTTTTTTTATTTTCAGACCCATGGCTTACAATGGGTATTTGAAACCACAGCAAGGGGGTCTTAAAAGGAGCAGGGACCCTTCTACTCTCCTGAGCTGTCTTTGCTGTGGTGTGTCCTTCCCTGACTCACCCCTTCCCCCAGCTTATTCATACTCTGCCAGACCTATCGCTACCCATGTGAGTTTGCTTAACTTCCTTAGCTGTTTTGTGACATAGTTCCCTTATCTGGACATTTGTGGGGACTTAGTTAACACAGTCAAGCACTTCAGACAGCACCTGGTGGTTCTGGCGAGAAGGCTCAGTGGGTTGAATGTTTGCCATGCTATCCTCACTACTGAGAACCCAAGTAAAAAGTCAGAGGGTGGCATATAGGTCTATAGTGCTAGTGCACTCCTACAGGGAGGTGGGAAGTGGAAACAGGAACCACCTAAAAGCTCACAGGTAAGCAAGCTTTGGCTATGCAGCACGGAACAATATCCACACTTACTCAGTGTGTGCATGTGTTCATGTGTGTGTGTCTGTGTGAACTGTGGGTGTCATTTAGTGGTGGAGGGTGTGCTTAACAAGCATGAGGTTCACTCCCCAACATCATCAGAAACAAGTGGTGTGTTAGCCATCGTTATCCTATGACACCGTTCTAATAGCTATTATGAATATATCATATGTCACACTGTACAGTAATTCTTACTTTTCTCATCTAACTCTTTGAATAGATTCCAAGTCCTTTACAGGTAATCCTTCATATTTAAGCAGCTCTCGACAGAAAGTGGGCATTTTGATGAATGAGTGAAGTGTGGAGTTATAATTCAAGGCCACCTCTACCTGATTGTTGAGGGGAACCCTTCATGGGGATAGAAACATAAAAAGCCCCCTCCCCCACATCATGGCTGCCACATGGGGGTAAAGAACGGGTGGCACACTCATCTGGGGGCCCTAGATCAATTTCTCTCTGTTAAAGAATGCTGAGTACAATTCTGTGACCTATTTGCAGTTAAAAAAGTCTCTGGCTTCAAGGTGGAAAGTGATCTCAGGAGACTATTTGAATTTTCTTTCAGTTCAGCAAAATGTCTCTGGCCAATCTTCCCAGTGGATTGAGGCCACGGACAGTCACCTCTCTGGGTCTCTGGTAAAGTCCCTTCCCAGGAGGGGAGATGGAACGAGGCATTTCAGCTTCATTTACACTTAATTCGTCAAAATGTCATTGGCAAGAGCTATTTGATGTCCCAGGCTTATGAGCCTTGAATCTAAGCCTTGCAAAGCTCTTTTCTCTTTGAACCTAAATGTGCCTGCCATTCTGCCAACATGGGGCCGCATGCCAATGGGGTGCTTTGCTCTGAACCATGAAACTAGATGGGGGTGCTCCCTCTGATGAATGTGTCTACCTTTCCCCAAGATGGGCCTGAGGATGGCTGACTAGGGAAAAACAAATCCAAACCCAAAGGTCTCCAAACATCCACCCTCCCCTGCTCACACTCAGCCCCACCAGGGTGCTGGCCCTCTAGCCCTGCTTCTGCGAGTCCCTGTGTTTTCACTCCCTGTACACAACTGATGCTAGTGACACCTACATGAAAGGCATGCTGGGATGATTTTCACACATATACAGGAAGTGCTTGACTGCCCTTCTACAGTGGATATGCATGTGTCCGGCAACACCTTGTAAAAGGAAGTAATAGCAGGACAAGGGTCTAAGACCATCACCAGACCACCCTGTCTTTCCTCTCATTCAGTTGCACAGGTTACTGCTACATTCTTTTCTGTATAAGTCTTGAGATTCTGTAGTGAGTCCCAAGTCCCAAGGGTTTTCTTTGGTGTCACACCATCTCCCTTGCTGCTGAAGTTGTAGCTCTATTGGCCTAGCTTTTATGTCCAGGGCGATGTGGAAAACAGCCCTGTCTGTGGACACCTGACACCTCATCCCTTCAGACTGGTATACCAAAATGGCCTTAGAACATCTGGTCCAGTCCAGCTTCTTAATCCTTGAGTTTGTTCAGTCCCGACGAATCCCTGTCACCATTCCTGACCTCCCTCCTGAATGGTGACTCTTCAGCAGCTGCATTGCAGTGACTCAAAAAAATGCCAGTCTTTTCCCACTGGAGGGAGCTTAACAGTGTTCTCAACTGCCCTGTGTCTGCTCTTGACGACCTTCATTCTTCATACTAGGTGCTTATACCCCAAGACTTCCCAAGGCTGCTGAGACACGTGGACATGCAGGATCTCTTGAGTCTAAACCTTCAGGGCTCATCAGCTTCAGATAGGATTAAGAACAGTGAGGACCCATAGCTCAGGCTCACATCACTCACAAAATCAGCCTACCCTTCATCTCTGTCACTGGTACCATGAGATCCAACTCCTTAATGGCACCCAGGGTCCTGGTGCACAGCCCAAGCAGTGGAAGAAGTGATGTCCTGTGACCTGACTTCCAGGCAGTGAGAGCTGGGACCCACAGATCACTTGTCCTTCTCCCAGCTGTGTGCTGTTTGCTGATCGACAGTTTCATCAGGCCTTGAAGACTGAGGTACAGAGCCAAGGATGGATGCCACTTTAACACTCTCTGACATGTGCTCGCTCCCTTCCTGCCAGGCAAGCCTTCCTTACCCCTTCCTTGGAATTACACTCTTTGAATTTTGTACATAAACTTTGGCCTTGGTCTTAGCTTCTGCTTTTCAGAGAGGCTGGCACAAGACAATTCAAATACTTATGACATGACCAATACATAGCACTGTTTTTGTTGGAAGACAAGCTGCGGTGAATTTTAAGACCCCTGTCTAATTGCCCAAGTCACTCAGTATGTAGATGCATGCCTTTGTGTGCCAGGATCTTCTTCCTCTCTGCCAGCCCATGTCACAGCTCATTAGGGGGCTAATAAGGAGATGGCTGTACAGTGACTCCTCCATCCCTGAAGTCTCCCTGACAAACACTAGGCAGCCTGGGAGGACTAAAGAGCTGGGCTCAAGGTGACCAAAGACATTGATGAAAGTCAAAGAAAGGGCTTTACATTTCAGCCTGCTGTGGGCTGACTGCATAGCCTAGTAATCATGAGAAAGTCCTCAAATGAGTGTTCTAGAAACGGTCTGGGACTGAAGAGAAAAGTATCGATTGCCTTTCTGGATCCACACAGGGTGAGTCCACATAGCCAAGACACTGGTGTCTTAGTTACTTTCATGTTTTTGGAAAGAGACACCATGACCAAGGCAACTCATAGAAGAAAGTATTTAATAAGGGCTTAGAGTTCATAGCCATCATGGCAGGGAGAATGGTAGCAGGCAGGCAGGTACGGCACTGGAGTAGTAGCCGAGAGCTCACATCTGATCCATAATGTGAGGTATGAGAGAGAGGGAGGGAGGCAGAGAGAGAGAGAGAGAGAGAGAGAGAGAGAGAGAGAGAGAGAGAGAGAGAGACAGAGAAAGACAGAGAGAGAGAATGAGAATACTGGAGAAAACATAAACATGGGCTTTTGAAACCTCAAACCCCATCCCAGTGACACATCTCCAACAAAGCCACACCTCCTAATCCTTCCCAAACAGTTTCACCAACTGGGGACCAAATATTCAAATATACATGACTATGGGGGCCCTTCTCACTCAAACCACCACATCCTGAGACCTTGCTGAAACTTCTGCTGACCCACTGGCCTCCCACCCCCAGCACCAGTCTATAAGCAAGATGCTACTTTTGAAAGGCTCACCCTGAACCTCAGGCCCTCTGCGTGGTTCATAATTCCTTGCTTGAGCTTTGCTATTTACCCTGCTGGGGCCCTGAAGACGCTGCTGTCTGCGCTGCCTGGCCTGGCCCTCAGCATCCTCATTAGCTCTTAAACACCTCTTCCACAGCTCTCAGTTACACAGAACTCTTTGCAGTCGCTGAGGGGAACCTACTACTTGAACAATCTAAGTAGTATTTATAGCCTCAAAGACGGGGATTAAAAACTGTTATCTTATACCCTGAGCTTGGCACACAGAGAGGATTAAAGTCTTGTTATGGTCATAGAGGGCCTAGCATGGAGATAGTCATTCTGAGAAATGAGCTGTTAGGTGATTTTTGCCATGGTGCAAACATTATGGAATACACAAAGACACCTGTGACATCACTGGGTGATAGAATCTTATGAGATCATCATCATCGTCATCATATGTAGTGTGCAAACTAAGGCAGTTATGATATCAGCAGACAATAAAACCATATGAGGCCATCAGCATGGAGGGAACGCCTCTACGTAGTATATGATTTCCATTCAATGAAGAACGGGATCTGAGCATGAATGCCAGCACTATCTAATACAGCATAACTTTTAACAAGCCATTAGGCTCCCAAAGCTCTGACTGCTTATGTGTGAAGTGGAGGCAGAAATGGTCCAAGGAGAGCAGAGACACTGCAGGGAGAGCCCAGGACCATCACCACATGCTGGGAGGCCATGGAAGCTGCTTCCAACCTTGAAATCACAGCGAAGAAATGAGGGTTCAAGCTCACAGAAAGACCAAGACCTGTTCTCTCTGCATTCAGTCCTCATTATCTGTCCCAGTCATTAAAATTCAACCGTAGAAACATGGACAGTGAATTAGCAATGATTTCATTAATTTTTACTGTTGTTGATAGTGTCTGCAAGGAAAACAAGATTTTATTTCCCTAGAAGAACTTTCTAAGCCCTTGCTCTAACCTGACAGGAGACTGGCATTCTATGGCACTCACCTGAATTCTAATCAAGTCACCCACTTACCTTGAAAACCAACAGCACATACCAGTGCATGTTGGCTCTTGGTCTGTAAACAGACATTAATAATGGGGGAAATTCCACACACACACACACACACACACACACACACACACACACACACACACACACACAAAACAAATTAACCATGACTGTGAGCCACACCCCTGATACCTCAGCCTTAGCTCCGAATGTTACCGCGTCCCCTTTACAGCTCCCACACATCAAAGTCAGCTGATGTGGGTGTCCTCTGCTCTCCCAGGGCCTGTTCGAGCTTTGACGAGGGAGTGTCGACGAGCAACAAAACCACCGCAGCAAACAAATAAAACACGGGGAGCACCTAAAAATAGGATCCCAAAACCCAAATCCAAGTTGCTCCTGGAGCAGGAATCATAGCAGCCATTTTCACCACTTAGCTAAAGATTTCTGAAATGGATAGACCCGTATAAGTAACCCTGACCAGGTAAGTGACGCAGAGAGCACATACCATGCCTCCATCACTCCCCCTCCCCCCACCCCACCCCCGCCACCACCACACACACACACACACACACACACACACACACACACACACACACACACACAAAAGTACAGACCACTCGACTCCTTACCCGAGCAATCAGCTCCCCAACCATGCCTGTCCAGGTGCCGTTGGCCTCAGGTACACCGTACACGCCATCCCCGACAAGGCGGATCTTGTAGTTGAACCGCAGGATCTCAGCCAGCTCCTTGAGCATGTCGACACAGAAGCCCTCGTAGCGGTCATTGCCTTCCATCTCCTGGTGGTTCCCCTTCAGCATTAAGTACGGGTTCTCCTGCAGCAAAACTGGGCAGCTGTCATTCTCATCTTAGTCCTGGTGTTGTGGCCACGTGGGGTGGGGAGGGCTGGGCACAGGAGGTCGGGGACTTGGTGGGGTAGAAGGAAGGATGTAGCGTGGGTAGCAGGCAGCCTTAGATGTGGTGATTAGCTGCCCTCCTCTACCCACCCTCTAAGGTGCTCCTTCAAAGTCATTCTAATATCAGAAATACAGGAGTCCCACTGCATAAGGCCATGGCGAGACCCCTTTACACTGTTGGAAGTCATCATCTGTCCTCACTCCCAACTCCATTTTGCCTTTTATGCACAGACCTATTGCTAAGGAATACAAAGATACTTCCAGGAGAACAGGCTAAGTAAGAATACAGACATGATGAGTGGGTAAAGAAAATACGATGCTTAGTCATAAAGCAGAATGAGTTCCTGTCATTTGCAAAAAAGAAAATAGAAAAAGAAGAGCTGGAACTTGAGGTTTAGCATGTTAAGAAATAACTCCAACTCAGAAAGAAATGTTGACGTACATATTGTTGAGAAACCAGCTGTCCTGCACACACCTTTCATCCCAGCACTCAGGAGGTGGAGGCAGGCAGATCTCTGTGGAGGTCAAGGTCCACCTGGTCTACATAGGAAGACCTTGTGCCAAAGTTTAAAAGGGCCATGAACATAAGCGAACAACTGTACCACAAGGCACTGGGAAGCAGGCGGGCCACACCGGTGAGATGTCTAGAGAAAGTGCCACAGAGAAGGGAGATTTACATTGGGCTCTCACAGAGAGATGCGGAAACACTTGTAGGCCAAAAGGTGGGGGCTGGGCCATTACAGGCCAGGGAAGGGCATGTTCAGATACAATTCCATGGGAGAGAGGTGCAGCTCATTGGAGACCCACTGGGGGTCTCCAGGTAGTTGGAATATGGGTCGTACCAAAAGGACTTGGAAGAGAAATAGAAAGAGATGAACAAGGCTAAACATGGGCCTGAATATGCGGGGGGTGGGGGAGGAAATTGTATATCACATGATGTAGTCAAGGAGCATCTTGGACTTACACTAAGTGCTGACAGGGAACACTTAGGTCATGGACAGGTTTCGTCTTGATAATGTGACAGAATCCTGAGCACACATGGCTCACCCTAGACTGGAAAGAGCTAGAAGAATACAAAGTCTCAGGAAGGTCAGCTCCATGCCTGACTGTGTGTCAGGTACAGAGAACAGGGGGTCCTAAGATCCTTGGCATCTACATAGGTGACTCATGATGGTGTCACATTGGCCATGTGTGGCAGGAAAGAAGAACTAGGGCATACTGGGTTTGAGATGGTGGAAGGCTACACGGGGCAGGGGCGGGGGGGGGGGGGGGGGCGAGACCAACGGAGATTAAACATGCTGGTGAGGACAAGGCAGGCCAATGACTTGGAGGCATGGAGAATGTGGGTCACTATGGGGAGGAACTGGTGCAGGACAGGCTAAGAGTGATGGGCGACCACACCTTCAAGGGAACCTAAAAAAGACAAAAAAGAGAAGAGTAGCCATGCTGCATAACAGCACCAGCAAACAGAGGCTAAAAATGAGGGTGCAGGGGCCCGAAGGTCCAGGGGAAGGAGCCTGAAGAAGGAGAATATGGCCTTCCTCATAAAAAAAAAAAAAAAAAAAAAAAGAGCAAGGCTCGGAGACACTGCTGGGTCCTGGTCACAAGACCTTTCTGAGCAGGCATGAAAGGTTTGTGGCACTACAAGAATTAGGACATAAATACATAGAGAAGTGCACAGACCAAATGGAGAAGGTGGGAGGTGGATGAATCAGGCTAGTCTCCCTCACAAAGGGCCTCTCTACCTTGAAGTCACACCTCCCCTCCAAGCTGCAGTTCCCTTCCACAAAGAACAGGGTGGGAGGGTCCCCGAGGATAGGCCATCTGTAATGTATTATTGGATGGTAGTGGCGCTAGGCAGTGTGGTGATAGTCTCCTTTTAAGATGGGAGGGGGCAGAGTACACAGGATGACAGTTAGGTGACAAGGAACCCTTGCAAATTAGGGAGGCTGGAGAAGGCAGAACAGGAGAGGGGTCACCCATGAGCCCTGGATTCCAGGAAGCAGTGAGTAGGGACAGAGCTGGGAAGGGGCCTGGGGTGTGGTGCAGGAGCAGATACAGAGAAGCTGCAAACTGATGCTAGCCTGAGTTGTGCAGGGGGCAGGTAGGAGCAAAGGCTCAACGCATGTGCGGAGAGTAGGTCTTGGCAGAACTGCACAGGGGTCAGGTGTGGCAGGGAGAGAGCAAGATGTACAGAGGGGTTATGCAGGCTACACCACAGAAACAGCTGAGCATCCCAGCAGAGGGACGCGCTGCAATGCTGAGCCACTGTGCTCAAGCCAGAGGGATGGAGGACCAGACCCTGGGATGGAGAGAGTAGTTTGAACACCACAGAGAGGGAATGTCACATCGGGGGCAGGCTGTGTGTCACGGATGTCGATTCTGGGTGTGAAGGTAGTGTGGGGCTCGACTTGTGATCAAGTCCACTGTCGTGACCAGCCAAGTTAGTCTCCTTGCCCACCACACAGGCTGTCCTCAGCTCCAGAAGCTCTCCACGGTCCATTCATCTCCATTCCATCTTCTGTCAGACCTAGCTCATCATGACCTTGGAGTCACATTGCTTCTGACACCAATGCATTTATTAGAATTATCTCCATGCTTGGGCCAAGGCGGCTGTGAAAACCATCCAGCACTTCCTCTTTGCACTCCAAGGCTGTGCGGCTCCCACAGGTGGTATGAGTGGGGTTTGAGGCCATCCCTTCTCTTTTACTGTCACATCCCTGATGGCTGCTGATTATGAGTGAGAAAGGCCTCTCAGCCCTGTGGACAGCACGTGGCTGAGGGTTTCAACTCTAGGACCGGAGTAATTTTTTTTTAAAGTTATTCTAAGAAATGTCACGAAATTCTCCTTTCTCATATTCTATTCTCAAGTTCACTTGAAATCTACTGTCATGTTCAAAGTAAACGTTCACAAGGCTGATCTTTGGAAGGGAGAGGTGTTAGTCAGCCAAAGGATCAGCAGGCCTGGGACTCATTGGCACTTTGGAAAATGAGAGAGGGTGAGCACAGGCTTGTCCTCAGCAGGGGTGCTGGGAGAACCCGAGGTGACAATACAGCTATGTGTTTAACATGGCACCCCGCACAGAAAATGTGGTCTGAAGATGGTTGCTGTAGCTAACCCCAAGTGTCCCTGGGAGGAGTGAGACACTGTGGCTATGTCACTCAGGAGCACTGTTTGCAGGGGCACATCGGGCTTGAATTAGCACCTTTGCTCCTAGTAAGAGTTTCTAGTTTGGATGGGCCACCTCAGCCACCTCTGCACAGGAAACTGACTCTGGTTTCCTTTGAACTAGCCTTACACAGGAGTACCCTGCCAGCACAGACATCTCAAGAGTCCCTATGCTGATATGGATACATGTACATAGGTGTACACACACACACACACACACACACACACACACACACACACACACACACACACACACACACACACACACACACACACACACACACCCCAGAGCAACTTTCCCATCTGAGAACATGACCTTCTGGCTTCAATATAGCAGAAGCCTCTAGCATAGTCAGATTCCAGATGTGAGGAGGCAGGAAGCGCAACCTAGCAGGTTTGCTGTCTCCTGTCCCAACTTGGCTTTTAAAGAATTGCTCAAAACTCCTTCCTCAAATTCTGCCCAAAGACATTCGCACACTCAGACCCTAATTATTCGGTTCCTATTTGTGTCAGGCACCCCAATATTTGAGGCACTCCCATTCAGGAAGGGGATGTGGGAAGTCAAATAATCATGGGAAGATATGTCTGGTCAGAGTGTATAGGAAGAGACAGGGACAGAAAAGACAGGAGTCAGCCAAGGGGAGACTCCAGGGGAAAGACAAGCTTTGAGCTAGGGATTAGGCAGCTAGAGGAGAGGGAACAGTTCCCCATCGTGGAGGTATGGGGCCCGTGAGGAACCCTGGATCCCAGGACTGCAGGCAGAGGTGCTTGCTAAGGTAGTTATTTGAGCACAATGGGCTTAGAGCCCAAGCTAAGGAACTAAGAGGGGAGGCAGGAAGAAATTACAGGACAGTTATGAGTGTAGTGAGGAGTTGGACTTGGCAAGTGGGAAGGGTGCCTGGGAGAACGCCACCCGTGACTGGGCACAAGGAAGCACAGGAGGTCTAGACTACGTGGTTGTGAGACTGATAGAAGGCAAGTTCCCAAAGGTAGAAAAGACAGCTGGAGGGAGGGCCCAGTGGTCACGCCTTGAACTACATCTCCCACCAACCAGCTTAGCCATGTCCCGGTTCTCAGCTGGATAGGGGACATCACCTCTCTCTAATCTTCCTGGCATTCTAAGTGGCTCGGGTGAGCAGAGTCAGAGCTGGGAGCTGGAGAGGCTGAAAGCTGGAAGTCTGCATTGCCCTCCCTTCTCCCCAGCTGTTTCCTGGCAATGGGTTTGGGGATGCGATGGGTACCTCCTCCCCTGTGTCTTGCCTCCACTCAGATTTCACCCCCTTAAGGAGGCCACCTCTGACCACTTGGGAGCTGACACTGCCCTCTGTTCCTTTCAGCCTTCCTTCTAATGCAGTGTTTGACTTGAGGTTAAGCATCCCTAACTCAAACGCCAAGCCTGAGCTGCTTCAAAATCTGAAACATTTCTGAGTGCTGGCAGGACCCTACCAGGTGTTTCAGAGTCTAGAATTTCTTATTAGAGATGTTCAACTAGCAACGTCTAGGAAAATATTCCCAAACCTGAAAACCATTCTCAAATTGAAATATTTTGGGTCCAAAGCATTTCAAATATGTTGGACTCAATCTTTGTTGACGTTTTATTACCTGCCTCATAGTCCATACTAAAACAGAAGCTCCCGAAAGACAGGGAATCTTGGGTTTGGTTCACTGATGTTTGCCGAGTATCTTAAAGAGTGCCAAGCATGTAGAAATGCCCAATAAATAGCCCTTGGGTGAACAAATGAAAACATTCGGGGGCTCCTCTCAAAATGAAGGGAGCAGTGAATGGTCAAGCATAAAAGATCCTAAGCACTGTGGACTCGGGGTTCTCCATTATGCTCTCCCTTTCCCAACCCATGCCCGTTCTCAGGAAAGCCCTCGCTTTCCAGCATTTTCTAAGCACCTAGCAATGCTCTCCTTTGTTCTCCTTTCCCTCTGTGACCGCTTCCAGTCTTTCATAGTCCACCGCAAATGTTGCTTTCTCAGCCTTTGCTACCCTCCCCGTGGCTCCTTCCTCCACACCCCAGGGCTCTACCTTCCTGCCTCTCTCCTGGCTTTTTGCCCGCTCTGTTTATGATAGGCTGGTAATCCCAGGCCAGCCTTCCTGGGCTTTAGGAGTTCCTGAAAGTAACAATGGAGAACTATAGGCTCCTTTTTATTTTCTCAAACAAACAAACAAACAAACAAACAAACAAAAAAAAAACCCAAGAGAAATAGACATGTCTGCAGACTTTGTACCTCTGTCTAGTAGGGGCTAGACTGTGCAGCTAGCCTATACATTGCCTCTGCTTTGAGCTGAAAGATTATCAGCATGGCTGTGTGGGGTGGGGGAAATGCCCTTTTGATTAGTTACAATCAAAGTGGGGAGGAACAAAGTAATTATTGCTTAACATGTAGTTGGCTTGATTGACAGATCTCTGAATCATGAGATCTTCAGGGCTCGGGGTGATGGTAACACCTTGGCTGTGTGTACTTGACTGAGCCCATCGGCTCAATGATAACTTCTTTGACGATACAGACCAGTACATACTCATCTTTGGTTTCTAGGAGTGAGCATAGTGCCAGACACACATCAGGGAGCAGAGTTGGGAGGTGATTATTGGTAATTACTGAATAGAAAAGAATCAAGCAGAAGGGCAGATGGCCTGTGGACTTATAGGTTCATTGAGAACACTCTTGTCACAGTGAAGGGAAGAGAAGGGAAAGGCCACAGAGACCCACAAACACTCAGGTGTCCACTTGAGGGTGTGGCAGGGGAGGAGCTGGTTTTGAACACAGCAGCTACCAAGCAAAGTAGGCTGCTGGGAAAGCGGATCGTCATCCAGCTTGTCCCACCTGTGTCAGAAGGTCCCATTTCTAGGGTTTCAAAACAGCTCTCTTAGGCACCCAGATCCCCCGGGAGAGGCATCCGCACACTGTGGACTCTCTCCCCCTGCCCCAGCTGCTCAGGACCTCATCAGACATCATTTCCATACGAAGCAGCAACGGGAGTGCAATTTCTCCGTCATAAATTGGCCTCTGAGCTGTGATTAGCATTTCCATCTTCTGTTTCCTGGGAAGCACATGAGCAAGAGCTTCGGGAGAAGCACCTCCCCCCCTCAGGAGTTGCAGCTGGAGGCCCGAGAAACCCCGCTTACCAGGATGGTGGTGACGACCAGGGTGGTGTTGAAGAGGCTGTCAGAGATATTGGAGGCGTAGAGGCGGCTGTCCATGCTGAGGCCCTCTGCCACATGCCACTGGCCAATCTGAGGAGACCAAGGGGGAGAGAATGGGAAGGCTTGAGGAAGGGACAGACTGGGCTGCAGTTTGCTGGACTTGAGAGCGACAGAGGGCAGCGCTCTGTTATAGGGAAACCAGGGGTTGGGGGGAGAGGATGGAGGAACAATAATGGAGGTGGGGTAGACTGGACCAGAACTGGGGTACGTGATACAAGATTGAGGGTCTTGAGGGAAGAGGGATGAAGAAAGAAAGGATCAGAGACTTGGAGGAGATGCGAGAGGAGAATGGGGAAATTAAGTTAGGATTGTAGCACAGTACAGAGAAGTCAGCAGAGGAGGAACAGTAGGGAATTGCGTTATGGTCAAGCAGGGCTGGGACACAGGCCTCTTTTGCTTTGGCCACCTTCGGTAAACTCAGTGATCTAGGTGAGACTAAGAATGGCAGCATGTATGTTTGTATACTTAAAAAACTGGTTAAGAAGGGAAAAAAATGATAGCTTATGTCTACACTTGCAAGATGGAAGCAGAAGGATTGCTTTAGGTTTGAAGTTCACCTCGGCTACTTGGTGAGTTAGTTCAAGGATAGCCTGAGCTACATAGTGAGACCCTATCTCAACAAATAAACAAAAATGTGATTAAGAGGACGGCTATAAGGTGCGAAGGAACTGGTGTGTACTAGGCCTTTAATGGAAGCTTGCCGAGGGCTGGGAGTGTACCTCAGTGGCACAGCGCTCATCTTGTGTGAAGACGCCTTGTGTTCAATGCTTGCTACTGGGAAGCCCAAATGAAATCACACGACTACAGGGGCAGAAACCTGAATGCCTATGCGATAGTGAGGCATATGGCTGAGTGAGTAAGTCAGAAGAGGGAGCAGTCAAGTCATAGTCTCCGCATTCCGCCACCTCACTATGAGGTGCCTCTGGCACCTTGGCTCTCTCAGCTAGAATTGGAAATGTTCCTTTTCCTGCTCAGAACCCACAGATCACACACACACCACTTTGATACTGCAGTCCTCACTCTAACCAGGAGCCTAAAACTCACCGTGCAGCCTCAGTGAGATTTTGGAGCTCCTAGGCCTGCGTCCCAGAAAGTTCTGGTGAGGATGGATTTAACCTGGCACTCCATAAATGATATTTTTCCTTCAATTTTTTAACTGTATTTTTAAATTGTCTTTTATTTTGTAATTATTGTGGTTAAAAAAAAAAAAAACAGTTTACATAGAGGTCTGGGAGATTGCTCTATTGCTACAGAGCTCTGAGTCCGGATCTCTAGCATACATATTAAAAAATGAAAAATCCAGGCATGGCAGTGTGCCCCTTTAATCACAATCCTAGGAAGGCTGAGGTGGGAGGATCTCAGAGGCTGGCTGACCAGTTCCAGGCTCAGTGAGAGTCCCTGAATGAAAAAAAAAAAAAAATAAGGTGGAAAGAGCTAAAAGAAGACACCCTAAGCAGACATCTGGCCTTCGTGTATGCACATACCCACCCAAACAGGTGTACACATGCACACACACACACACATACATATGCTAATAATACATTCATACATACATGCTCAAATATGATATAACCTCTTGATCATGTTCAGTTGGCTTCAAACTTACGGCAATCCTCCTGCCTTGACTTTGCAAATGTTAGCAAGAGCTACCATGCTTCCTTAACCAACTTTTGAGTATATATTTATAATACTGTGGGCTACTCCATCATCCTGTCAATCTCTAGGGGATCTGATGGAACAGAACGCTGTTTATAATAGACCTTACACTACATAAATATATTATAAACAAACAATACAGAACACAAGGATATAAAAGTCTATGAATAACGCATACATATACAATACACATATATTTGATCTCAATATAACTCTGCTGGCTAGACCCCAGACTAGTCACTTCTGTTGTTGAGTAGCTGGGGTTTGTACCCATGAAAGATAGCTAATGATTTCCTGCATACCCAGAGATGCACAGGGCCACCTCTTCTGAATATCCAGAGATGCACACAGCTGGCTTTCCTAGGTACCAGCAGCAGCTTTCCTGGAGAACTCCCATGTACCCTGCAATTGTCCCCTGGAATTGAGCTTTGGATTTGCCTTCAGATGATTCAACCACAACGAAGACTTGGCTCCCTCTTGCCCTCATCCTTACCCCATGGAACAAGAGAGCACAGAGGCACAATAAGGAGATACCAGCAACCTGCCTTTATGCTTTGGAGAGGGTGGCCCAAGCAAAGGGAAGGCCACACCCAGGGCCATCCGGGGCCACCAGCTGGGATATCTGATGGCCTTCCAAGATTGGGCATGAACCCATGGGTCATGACAGGCGAGCCTTACTGGGGGCAAAAGGTAGAGCAGCAAAAGCTCCTCTCCATCCCCCTGGAAAGATGCCATCAGAAAGGAGACAGCTTTCTCTACCTCTGCAAAGACATGGCAGTTTTATGTACACTTTCTGCTTTGTCTTACATACCATAAGAGATCCCACCCAACTTGTCTGAGGACCACAGACAAGAGGCCTAAACCCTAAACCTTGTGCTTCTAAACCCCAGATGAATCTTCCCATGGAAGCCTGCAGAGCTCTGCTTTCTGAACCTCTAAGATACATTTTTACTTCCTGGTGCATCTCCCCCAACAATGTTGTGTATGCTCAGACCCCAGCACCTTGCTCCTGGCAGGGAACTGCAGGGAATGCCACTGTTTTCCTATCTGCACTTTGTTCTTGCTGGGCAGAACACAAATGAGCTTCCCTGTGGCCTCTGGAGCTCCTGTTTTCTCTTAAAGGGGCATGTCAGATGACATCATTGCCTAGTGATGATTGTGCTGTGAGATTTCCAAACAGAGGGGGGTGGGTAATAATTATGGGACACCTGTTGTGTCAAATATGCCATTCCATCACCTCTTTGAATTCTCACATCATGCTTTGGAGGCTTCATGGTGTTTCTATTTTATTAATGAAAAAATGTGCTCAGATGGGCTTAATGGCTCATCTCCTAAAGTCACAGCTGGTAGCTGTGGCATGGGTTCGAATCTAGAGCCAGATCCTAAGTCTTTGATCTTTTCCAACTCTTGTTGATGTCTTTTAGCGTGAGGGCACTAGTGTGTGTGTATGTTTTTTTATCTGAGTAAACTAGACTAACTGGAAGTGGCCTTAAGAGCCCCTCAGCCACTCAGTATGGACTTTAGAAACACAACTTTCTTCTCCCTGGTCTTGACACCCCATAAATTCAGTAGAACTCTCTCTCTCTCCTCTGTTTTCCTGCCTTCAATATGTATAGAATTGGCTCCCTGTAGTCTGCTAGGCTGGGAAGAACTCCTCTTGGGAAGGAGGAACATAAAACAGAGCAGGCTGGATGCCAGGCTGCTCAGGATAAGACGGAACTCTCTAGCAGCCTATTGTCACCCTGGACTCATACTTCATACCAGCAAGGCCACCTGCTCAAAGCCTCCCCAGCTCTCAAGCAACAAACGTGGTCCCTACAACATCCACGGGTAGAAAAGATTTTTCCATAGCCAGATATGACAGCCTCAGCAATGGACTCTCCAAGACTTCACCTATGGGGACCTAGCAAATAGACTAATTAGCCCCTGAGCTCCAGTCAGGAAATGAGTCTCCCACCCACTCTCATATTAGCCTCAAGAAATTATTAGACCCATCAGCTCCAACAAAGTGGCGTGGCTGCTATTAGCTGGAGCAATCTAATTGCAGAAAGACAGAGCTGGTAGAGCCAGGTGCCCTGGGATACAGGCTAATTGCCCCACCCACTGGGTACCATCCATGTCACACATTTGCAGGGGTGGGCAGGAGATGTCACTCGCTCATCACAACATTTGTGCCTCTAACTGCAGCCAAACAAATTCCCTCACTCCACCTTGCCGACACTCTCCCGCCTCCCAAGTCTTTTTTCAGACACAGCTGGTTTGCCCACACGCACAGGCTTCAGTTCCCTTCAGATCACACCTCTGCCTCTGCTTTGTCCTACCTGCTCTGCTCTTTCACCATTTTAGAGGCCCTGGAGTTGCAATGGAGGGAGGGAGAGAAAGCATGCATCTGGGTAGGGCCACAGCTAGCTCTTATTTTATAGCATCTTAGGAAAGAAGACCTCCATCACCTGGGCTGATTTGGTTCAGCCTGTGCACAGCTGAGAATGCAGTGCTGATACTGGACTTCAGCATCTTTTGGTCCTTGAGCATAAAGCACCATCTGCACCCTCCAGGTGGTGGCCCCAGTGCAGGAGGACTTTCTTTTACACCGGCTTCTCCACTTAATATATGGTGTGACCTCATGTAAGTTACTTATGCCTCAGAGTCTCTCTCCCTATCTGTAGAATGGGGATTAAAGTAGCACTTGCTGCCTCAAAGGGATTTTAAAGCTTAGTTCAAGTACTGAGTTAGCATCCATTAGAGTGCCATTGTTTGGGCCAGAAGGCACAGTCTCTTCTGCGCTCTCCAAAGAGCTCCACGCTGCAATCTTAGCTTATTAGACAGATTAGGCATGTGCCACCAACTTCAGCTTTCAGACCAGCAGTGCTGCCATGAGAAACTTAGGAAGCTGAGTAATAGGATGAACAATTTGGGCTGTAGCAGCCCTGTGAGATGTTCTGACTCTTGGCTGTATTGGTGCAGAGTACAAAGAACAATTAAGTGACAAACAGGGACACAGGGACTGACTGGGGCACCAAGATTCACAGCCATGGGGCACAGCCATACCACTGAGGGGGCATTTCAAAGCTGGATCTCCTGGAATAAAAGGCCCCAATTCCTAGCCCAATTCTTTTTGGTGTCAATATTTCCAGTCAGTGTCATGGTTCATACCGTGCACAGAGCCAGGAAGGCACATACAGTGGGCTCTCCACAGCTAAAACGCGCTGGTTTTACCATGTAACAGATGCCGACTCTCCCAACAGCCTCCACGCTGGGCACTTAGGTGCACAGTACCCTCATCTCACTCTATCAGAAAACGAGTTCAAAGACCTGGTAAGGCGGTGTATCCGAGCCACAGAATGGGTAAGTAGGGAAATTATGACACTAAATAAGAGGCAGCTGATGCTTCATTGTGATCACAGCTGTGAAAACAAACGTTCACATAGGTATGTGGCACATATCTATAATCCCAGTACTCGGGCGCCTGAGGCAGGAGGCTCACTGAGAGTTCAAGGGCTTTCCTGGACTACATGGTGAGTTCAAGGCCAACCTGGGCTATTTGTTGAGACCTCCATCTCAAGTTCAAAACAAACAAACAAATAAGTAGATGTGTAGTCTTTCTAAGTATTGACTCCAAAGCTATTGAAAGAAACATTCTCTGATGGAATTGCTTGGTCAAACATGAAAACTTAAGCAAATATAACTAACATTGGATGGAAAGTATCATTTACCTCAAGTCCCCTAGGGATACAGATCAATATAAATTAATAATTTTCTTGTTCCTTTAGGCACCTAATTTTGCAGGTCCTGATTATATGTTCAAAAGTATTATTTCCTTCATAAGGGTTTCTGCAGGCTCTTCTGTTGTCTTAGCTGAGTGAGCGTTACCTTAAAGTGCGGCATTGTCATTAAGAGGCTGGTTTAGACACTGTGTTGTGAATGGACCGCTGCCACAGAATTACTGCAGTGTGCTGGCCACTTGTGTTTCTTTACCATTATAAAGAAATCTATTTAACACTTCACATGTATGTTTCTTTCCCCTGTGATGGGCTGTTGTTTCTTGCTTCAAACAGGACAACTGATTCTGAGGCCCTGTCCTCTTGGAACTGAACTGGGCTTAACCCCCCTGGGAAGAGAAACCAGTCAACTTGTGGAAGGAAAGACTGGACAAGGGGCAAGCAAGGCTATGAGGGCTATAGAGGATGGGCTCTGTAGAGTGAATAGGAGCCCTCCACGGTCCTTTGAGAAGCCATGGCTGTGGTTGAATGCATATCAGGCACTGGGATTTGGTCTGCCACGTAGTCCTCAGCCAACATGAACAAGCTGGTCACTACAGGAAGTAGTTGTCCACTGGCATCTGCTGCTGCTTCCGGCCCTTGCTCTGCCCTCAGTGTCTCACTTCTCAGAACTGAAGGGATGTTGCTTGGAGTCAGGAGGCCTGACTATGCTGGTGCCTAGTGCTGGGACCACAAGACCCTGTGAGCCTCTATGCTCTCTTTGGGGACAGGCTGAGCCTCTCTGTTTTGGTCCTTACAAGGCACCAGCAGGCCATGTCCCCAGAATCTCCCTTCCAGCGACAAAACCCTCTCCTTAGAAACCCTACAGTTCTTTCCCATTTTTGGTTCAGAGACAAGAAGCCACACTGCAGCCTGCTGGACCCACAGTGCCCCCCATGCCTGCTCTCTGCCTCCTTCCTATCGCATCCTCCTGTCACTCTCTGCCAAGGTCTTTGTGTGTGTCCTTCCTTGTCTGGAATTCCCCAGCCACATGACCTTCTGACTCCAACTCTCCTTCAGCTAGTTCAGGGCAAGGCTTGCAGGCTTCATTTTTGTCCACTGCTTGTTTCTGCAAATAAAGTTTTATTGGCATACAGTTTGGCCCATTCACTTCTGTGTCGTCTGTGAGGGCTTTCATTCACAAGGGCAGAGTTGCAACATAATGCTGGGGCACCTGCAAAGAGCAAGTGTTTACTTACCATCTAGATGTCACAGAAAATGCTTGCTCGCCCTCATCTGCTTCTCGCCTGTTTCCTTTAGGCCTCTGCCTGAAGAGAGAGTTTTTTTTTCCCCCCAGGAAGTCTGTCTTCTCTTCCATTAGCCTTCTGAGCATTTTGTCCATGCGACATTGCTGACTGCCTGTCTGTCTTATATGCCATAAGCCTCATAGGAGCAAAGATAGTGGCTTGGTTCACCTGCCCTCTTATTGAGCCAAGGGCTTGACTCAATGCCTCATGCCTCATAGATGCTCAATTAAATATAACTGAACAAATGCACCAGGAACTTTATCTCATTTACTCCTCAGCATATCTACAAGGGGTAGACCATTTTATACTCATTTTAAAGATTTTTTTTTTTAAAAAAGCCCTGCATACCAGCAAGGTTAGGTAATTAAAATCTCCATGGTCACACTCCGATAAGCACCACAATGGAGATTCAAATAGGCTTTCTCGATCACCAGAACACATGCTCCTAACCACCGCATTATCTAGTTAGAAAGGGTCAAGACCGTAACCATGGGAACAGGCTTAGCACAGTGCCTGGTGCTGGCAGGCATAAACTTCACCAAGTCCCTCCCCCTCTCTGCCCACTGGTTTCCTTCTCAGCTGTCAAATAGGAACCACCCCGCCCCCCCAAGGACCTTTTCTGGAGAGCTAGGGGCTTGCGAAATCATCAGTCTCAAGACCAGCGTTCTTTGCTGCTTCTGGGAGCCCCGAGGACCTTTTAGTTCACAGCCCCTCCCTCCTGCCTGAAGGTGCTTAGGGGTGTCTTTTGGCCACTTTGTTCTTTCTTAAGTAGGTAAAAGGGGATTGGTTTTTAAACCCCAAGGGACTTGCTCACATCGTTTACCCACATCAGCGGATGTGCACACAACACTGGAACATTTAATAGTTTTATGCACAGTTAGACAGCTGCTCTTTGTACTCGGCGCCGCTGGGACCCAGCTTCTTCTACGGGGGCTGATGAAACCCTAAGCCCCGCTCCAGAGGCAGAAGCTTCAAATACTTATTGATCTTTGCTTGCCGGGCCCTGGCCCATGTGGTTTCCTTTCATAAATTTCCCTGCTTCTGTGTAGCAGCCCTGTCATCATTCCCACCTGAGAAATGCAGGCTCATCAGTACTTTAAAAGCAGGAAAAATGCTTGAAGTAAGTACACTCGTATGAGTTTTTGTTCAATAAATTAACCAAACCAAGACTCAGGAATGTCAAGCAACTTGCTCATAGGAGTTGAAGTAGGACTGGAACTCAGAACCTATTTATTGCTTTACTAATTGGTTTAGGATGGGTGTAGGCTATATTGACATTGAAGCCTGGGCCTTCCCTCCTGCCTCTGATCAAAGCGAGCTCATTTGTTGACTATAGTCCTGAATGGGGTCAACTTAAAGGACCCAGATGAGCTCACTCACCTGTGAAGTGAAAACCAGTGACAGAACCTACGCATATGCTACATCTTGAGTCTAGAGTGAACCCCAAGGACCTGTGTGTTATAGCTGGTGCTGTTGGGAGGGGGTGGAAATTTTAAGCCACGACGTTCCCTCCTCACTCTCTTTAACTTTTTGATCATGATCGTGAAGTGAACAGCTTTGCTTCTCTACCTCACGTCCCCTACCATGACGGACCAAAACAAGCCCAAAGCAGCAGGACTGAGCCCTTCGAAACTGTGAGCTCAGATGACCCTCTTGTCTTTAAAAGTTGACCGCCTCAGGTTCTCATTATAGTAACTGCGAGCCGGTTGGTATGATATTGGGCAGGTGTTCCTGGTAGGCAGCTGAGGGGCCTTTGCTGAGCCGCAAGCCAAGTAGAGGTAGAGAGCATATGGCTGTGTATGCGGGAGGACAGCAAGTGATCAGCAGTCAGGATAACTGGACTCAGGTTCTACCTTCCTAGTCATTTACTGTGTGGCCTGGGGAAGTCAATTTTACTACCTAAGATACGCCTACGTTTCCCTGGCCTTCTCCGCTTATGGGGATCACCTGGGGTGGGTCACAGGTGTGATAAAGTCAAGGCCAAACAGGTGCAAGTTCTAATCTAGTTTCTCCCTTTCTAGGGTCACCCAGAGTTTTGAATCAATCACTTTTTAATATTCCAGTTCTGAGTTCTAAGCTGAAGTCCGCACTCTGAAGGATGCTTAGGACAAAAGATGTGCATCCATGGGTGCCTAGGGTAACGGTTCTCAACCTGTGAAGCTCAACCCATCTGGGGGGGGGGGGTCACAAATCAGTAGGAAAATCACAGCCATGAAGTAGCAATGAAAGAATTTTATGGTTGGTGGTCACCTCAATGTGAGGAACTGTATTAAAAGGTCACACACAGCATTAGGAAGATTGAGAACCACTGGCCTAAAGCTTCTTATGGCATGGAGAAGTGGCATTCAGGTGTGAGACCTTATGGCGGGGTGGGGGGTGGGGGGGAGAGAATCCCAAGGATGGCCTGAGATGGGTTAGAGTACCATGGTCTTGATGGGACAGGTATATAACTTGACAGAAATAAGTGTAAGGGGCTGGGAGATGGCTCATTTCAGCAAACAGGATTTCACCCACATCCATGTCAAAAGAAATCCCAGTGTGGCAGCCCATGCTGGGAATCGGAGACATGCAGATCCTTAGGGTTTGCTGGTCAGGCAGCCTTGCCTAAGCAGTGATCCCTAAATCCTAGTGAGAAACCCTATCTCATACCCAAAGGACAGCAATACCTGAAGAATGATACCTGATGTTGACCTCTGGCTGCCACACATACATGTATGCACACCCCACCCAAACATACAGACACATACATATACACATTAAAACTATCATATCAAACTCGACCTCCACCAGGAGAACTTGGCATATGGTAAATGATGTTTAGTAAGGACAGTGTTGACACCCAAGGGTCCCTAGTGTTGGTCACTCCTTATAACTAAAGACTATTAGAATATTTGTGAATCAGTAGTTCTGAGCATTGCTTCTGTGCCAAAGCTCTGGACTAAACATTTTATTATCTTATTTCATCTTTCCAACCATACTTCAGGGAGGTTCTGCTACTATCCCCATCTTACAGATGAGAAAGCTAAGATCTGAGTTGGTCCCAACTCAGACGGGACCATCGCTATAGTAAACTGCCCTGGGATATTGTAATCTCTCTGCCTGTGGATATATGGTTAATCATTTGGCAAATATTTGTATAGTTACTCTATCCAGTGGTACTTGCCATAGACGCTCCTACTTGAGAGTCCTTTGCGTTTCCTTGCTATTGATTCTGACTTATATAGAAAAGAGTACCTAAAGAAAGACCCAGAAAAGTGAGAACAGACTATTGTGGAGATGGTGAGCAGCAGCAGACTTGGCCCCTTGACCTGGCTTTGCTGTCAACCCCTTCCTTTGTTTGAGCTTGGCTTTCTAAAGCTACATCTTGCATGCCAGTCTCTTAGAGAGGGCTGCCCATCCCTGACTGGGCCACAGATTCCTTACTCACTCCTTGGGAATGCTCACCACACTTGGAATCATACAACTTCTTATGCCATCACTTGTGCTAAGTCCGTTTTCCCCACCAGACACTGTATTCTTTGAGAGACAAGACCCCTGTCCCCAGTGTGAAGTGCAGAGTCAGCACTTGCTAAGTTTGTGGCTTAGTTCTCCTTCCATGGCTTCAGCTCCCAGGTTGCTGCCTAGCTTACGATAGATGCTCAGTAAGCCCTGTTGGATTGAATTCTGAAATTCACCTAGGCAAGTCACTGCGGTTTATTCTTCAGTGATCACACCTTAAAAGAATAATGTAGCCTACCCTGTTCCAACTCAAAGAAGAAGCTTACTGAGTAGTTTTTCCAAGTGCCTTGAGACTGAAGCTGGGAGAGAGCTAGGTCTAAGAGAGGCCATGAGGGAAGGGCAGCCAGGAGCACTGAAAGTGCAGCTGCCCGGGCACAAAGATGAAGCAGGTAGCCATTTAACATGAGTGGTGACAGAAAGAACTCCTCCATCCCATGACAAAATTGCCTCGAGGAAAGGTAGTAGGGGAGAAACGGAACAGATGTGGGGCACAAGCAAGGATGAGAGGCAGAGCCTTGAAGAAGAATGACAAATGTCCCTAGAAGGAAGGACTTCTTAACAGGAAGGGCTCCCCAAGGTGGAACATGCTCTTCCTACGGGTAGTGAGTCCTCCAACATGAGGCACTTAAGTAAAACTCCCTCGTGAGGATGCACTTGCAGGAATCCACACAGTCCAGGTAGAACACAGGTTTACAAGGCTTTTGTTATGCCATCTGTCCCGCACCAGGAATGCAGGGCTTAGGTTCCATCTCTACACTAGGGCAACCGGGAGGAAGGCAAGGCCTTGAGGGGCAACTAGGGGCCTTGGATATAGGTAAGGAAACAAAAGAGCAAGACTATGGTGTGGTGAATGCAGGAAAAAAAGGTGCTGCAAGAAAATTCCGATATTCCTATTGGCTCGTTCCTGGTTGTGTCTCCTGGCCGGGTCTCTCTTCAGATGAGTCTCACTACTTATTGCTTCTCTGATCTGTATAAAGCTTCCACACACATTCAAGTAGGGAATAGCAGACCTTCCCTCCCAGAACAAATATAGGATTAGGTTCCTATGAGCTTCTGATCAGAGCATTCATATCAACCCATCAATATGTAACCGTATTAATTTATGTGCATCTCCGCCTCATCTAATACGCATTGCTGATTCACTAACTCTCAGTGCTGTAGGACAGGCTTGAAAGAAGCTTATGAAACATAGACCCTCTCCATAGAGCACACTACTCTTTTTATTGTGCACGGGAACATGGGACGGCATGTCAGCATTGCATTGTGGGAGTTAGTTTAAACAGAAAAATTACTAGGGGAAGTGTTCTCTCTCTCTCTCTCTCTCTCTCTCTCTCTCTCTCTCTCTCTCTCTCTCTCTCTCTCTCTCTCTCTCTCTCTCTCTCTCTCTCCCCCCCCCCTTTCTCACACACCTGCACAAGTACATGCACACACACACACACACACAATATCGCACTCAATAGTCTGTGAAAAAGACTTGATAGTATTAGCACTGATACAACCCAGCTGAACAGCGCCAAGTTCAAGCTCAGCTGGGAATGCACACATGGAGTGAGTCAAATTTTTGCCTCTCCACATGCCTGAAAAATTGCTGTGACTATTGATGCGGGGTTTGCAAAGAGATTTCATCA